>NC_080022.1:17286666-17590277 GCF_030020395.1 Manis pentadactyla
CTAGGACCCAAACGGATAGACAGTGACCCAAGGCTCATGTCTAATTCCTTCGTATCAGAAGACAGTTCTGGACCAGGTTGCCAGCTACAGGTGCATTAGCTCCAGCCACATGTCTCTGCCTCTTCCATCCCCTGACTCCCCACCACCCCTCATTTTCTGGAGCTTTCTTCTGATAGAGGAGGCACAGCTGTGCCCTAAGGAAGCTCCCAGTCTGACGGGGGAAACACAGCCCCACTCTCTGGGAATCCTTAGTCTAAAGGGGACCATGTGACCTTGGCCTTCTGAGAGCTTCTAGTCTGATAGAGGAGACACAGCTCCCAATCTCAGGTGGCCCCTAGTCTGAGAGGAGGATCAGGCTCTTGACCACAGCAGACGAATTATAGTCAAGGACAATGCAAGACAAATATTGAGACCTCAAAATAAGAAATCAGCAAATCCTGTAAGAGATGAGTATTAATTGGTAGAACAAAGTTATTCTTCTCTGATAGAAACTGATTAGTAAGTAGAAACATGAACTCATTCCATCAGGGCCTGTGCATACCACAGACTGATTTTTTTTACACCAGAGAGCAAGGCACAGTCCACACTTTCACTTCCAGGCATACTGAGTATATTGTAAAGATTAAGGGTGAGCGGATGAGGACTGTCTAGGGCATAGTAAGTGCCCAAAGTGTGAGCCACTGGTATTCTTGAACTTCAAGTTAAGAACCAGTGATTTTAGCAGAAGTCCACATGATGATTTTGCATTGCCAAAGTGGAAGGTCCTGGAACCCTTGGTGTCTACACAAATATTAAGTCCCTTTGGGCAGCTCCCTCAACCCTGGTATTTACTAGCTGTGTGGCTTTGGGTAAATTACTTAAGCTCTCTGTGTCACTTACCCATCACTCTTCTTGTAGAGAAAGCCCACCTTCTCTGTCCCAAACTGCTTGTTGCCCTGGTGCTGGTGGATGCTGTAGCCACCTCCTGAGTTCTTCCGGCTCAGATTCTCCTGTTCCTTGGACATGCAAAGGAGACCTCAGGGCGTCTGGGTAGGAAGAGCCCCATTCTGTGGGGATCTTACCCAGAGAGACATCTCAAGGGGCCCTGGGTGGTTTGCCTTTTCTCCCTCCCTCCCTGGTGGGTCTGAGAAAATGGACTTTGTTTTTAGAGGATGCAGGGGCTGACCTCTCTGCTCTCAAGCTGCAGCGTCCCCCGGAGGGAGTCCCGGAGCTGGGTCAGCTTCTGCAGCTCCTCCTCATGGGCTTGATGCAGCTATGACAGAGGGTGGGACCCCATCATCAACCCGCAGATGAGCCAGATGCAGAGCCCAGACCCAGAGCAGTGGGGCAGCAGCCTTGCTGCCAGGGCAGGAGCCAGCTCTTCCACACCCACAGATTCTCCCGGAAGGACAGGGCCTTGACCACATGAGCAAGGGTGACACCTGACTTACTGCATGTACTGAGGCCGCCAGCTTCTCAATGAAGGGGGACAGGCTCTGAGCAGCCTTCCAACCATCTTGGAAAAAGCTGAGGTGTGAGGCCAAACATGGGACCAGAGAGAGAGATGAAAATGAGAGATGAGTGAGAAGTATAGAAGGTGCTCTAAGGCTCATAGGGCACCTGGGGGCAATACAGCCTGACAGTCAAGAGCAGGCACTCTGGAGTCAGTATCTAGGTCCAGATCCCACTTGCTAGCTGTGTGATGTTAGTAAATCTCAGCCTGTTTTCTCATCTATAAAATGGGGATAATAACCGTACATGCTCATAGGGCAGTTGGGGGATCGAGTGAGATCAAGTGTGTAAAGTACTTAGTGCCTGACCTAGTGAGCACTCAATAGAAAGCATTACCAACAGGGTGCAGACACACAAGGAGTCCTTGAGGGTCTGCCAGACGCTGGGAATGCCCTTGTTCTTTGTTGCCTGAAGGGTTAAGGGGCAAGGTCATGGCGGTCGGGGTGGGGACACAGGGAGAAACCTACTTGTGCTGGGCATGGAAGAACTTGATGAGACTCTGCAGAAAATCAGGACCTTGCTTCATCTGGCTCTCCCCAGCTTTCAGCAGATACTGCACAGAGGCAGGGCAAGATGTGAGCAGAACAGAACGCTCGAAGGCAGACAAAGGGCTGCAGTCCCCACCCCAGGCTAATCCTCTTGGTCCCTGATTGAACCTTGGTGACATCTCAAGGGCCATGTGGCCAGGACCTGAGCTGAGCCTCTGGGGGTTCTGGAGAGGCAGACAGGAGGACATCCGGCCCTCCCTCACCACTGGAGCTCGCCGTACCTCACACATGTGCAGCTGGAAGACGCGCCGCTCTCTCTGCGTGTCCTGGGCCACTTCCCCAGGGCTCCCTCCTGTTACCCTGGCCCGGTCCCTCTCCTTCTCCAGCTTGACCCTAGGCCCCAAGGAAAGAGAGGCCTGAACACCTCTCCCTAGCCCCTCTCACATCCCACCATCCACACTTGCTCCTCTGCCACATGGGAGAGAGGGGCTCCCCAGGTGCCAGCTGTGTGGTGGGACTGGGGTACAAAGAGGAACTAGGTGGATTCAGGGAATCCACAGGCTAGTGGGCAGGAAGACTGAATCAAATCTCAGCAGTGAGAGGGTGATGGGAGAGTAAAATGGGAGCCCCGACTGCATCTGGCTGCTCAGGAAGTGAGGTTTGAGCTGGGATCTGAAGTCTGAGAAGCTGCCTTGGAGGAAACTAGGGCTGGTTAGGAGGCTCAGACCATGTAAGAGCCCTGAGGCAGGAGGGATCTGGGCTCATGGGCAAAGATGGAGAGGGAGGTGATTCCAGGTTAGGTAATTCCAGGCCATGCAGGGCCTAATTCAGACCTTGTTATGGGAAGGAGATGAAGGTTTTTATGCAGGGAGGTGAGGGGCTCAGATTAGGGTCCAGTGGGATCTGGAGCGCCCAGTTCTAATTTTGGTGGAAGGGATTTAGAACCATGTGTGTTAGAAGACTTCAAAGTGCCTTCATTCTTCTGAGCCATGAAGCGTCCCATTTAAAGCTTAGAAAACCTCTGTTCTTTTCTTTATAAGTGAAGACAGAAAACACTTCCCATCCTTGTAGCCTTCCCTCTATAGGTCTGAAGGGTTGGCTGTTTTTCCCCCTTGGGGGATGGGTAGAACTGTATGTAAATGGCTTCCGGGAAATCCCACACCCATCAGACCACCCGATCCCAGCCAGGAGAGTTTTCCACATCTGGGGCTGGGTTGGGTGCATGGGACCATGTAAAGGACACATCTTGCTTAACAGCTTTGCTCCCACTTGAGTGCCAGCTCTGAGCAGAGAAGATGCATGTGGGATACATTACGGGCTGCATTGCTTCCCCTTTCTGAGCCTGTCTCCTCATCTGGAAAGTGGGGGTCCTTATCGGTACCCAGATGAGTAATGTATGCAAAAGACTTAGCACACAGCTATATTATATGGTCCCCTCCAGGCCTCAGTTTTCCCACCTGTAAACCGAGGAAGCAATGGCCTAGAATGAGTTCTCGGGTCCCTCCTGGCTCCAAAGTTCTGGGCCCTACAAGTCTGGCCTCTGGGATAATGTTTATATGCAGCATCTGTCCTTGGAAGACCTGTAGAGCAGGTTCTCAACCTTGGAACTGCAGACATTTTGACCAGATAATTCTTTGATGTGGGGGCTATTCTGTGGATGTAGGTTGGTCAGCAGCATCCCTGGCCTCTACCTATTAGAGGCCAGTAGGATCTCCCCAGTTGTGACAACCAGAAAGGACTCCTGGGGGTGAAGGTAGGGATGCAAAATTGCTCCTGGGTGAGAACCACTGCTCTAGAGCGGGGTTCTGCAGGGTTTGTTCATTGCCTTCAATTTTCTTAGCAGTGGCTGTTTTTCATTTTCCTAAAGCTTTATGATACCCCAAGAAGGACTTTGTGGCAGGTGGTGGAGTTAGGATGGGGACTGACCCTGTGAACTTGGGGGTCAGGGCGGATGCTTTTCTGGGGATCTGAAGATGAGCAGCAGAGAGAGAGGCTGCAGTGTGTTAGCGACAACAAGCCTGGCAGTTGGCTAAGGAGGGAGACTTAGCAGGCACAGCCGTTAGAGGGGGCAGGGGAATCTCTTGCCTACATTGTTACCGTATCTCTGAATACTGAAAAATAAAAAATAAGCTAAATGTCTATCCACAGGAAGTGCCTAAAGAAATTGTGCTATGTCCTTACATAGGACTACTATACAGCTATTAAAGAGTGAGGACAAGTGATATAAGCTGACAGGAAAGATACCTGCTTCAGAGTAAATGAACAAAAATGAAGCCACAATATAGAGATGTGGCTAGAAATGGGGGTTCTGGATTTGAATAGCAGCTCCCTCATTTACTTAACCTTTATCATCTTTCCAAGCTTCAGTTTCCCCATTTCAAACATGAGACTTATACTGCCTAGTTCTCAGATGATATAAATGCTTGGGAAACATTTAGTACAGTCCCTGGCATATGGTAAGCCCTCAATAAATGGCAGGATTATGAAGATGCTAATGATACTGGTGATTATAGTAATAACTATTGGTGATTACTCTAGATAAAAAATTTTCAGCATAGGGTACATTCTTATCTACTTGATATTTTTTATAGGGGGTCTAATGGAGATTCAAGGACAGAAACTAGTTAATTTAGGATGAAGATAAGCTGTGAAGTACTGTATGTGGCTTTGTGAATTGCCTGTCCCTCCACCTCAGCTACGGTAATTTAGAGATTTACCCACAAAGTCTCACACAGTCTCCTGAGATGACTGACACACCTCAAACTAATAGCTGAGGAGCACTTTCTATCCTACTGCACACATCCCCCAACCAGAAAACAGCAACTCCATTCCCTCCTGTCCTCAAAGGGTCACCAATATTTTATGAACATTTCAAGTGTCAGGGATATTTTTATTTCCTCTAAATGCAATTGCTGTGGAAGGAGTGAAATGAATTAGTGAGTGAAAAGCACTGAAATGCTAGTTCCTATGAAGACTGAGATAACTGGGGGAGCTGCCTACCCAAGAGTCTAATATTCAGCAAAAGGGGAATAGGGGAGTGGGGAGGTCAGGGAGGAGGGGGGGAAGGAAGGGCATGGAAACGAATCATGCACCTGCCACCCTGCCACCTTGAACCACCTCTCCTGTAACACCTTTTACCAACCACCCTTCCCTCTACCCAAAAAAAGCGACCTGCCTTTTTCTGCCACCTCTCTGCTGATACTGTCCTTATGGCATTGGCACTTTGTATTTTCCTTATTTATTGGCCCACCTTTCTTGTCACCTCTCGTCAAACCGTGGGATCCACTAAGGCAGGGACTGTGGTGGTGGTTTTCTCCTCCTGTCTTACATATAAATTGGGGATAGTAAGAGTACCTTCCTTGCCAAGGGGAATGAATCTCTGATTAACAGATGTAAATCGTTTATCATACTGCCTGACCCAAAGGAGTGTAAGTGTTAGCTGCTAGTATTACTAGTTATTACTTTTAAGCACTGATTTGGGGTGCTCTGCTGGCCCTGTCACACACTAAAGTGACAACCCGGGAGGCAAGAATCATACCCCTTTCACAGGCAAGGAGCCTGAAGCAGAGGTGTTAAGTCACTTGTCCAAATCACACAGCTGTTAGGTTACGTGAACTCAAGTCTCTCTGATACCAAGCCTTGGGGATGGCACAGGTCATCAACACTGGGCTCCGACTTGTTCCATTCCCCCCTGCCTGACTGGTTCCCCCAGCTGGTGATAGTCACAGTGTCCTTTCTGAGGGGTCACAGTCAGGGACTATTTGACAGAAGATGCAGCTGAGACCTAGAGAAGGGGAGTGATTGTCCGAGATCCCAGGCTGGTCAGAGAAATACGAGGAGCAGAACTCAGGGCCTCTGCCTCTCAGCCTCTTGCTGTGTTATTCTGGTCCCAATTGGAGCTCAGAAAAGATGGCCAATAAACACTTGTTGAACTGTAGTGTCAGGCGCTTTAATACACTGCACTTATTTCATCCTTACTTCAACCCTGCTAGGTATCACTGGTCCCATTTTTCAGATGAGGAAATAGACCTGCACATGGAACAGCATAGATAAACTTAGCCCCTGCAGAGGGCCCCAGATGCCTTTCTCAGTGGCCCCGGGGGATAGCGGAGCCTTCCTCCTACATGAACAGCCAGGGGGTGAGATTCCTGGGGGTATCTGACAGATGCTATCAGCTGCTGCCCAGACTGGTTTGGTAAGACTGGGCTGGAATTACACAGCCACTCGTAGCTGGCCAATATCCAGCCCTACCCAGAGCCTTCAATAGAAGGAATGCATACAGACACCTGTACCAGGACATGTAATGTGCATGGCAGGAGCCAGGAGACCATGTAACATGGCAGGAAGAACACTGGACTCAGAAGCCGAGGGTTCTGGTTCAGGCCCTGTTGATAACTCACTGAATACCCTTCACCAACCTCCTGTCTCCATCAACTACAGAGAATCTTTTCTTTACATGCAACTCTACAGGTGAGATTAATAGACAAATCTGGTAAAAAGCAGAGCTGCGTGGGGGAAGGTCAGCAGGGCAGGGCTCATTCTTTCCATTTGGTAAAATGAAGCCCTGAAAGGTGAAGGGCTTAGGGTAACTTAGGAAGACGAAGACCGTGTGAGCCCACATCAAATCTTAAGGAGAAAGACAGCCTGCTTGTCCACACCTCAGCCTGGGCCTCTAATGAGAACAGAGGGCCACGCCCGTCACAGCTCCTGTCATCACAGGACCTATGTCCACAGCTCGAGCAGATGCAGATGCTGGTGGAGGGAGAAGCCAGGGCCTGCCTTCTGACTCGGGGAGGTCCCCACGGCCCTGGGAGCTTGAGAAACAATAAGCTCCAAGATCTACTTCTTGGAATTGATCCTACAGAAATAATTACAGGTGGGAGCAAAGATTTAATTCCAAGAATCCTTCCCCAAGGATGTGGTGGATTAAGCACATTAGATTATGCATATGTTGGCACACAATGCACCCATTTAAGTGACATTGTATAAGAATATAATGATGCAGAAAGGTGGTCATGATGTATTTTTAGGTTAAAAAAAAGTATGAATTTTATGATCTCAGTTTTGTAAAAATATTTCTCTCTATATAGAAAAATTTCTAGTAAGATATTCATACTTTAGGCTTGGAAATTAAGGATTTTCCTCCTAGTTTTTGGTAGTTTCCCTTCCCCCCACTTTTTAAAAGTGATAACATTACAGTGCTACCCATATTCTGTTAAAAAAAATTCAAACAATAGAGAAGTACTAGATACTCCCACATGACCCTAATCCTCTCCTAAGGATAATTAAAATATTTTATTCTTTTACTCCTCCATATTTTCTATGTTATTCATAATGAGCATAAAATTTTATAAAGAAGAGCAAACAGTGCTGAGATACAGTGGGCCTGGCTGGGCCCTGGCAGAAGACTGGAGCTGGGAACTGCTCAGAAGAAAACAGTGCCCGAGCTGTCTGCTCAGGGAATAGGTCGCTGGGTGCCTGAGGCTCCTTCTGTCTCCATGGTGTCCTAGTAGCTAGTGAGAATTCTGGAGTATGGTGTGGTGCACATAAGAGGCCTGGGTATGACATCAACCCCCTTTCCTCCTTTATGGTCAAGGAAATGTTTATAGATACTGCTTGGTGTTGCAGAAAGATGATCAAGGAGCATGAACCCAGCTCTGCCTCTGCTTAGCCTAGCTGTGTGGCTTTGGGCAAGTGACTTAACCTCTCTGAGCCTCCAATGCCTCCTCTGGTAATTGGGATACTAATACCTCCCTTACAGGGCTGGGTGATTGTGAGGATCAAATGTCTGGCACATGGAGCTGTTCAGTAAATGGCAGCTCCATTCTGTCTCTCTACCCACGTTTGGCACCACCCAGTAGATGTGCCTCTGCGAGCAGCATTTTGTAGTCCCTTCACAACAGCTCCCCTTTGGTGGTCTCGTGGTCCAGCCCCCAGACTCCAGTCAGGCCTGGGCATAAACCACACCCATAAACGCTTCTAGAGATGGAGATAGCACTTTGGGGCAACATGTGCTGGCAGCATTTACATTCTTCCTGATATCCAGCCTCCTGCTGCAATGTAAGTGACAATCTCCTGGACAAACCACCCTGGCCACGGCCACTTACAATTTGGCTTCGTAGTCCTTCCATGCCTTCTCCAGCTGCTTTTTGGAATCCTGTGGTTTAAAAGGAAAAGTTGGCCCAAAGGGGCACATGGGATCAACAATACCCTTTGCTACCTTTAGGGGGACCCTTTGCTTGCATGCTCCCCTATGCTGCTTAGAGCCACACACCCCCAAGCCCTGCCCCTACATTCCTGACTACAAACCCAAACCCCCAGAATAGACCCAAATGACCCCATTTCTCAGGGATGGGCCCCTTCTCCCACCTGAACTCCTCCCGCAGTTGCAAGGAATCAACTTTATTTGGTGGGCTCAGGCCTGGGATGTGGGGGGATTTGGGGAGTCAGCATGAGGATGAGGATGGGAGGATGCGGTCAGACTCCTCCCTAACTGTATCCCACCCTTCTCTCCTGCCTGGTGCTAGATCATCCTCTCAACAGGATGGGTGCAGATAAAGTGGCATGAACAGAGAGCCTGAGAATTCTCCCCAAGACTACACAGCAAGCCAGTAAGACCTGGCTGATCCCTGACCTAGTTTACCTGGGCCTCTTCCAGCCCAGCTGACTCCCAGGGTGCCCAGTCAGCCAGGTGAAAAGCTGCCTGTCTGGTTTGGGTAGTTCCCAGGCTGATGCCCAGCCCAGGGCCAGGAGGGAAGCCTCTGGGGGTAGGACAGCTCCTCCCCTGGGCCTTCTGGGGCAGACTTCCCAGGGAGATCATTCTGTCACCTTTGAGCTCTAGTCTGCCTTGAGGCAGGGGCTGCCAGATGCAGAGAGAGCAGCCACACATGGCAGTCAGGAGCCCTGGATGCCACACCAGCTTCCCCACCGACTAGCTGTGTATACTGTAAGCAGGCTACCGAACTCCCGGAGCCTAGATTTCAACTGAGAAATGGTAATACCTACAGAACCCACCTCATGAGCTATTTCACATAAGGGCCTGGGCAGACAGTGGGTCAGCCATCCTAGGCTGATCCCAGAGCAGGGTCCTCCCATCCTTCTGAGCGTCAGTAATATGGGGCCAGCACTCCCACTCTGACAGCCTACTTGGCCTCCATCCTCAGCCCAGACCTGCCTCCCTCAGTCTCCTGTCCACCCCTTTCTCACTCTATCCCACCATCTCTGGGCACACCCGCTCTCCGCACGGAGACTCACCTGTCGCCCATCCCTCAGTTGCCCCTTCAACAGACTGTCCAGGGGGAAAGAGACAATGTTGTTCAGGTTCTGAACCTGGAAAAAGGAGAGACCCCCACACCCTGCCCTGAGTGACTGCTGGCCTGGCCCCAGGGGCTTGGGGTACAGAGTGCATCACAAGGCACACAGCACTAGGGGCAAAGGAGGCGGAGAGAGAAAGATGTGAACGTGGAGGTGGAAGAGTGTGGCGGAGCCGGCCTCTCAAAAGGCTGTCACCACCTCCCAGGACTATGGGCCTTGCACCCCACACTCCCTGAGTGTGAGGATGAGAAGGAGCATCCCAGCAGCCCCTTCTCTGGGCCTTTGCCAGGGGCACCCTCTCCTCTCCTCTCACTCTCTGAAGCCCCTGTGGTGCCCAGCCATTGTTTTTGTCTGGCTAGTTCCTCGCCCCTTTTAATGTGGGAATCCTCTCCCTGTGGTCACAAGGGGTAAACACAGGAGGCAGAGCTGACTAGAGGACCCCATCCCCAGGCTACAGTGATTGGAGCAGGAATAGGCACGTGACCCGAGCAGCCAATCAGGATCCTTCCTGGGACTCTTCTGCCATGGTCATAGGAGGACTGTATCTTTCTTCTGGTAAGGTGTGAATCTGGGTCTGCTGGACCATCTTGCCCACTGAGCAAAGGCAGAGAGAAACTAAGAGAAAAGAGAATGAGCCTAAAGCCAGTTGTATGCCTGGACTTCCCATTATCGAGGCCAATGAATTCCCTTTTAAAAAATTAACCTAGTTGGAACTGAGTTTCTGTCACCTGGCAGCCCAAAATTTCAGCCCACCTTTCTAGGTATACTCCTGCCTGTGGCCTATGCTGACCTGCCCCTTTCTGAACCATGGCAGCACTAGGCCCCTGGGTCCTTGCGGTTGTGGAGTTGATTTCCACTGCTGGAACTGATTGGTGTTGCCTCACATTTCCTGTCTCCTATCCCCTGAAATCTGACTCTTCCCTGTGTCAGTGCCCACCACAAAGTGGACCCTCAGCAAACACTAGTTTGACTGAAACAGGGGAAGGAGAGTGAAGGCAACAGAGGCCACTAATTGAGTTAACACTGTTAACTCAGTTAACATTACCTCATGAATTCATTTAAAACTGTTAAAGCCTCTATCTGCAGGACAGTTTGCAAGGCAGAATATTCAAAGAGATATAATGGTGAAAGACAGCAACATTAGCTAACGTTTCCTGAGCGCTTACTCTGGGGTAGGAGCTGAACCTACATGATCCTCATTACAGCTCCATGAGGTGGGTACCACTATTACCCCAAGTTTACAGATGAGAGACCTGGGGCTCAGGCAGAGTGAGTGACTTGCCCAGGGTCACACATCTAGTGTGCAGCAGACCGGGGATTTGAGGCCTGAGTCCCAGGCCAAGGTTGGATGCCTAACCATGAAGCCAACTGCCTCTTGGAGATGATGGGATCTCTCCCAGCTGGGACGAGCCCTGGATGGGACTGGGAGGGAGGGGGTTTCTTGGGAGGCTCTACAGCCAGGCTTGTGCTAGGACTCTAGAACCAGACAACCTGGGTTTATATTTGGCTGTATGATCTTGGGCAAGTTGCTTAACCCTGTGTCCTAGCCTCCCAGCCTGAAAAGTGGGGGGACAACAGTAAAACCAAGCCCACAGAGCTCTGCTCCAGGATTAAAGGTGGTAACACACATGAAGTGTTGAGAACTGTGCCTGCAGGCGGGAAGTATCTCAGGTGGCCTCGAGGTGGGGACTTGGAGGACAGGGACGAGGCAATCTCAGAAGGAACCTGAGGCCACTGGGCCATGTGTAGGAGCCGGGAGGCTTGTGGAGGTGAGGCAGGTTCTAGGCTTTGAGGACAAAGCACACGTGGTTGGGAAAGTGGAGGCCTAAGAGAGTGAACAAGAGACAGTGGCGCAGTCAGGAACCCGGGAGTGCGCCCTCTCCTCTCCCGAATCTTCTCTAGGGAGCCCTCCCTCATGTGGGGATCTTCCCCTCTGTGAACCCCCTGCAGCACCCACAGACTCACCCCAGAAGAGAAAGAGGATGGCAGGGAGGTAGGGAGAGAGGGAGGGAGAAGACACGGGGGAGAAGTCAGAGAGGAGGAAGAATGCAAATGGTAGGTCAGAACTGGAAGGGGACCTCGGGTCATGGGTCAGAGGTCAAGGAGAACCTGGGAGAAGGGTAGAAACCAACCCTTTCCCAGTCAGGTTCCTAAGCCTGCTAGATTTACCCTGAGCCCGGGGAAGGGCCTCACCAGGTTCTTGAGGAGTGCAGCCACCTCGCGGGTGAAAACAGCCAAGTTCAGGAAGCCAGTGGACAGCTCGTGACTGTTCTGGGACAGGTGGCTGTTGCCTAAGGACTCCACGGCCTCTCGGTACTGCTCCTCATTCTCCACATGACCTGTGGAGGTAAGGAAGGGCAGAGTTAGCTGCAGGCTGGGGCTGGGGAAGGGGCTGCCTGGCCAGGCCGGGCATCCGCAGGCGCACTCACCAAGGCCGGAACTGTTGATGGCCCGCACAGCCTTCTTTATTCTCTGCAGGATGACCTGGTCTCCTTCCAGGATCTGGAAGCAAACATGGACAGAGGTTCAGGGATGCTCAGCTGGGAGGGGTGCCTGACTCCCACCCTCTATGTGCACACAGAGTTTCCTCTCTAGGGTCCTACAAAACAAACAGACCACCTCTTCCCCCCAGGCCATATGGGAAACCATAGGTCAGTCACACTACTCCAGGAAGACCACTCAACTCCAACACAGGCCAAGTAAACAAGGCCATTTACAGGGCATGTGGCATAGTTGGGTATGCAGACCTGGGTTTGAATCTCGGCTCTGGCACTAACTAGTGTGTCAGTCTAGACCAATCGGTGAACTTCTCTAAGACTTGGGGGCCTGGTCTGCAAAACAGGGATGACACTACAGACTCATGTAGTTGCTGAGAGAATGAATGATTTGATGAATATGTACAAAATGCTTAGCAAAAGGCCAGAGGAGAGAACGTGGACATCTCTATATTCTCAAAAGACATAGAAGGGAGAATGCTTGTTCACCAACTCCCAGGCTCAATAAGCAGCCATGAGAGGATGCAGAGGAAGAGCTGGGATCCCATGGGTGGGCAGGGAGCTGAGAGAGTAGAGGGGCTCACTCAGATCCCACTGGAGAGAACTGGTTGGAACAGGCAAGCCCAAGGTCCAGGGCTGCAGAGCAAACAGCAGGCTGTGTGGAAGGCCAGACAGGAAGCAAGCAGCAGGACTCTCCTGCCCCAGGAGACAGCCTGGGTGGAGACCTCCAGACACACTCCTCCTTCAGTGGTATAGAAGCTCCAGCCTCATAAAACCCTTGTGAAATGCATAGTTAAGCTGGAAATTATAGAATGTCAGGCCTGCAAGAGCCCACAGAGCCACAGATGAGGAAACAGGCCAGGAGAGGGGAGGGCTCTGCCCAGAGTCAAACGGTGGGACAGCAGCACAGCTGACCTTCAGGGGTGCTCCAGCATGGCCCCACAGCCTCACTCTGACCCAACCCCACCTATTTGGTCCAGGGACTAAAATGGGATTAGAGTTGCTCTCCAAAGAGTTACTTCAATGTGACAAGAGTTAGTGAACTCATTTGGAATGGTATCTCCAAAGATGTTACACGATATTCATAGGACATGCACAGGGTGGACCTCAGAGGCAGTGTGGAATGTTCTTGGAAGACTTTGACATGTGGGAAGCCTCTGGAGGAAGGGGGTGATGGTTTTGAAGCCCAGCTCCACTGTCCAGATGCTGTGTGCCCTTGGGCAAACTGCCTATTCTCTCTGAGCTTCCTTATTAGCCATCTATAAAATAGGGGAAACAATGCCTACCTGTCAGGGTTATTATGAGGATTATATGTATTTGATGATGCACATTAAGAGTTTAGCTTCATGCTGAGCAGACAGCGTGTCCTCAATGAACAGTACAGACAGTTATTATTAGCAGCTGTTGTTGATGCTTGAAAGGTCCATCAAATTCTGGGTACTTTTCCTACAGGAGCTAGAAACCTAACATTCTCCTCCCTGAGTATGAACTTGAGATGCTTTGGTGTTTGGGACCAGCAGAGGCCCATCTCAGGACTGAAGAAAGTCAAGGAATTATGGAGACTGGGGAGAGGAGGCCACATTTGAATCAGCAGAAGAACAATGACATTTCTACTGGAGAGACAAAGACAAGAGGACATGGACCTCTCTAGAAATGCCAAAGACCCAGATGATGAAACACATTTGTTACCCAAAGCCCTTGATCCCCACCTTGAAACTTGAAAAGGATAGCAAAGAGGTGATTAATTTAAGAAACTATGACTTTGTTAGGAAAGAGTATAAAACCTAAATGTGATTTATTCCCACTAGGATGTTTAAACACTTTAACAGTAAGGTATGAGCAAAGGGCCACGCGGTGGAAGCTGCTCGGGCTGAGAGGGGGGGTGGGGGGATTGGTAAGGGCCTGGCGATACCTGTTTGAGTTTCTTAAATCTACCAATAAAATTAAGACAAATGTAAAGCAAAGATATAACTGGCTTGGGCGACATCCGGGAAAGAATGTGAACCCTGTAGTACTCAGCCAATGAAGAACCAGGAGAGGGACTCTCGTACTAAGAGATAAATTATTGGCGCCAAACTCCCCAGGTGTGCCTGCCCACCAGTCACCCGATCTTGCAAGACTGTCATTAAAGCCTCGCTCCACTGTTCTCTTTGTCTCCGTGTCCACTTATTGAATTTGGACCTGTGAGTGTGTTTCTCACAATTTGGGTGCTCATCCGGGATCCTCTTGCCTGTGTGAGGTGGGGGCCCAAGCGGAGTGGGAAGACGCGTCCCGCCCAGCTTTGGGCGGCCCGCTGTGTCTGGGCATCTCACCTTCGCACGGAAGTCAAGGGGAGAACCAAGACTGTTGGGCGGAGACGCGTGACCGACGCAGGGGAGAAAACGCAGGCACTGCGGCAATCAGACAACCTTGTGTATGAGCCAAGGTGGGAAAATTGGGCTATAAGTACTGCCTTGGAGGTTGGGCATTTTTCAGAGGTCGAGTGTGTGTGGCTGAAACGTGTAATCTCAGGGTGTGTGCAAGAAACTTCCATTATGGGGGGTTGAGTACACAGAGATCTCAGACACAGGGACCTCTTGAAGGATGGGAAATACAAATTCTAGGCCTAGGGAAGCAGAGAAAGGGAACCGGATGAGCTCCCTTGGAATTTCCCCCAGACAGCCTGCTGGGGTGAAGGTTACGGTACTGGGGGGATGCCTCCTGTACTGGGTTAAGGACAAACAGAAGATGATCAAATTTTGCTGTTTTGTCTGGATTAAAGTTAGATCAGATGAAAACTGGCTTTGCCAGGTTTGAGTTATTTTTTTATGGTAATAAAGCCTCCAGTTCACCTGAGGAATCTGTTGGTTACCAAGGACGCTTCCCCTATTTCCCCTCAACACCAGGGAAGGGAAAGCTAGGGAAGAGGAAATACAAGAGACCTCCCAGGACAAGCCCCGGTGTTGGGAGAGCGTTGTGTGTTTTCCTCGGTCCCTTTCCCCACCGCAGCTGCAGCGGAGAGTTGAGAGATGGGGACACGGTGGTGAGGCAGAGTGAGAGTTTTGTTTGGAGTTACTCCTGGAGAGAGAAAGTGAGGCCACCTCAGGAGGGAGGCGCACCCTGGGAGGTTGGAGAGAGAAAGTTTGAAGTTAAAAGGTTGTACATTTTGAGGATGCTGGCGGCCTCAGAGAGAGGAGCGCCCCAGGGGTTGGGGGTTCCCTCTTTAAGGATTCTTTAGGAGTGTGGCCGGCACCTGGGGGTGTAGACTTGTTAGGTGGTCTCAAGTATCTTTGATGAGACATTATATTTCTTATCAGTCCTCTGGGTAATTCTGCAAAATTAGCTTAACACAAGAAATTTACTGCTTTTAGTCCCCTCCCAGGATGGCAGCTTCCTGGTTTGGGAGCATATCAGGACTGGCTGCCCTTCTTCCAAGGGGGGCAGTTATTGTCTGTTTGCCAATGAGTAAGTTGAGAATCTTGCTTCTTGACCTCCTGAGTATTAAAATGCAATCTTTGGGGTGGAATCCTTCCTGCCTTTTGCTATGTTGTTTACGGCTGCGCCTGCATGCTGAATTGATTGCCTGGGTTGCAGACTATTTGGGGTCAGAAAGAAAAAAAAAAAAGGATATAGGTAAAGTTAAAGAAGAAAAGAAGCTGGGCCTGTATGATTAACATAATAAAGACAGGCTATGCTGAGGTACCCTCTCCTTTATCTGAGGAATATTCAAACATTCCAGGCCAAGTTGCTCCTGTCTTTTTGAGCTTTAATTAATTAACTCTGGGTCTTTTTAGAGGACTTTCCTGGCCTTTTTCTCTTTCCACCCCACTCATATCTCATATCAACAGGCATTCACAGATGAAAAGAAGTATGGCTTTAGTGCATTCGCATCTTTCCTCATGGGTGGAGAGACGTTCATCTCCATGTCAGTGGGTAATTACCTGGACAAGGAGGGCTTACCTGTACCTGAGAGGTGAGGGGGAGGGCCGGTTTTTGGCTGATGTTGGAGACTGAAAGAGAGAAATAGCCCCAGACCACAGTTTGTGAGCAATAAATAGATTTTAAACTTTATTTCTCCCTTTGACTGATTTCAGTTTTTAGAGGTATTTTGCCCCAAGATTTCTTCTCCCTGAACTTAACAATGTAAGAAGGACTTAGAGTTTCCCTTGCCTTCTGGGGAGTCCACCAGGAACCCCAAGACGTTTCCAGTGAGAGAGGTCCCACTAGGACAAGGGGAAATTTGTTAATGCTCCCCTCATGGGTACTGAGGTGAGAAATTTTAAGCATTGCTAGAAGATCCCCTTGGCCTAGTGGACCCACTAGATCAATTCCTGGGACCTAATATATATAGTTAGGTTGAACTGATGTCCATCATGAATATCCCATTCCCTGGTGGTGAGGGGGGTGATCAGGAGAGCTGCTGTGTCCATTTGGGAACAAAGACACCCACCGGGCCCGGGTGTCCAGTCAGCGGAACAAAAGTTCCCAAATGTAGATCCTAGATAGGATAATAATGATCCAGTGAATAGAATTAAAATGCGAGATCTTCGAGGGCTAATTATAAAGGGAATTAGAGAAATGGCCCCAAGATCTCAAAATGTTTCTAAGGTGTTTGAAGTCCAATGGGAAAAGGAAGAGACCCCAACTGCATTTTCATAGAGACTCAGGGACCAGATGAGAAAGTATTCAGAACTTGACTCAGAAGCTCAGGTAGGACAAGATCTTTTAAAAGTCAATTTTGTAACCAAAAATTGGCTAGATATATCTAAGAAATTACAGAATTTAGATGGATGGAATGAAAAACCTAGAGAAGAATTACTAAGAAAAGCTCAAAAAGTGTTAGAAGAGAGGCTAGAAGCTTGTATTTCAAACTGTTAGAGGGAGAGCCAGACCCTCTCCAATGGACCCAGTGGAACTGCAAATTCTAGAAGAATTGAAAGCAATCTTTAGTCACCACCCCAGTCCTGGCACTCCCATCATTAGAGAAGCCATTTCACTGATTGGTTACTGTTGAAAAAGGTTCCCTGTAGAGGTTTTGACCCAAGCCTGGGGAGGAAAGAAACAACCAATAGCCTTTATGTCTAAACTAATGGACACTGTCTCTTGAGAATGGACTGAATGTGTTCAGGCCATCGCAGCCATGACCTTACTGGTGGAAGAGAGCAGGAAATTAACTTGGAGGGACCCTCACAGTACTCCTCACCAGGCTCGGGTCATGCTTACTTAATCAGTGGGCTGGGCACTGGCTAACAGATTCTCAAATTTTAAAATATGAAGCAACTTTACTTGAAAAAGACGACCTGATCTGAGCCACAGACACCTGTCTCAATCCGACCAGCTTCCTATGGGCAGGCGAGGCTGAAGGTCAATCAGAATTGAGCCATAGTTGCATGGACCTCATAGAGTATCAGACTATAAAGTCAGGCCTGATTTAAGGGAAACTCCTCTAGGTGGGGGTATGAAACTGTTTATAGATGGGTCCTCCCAGATGATAGAGGGCAAACGACATAATGGCTATGCCATCACTGATGGAGACCAGTTATCCATCTGCAAAAAGGGGAGATTACCCAATCATTGGTCACCTCAGACCTGTGAGTTGTTGGCTCTTAATCAAGCCTTAAAACTCCTTTCAGATAAGGAAGGCACCATTTAAACAGACATGCCTTCGGAGTAGTCCATACCTTTAGGAAAATTTGGACAGAAAGAGGTCTTATAAATAATAAAGGACAAAAATTGATTCATGAGAAATTAAAGAAGTTCTGGAAAATCTTGTACTTCCTGCTGAGATTTCTATAACGCATGTGAATAGTCACCAGAAAGGAAATTCTTATGAAGCTACGGGTAATAGGATTGCTGATGTAGCTGCTAAAGAGGCTGCATCTGAGGATGAAATTAGATTTTTGAACCTCACCCCAAATATCCCTAAAATCTCTTTGATCCCAAAGTTTTCCAAGAAGGAGATTAAGAAGCTACAGGAGGTGGGGGCATCTCGAGATGAGAAAGGGAGGTGGACTTTACCAGATGGGAGAGAAATGATCAGCCAGCTTATTATGAGAGCTGATGAACATGTTACATAGAGGGAGCCATTGAGGTCCTCAAGTGATGTGTGATGCTTTGTTAAAGATTTATGAGTGTATTAGCATTTACACCATTGCTAAGCTACCATATCTGGGAAGGGCAACAGACTTGCGCACTATAGAAACAAAAGACCAATTTTTAAGAGAATATGTGCTGGCCATGTCTTCTAACTTATCTTCTCTCAAGCTGGAAGGACTCCTCACTCAGATTCCCCCACTTGAGTTCTTCGCTCACTGCTTCCAGCCTAGAGACCTGGTGTTAGTAAAATCCTGGAAAGAAGATCAACTCCAGCCCAGCTGGGAAGGCCCCTAGCAAGTGCTCCTGATCACGGAGACTGCTGTGAGGACGGCTGGAATGGGCTGGACTCATTACACCAGAGTAAAGAAACTGGGGGATCTGGAGACAAAACAGAATTGGCAGGTGTCTCAGGTGGCTAACCAACCCTTAAGGCTGAAACTAAAAAGAACCTAAAATTTTAACTTTTATCCTAACTCTGTATTTCACAGGCAAGTTGCAGAGAGCCCTAAGATGGGAAGGAACTCCTGGTTATCCTGTCAAACTGGTAATCAATATTACTAAAACATCAAGCCCCAAACCATTAGGTTTGATGCTTGTCAAGTTCTCTCTTGTGATGACCTAAATGACCAAAGACAGCTTTCTGGAAATAATAAGTATCTCTGTCCTGAATGGACAAATCTTAATAGAATAAAAAAAGGCAAGCAGGCCCCATGTCCAAGGTAGAGCGGTGTTTGGTGGACTACCCGGTGTCAAGAGTAGACAGCCCCTCATGCAGTAGAAGAATCTTTAAAAAGAAAGCTCCACTTAGCTAAAGAAATTCCTCCTGACAATTGCAGGACAGTGTAAACCCCTTTTATTAACTATACATAAACCTCAAGACAGACTCGGTGCAGATGTCATTGGAATAGATCCTGTGGGAAGGTTTGGTCTTAATTTAATCAAAGGCAAGACTTCACCCATAGTGGCCACCCCCAATCCTGAGGGAAATATTGAGCCAGAGCTTCCCCAAAATGACCATAGACTAGTTACTGTAACAGAGATAAAAGACCTAAAACAGACTCTTGAAGTAGAGACAAGTTATAGAGACACCAATGCCTGGGTAGAGTGGGTTAAATTTTCAGTATTCGCTTTGAATAAAAGTGATTGTTACACATGTGCTGCTAGATGGCCACAGATGCAGGTGGTCCCATTCCCTCTCTGCTGGGACACAGACCCCACTGAGATGAACTGCATGTTGGCCCTGTACCAGGACAAGGATGCTTGGAGAAATGAGACTTGCAAGGGCTTGTCTTTACTCTTTAATGCACTAAAGAAGTCAGACCCAAGAGCAATCCCCTCTTTTTCTATAGGGAAGATGAATCACTCCTCATGCCTCTCTAGGCAAGGGGAAGGTTTCAGAACTCCTGTGGGGAACTACTGACTTGTACCCATGTCCTAAATGTCTCTAAAGAGGGCAACTTCTCGAAATTACGCATCCCCCGAGTGGATGTTTGGTGGTACTGTGGAAAGGGGAACCTGCGCTACTTGTTGCCACCCACCTGGACTAAGACTTGTGCTTTAGTCCAATTGGCCATTCCATTTACCCTGGCATTTCTCTCCACACCCAATGAAAAAAAATTTTTTTCATAGAAGTTGTAGATCATTACAAGGCACCACTTTAGCTAATGAATTAGCTGAACACCGGCACCAGTGACCCTTTTATAGACTGGTTGGAAAGATGGTTTGGAAAATAGAAAGGTCTAGTTGCCTCTGTTTTAACATCCCTTGTTATAGTTGCGAGACTTGACTGCTGTAGGATGCTGTACCATCCCTTGTGTGAGAGGCTTGGCTCACAAGCTTATAAAGGCAGCCCAAAATAATCTAGAAGAAAATCTGAACTATGAAGAAGAGAGTAAAAAGCTATTAGAGAAATTTGAGAAAGGACCAAGTGTAAATTAAAATACATTACTGGGAATAAAATCAGAAATTCTTAAATAAAAAGAGGGGGGAACTGTTAGGAAAGAGTATAAAACCTAAATGTGATTTATTCCCACTAGGATGTTTAAACACTTTAACAGTAAGGTATGAGCAAAGGGCCACGCGGTGGAAGCTGCTCGGGCTGAGAGGGGGGGTGGGGGGATTGGTAAGGGCCTGGCGATACCTGTTTGAGTTTCTTAAACCTACCAATGAAATTAAGACAAATGTAAAGGAAAGATATAACTGGCTTGGGCGACGTCCGGGAAAGAATGTGAACCCTGTAGTACTCAGCCAATGAAGAACCAGGAGAGGGACTCTCGTACTAAGAGATAAATTATTGGCGCCAAACTCCCCAGGTGTGCCTGCCCACCAGTCACCCGATCTTGCAAGACCGTCATTAAAGCCTCGCTCCGCTGTTCTCTTTGTCTCCGTGTCCACTTATTGAATTTGGACCAGTGAGTGTGTTTCTCACAACTTCAAAAGATAGTGCAAGTTAAAGACTTAAACAAATTTCAAAGAGATTTAGAAAACTCCCTAAAAGGCAGATCCATGTGCCTGGCATCCAGAAGGTGCCAAATAACCGTTTACCTAAATGAACGATGGTTTGCAAAGTCCTGGGACACAGACATGAGAGGTATGGCCATGCTCTAGAAACCTTTTGGGGAATCCTCCCATCCCATGACATCCATTCTCTGAAAACCCTCCTCCCCCTTAGAGGTGGGCCCTTGTTGCCTTGTTCATTCTGGTCAGAGTTGACTAGGCCAGGGCGGACACTTGACCCAAGTTGGGCCAATCAGGTTCTCTCTCCAAGGAATTTGGGACTGGTCTCTGGGAAGCAAGCTAATTGATTGAAAGTACTTAAGCTGGCACACCTTTCCCACCATGTGCAAAGAGAAGAGAACAAAGCAAATGTGTAAAAAGAAAGTAAGACCCTTGCTGCCCAAGAAAGAAGAAAAGGGTTCTGGTTTCTGGCAGCTTTCCAGATCCTGTACCGAGAGGCCCTTCTACACTTCCTCAAATACCTTCCTTCCATACCTCTAAATCCACCTGAATCCACCCAGCAAATTCCCGTTAGTGCTTAAGCTAATTTGAGAGGATTTCTCTTCCTTGCAGTGTGGCAAGACTGCTGACTCACTCCCAAAGTCCATTCTCTCTTCTTCCTTATCAGTAAGAACCCATTTTCAGATGGCCACATGGCCACTCAGAATAAAGACTACATTTCCCAGTCTATTTTGTGGTAAATGTCTCATGTGACTAAGTTCTGAACAATAGAGTGTAATGGATATTTCATTTGTTAGCTTCCAGAAAATACTCCTCAGAGGAAGGCAGGGACTACATACTCATCAGAATGGCCAAAACCAAAACACGGAACACCAAATGCTGATGAGGATGTGGAGCAAGAAGAACTCTCATACATTGTTGGTAGGAAAGCAAAGTGGGCTGTACCCACTTTGACGGTTTCTTACAAAACTAAACATAATCTTACCATTGATCCAGCAGTTGTGCTCCTTGGAATTTCCCCAAATGAAGTGAAAACTTATTTCCATACAAAAATTTGCACATGGATGTTTATAGCAGCTATATTCGTAACTGCCAAAACTTGAAAGACAATGGAATATTATTTAGTGCTAAAAAGAAATGAGCTATCAAGCCACAAAAGACAAAGAGGAACCTTAAATGCATATTAATAAATGAAAGAAGCCAATCTGAAAAGGCTACATACTGTCTGATTCTAACTATGTGACAATCTGGAATAGGAAAACTCTAGAAACAGTAAAAAGATCAGTGGTTGCCGTGGATGGAGGGATGTATAGGTGGAGCACAGAGGAGTTTTAGGGCAGTGAAACTGTTCTGTTTGAATATGATAGTGGGTATATGTCTTCACACATTTGTCAAAATTCATAGAATGTACACCACCAAGAGTGAACCCTAATGTAAACTATGAACTTTGGATGATAATGACATGTGAATGCAAGTTCACTGATTATAACAAATGTATCACTCTGTTGTGGGATGGTGACTGTGGGAGAGGCTATGCCTGTGTGGAGCCAGGGATATATGAGAACTCTCTGTACTTTCTACTCAATTTTGCTGAGAACCTAAAACTGCTCTAAATAATAAAGTATATATTTTTTCAAATAAAATAAAAAAGGGAGGGGAACCCTCTGTCATACCTTTCTCCTGGCTAGAATGCATTTGTGATGTCTAGAGAACAGGCAGCCATCTTGGACCACGAGGTAGAAGCCATGTGTTACAGATGGTGGAGCAACAAAAAGCCTTGCCCCTGGTGATTAGGGAGTCACCTATCAGCCCTGGACTACTTGTCCGTAGACTTCTTTTATATGTGAGAGAGAGGTAAGTAAGTGTCTTTGAGCCACCGTTATGCTGGGTATTCTGTCACTTGTAGTTGAACCAAGCTCTAACTCATACAGGCAGGCAAATCAACCTCATCACCCACAAACTGTTGCCTGATGCCCTTGCAGACGTCTATCAGGAAATAGCTTCCCAGCAAGATACCAATCCTGCCCCTACCGCTTTTAGCAACCACGGTTCACACAGCTATTCATTCATTCAACTAGTTATTGAATGCCTGTTATGTGTTCACACCCTGTGTAAATGACACAGTCTCGACAGGGACATCACTATCTAAGGGAAGAAAGAGCCAAGTCAACAGATACTGAGACTGCAATGTGATTAGGGCTACAGTGGAAGATGGACAAGGTACCTGAGAGTCCAGGGGAAGCAGAGTCGTTGTCTGCTTGGGAGGAACAGGGCAAGCTTTAGGCTGTGATGTGGGCACTGGACAGGCAGAAAAGAGACTGCAAGATGCACCGAGAAGCAGCATCGGGAAGTGCTTGGTATAAATGGTAGGACTGATGGAGGAAGGATACTGGCTCTGGGAAGCATGGGCAAGGAAAGGAACATCGTTTGTTCATTCATTCATTTCAACAAGCATCTACTGGTGCCTAATTTGGCCAGGCATGGCTCATTGCTTCAGGAGGCTCACAGACATATAAACACACAAATCCCGGAAGGAGGTACAAAAAGGGAATTCTAATCAAGAAAATATCTGAAAATCATTTATACTGTGGTATAAATGACTGATAACACTTACCTTAAGCTAAAGAAATATACTTTAAAGGAAGAAATTCTGATCATAGCCTGGAGATGAGGACATATTTGGAAAAGGCACAAAGGTTTCCTGAACCCCTATAATGATGCTACCGCAGCATGATGAGTCACAAGCTTAAATTCTAGCTCTAGTCTCCCCAAAACTACCTCCCTTTGTGATATTAGCCCAGCAGTTCTCTAGACCTCCTCTTCTTTGAAATAGGAGAAAAATAATATAGGAGAAAACCCCATTCTTCACTTAACTCTTGGAGTAACTGTGAGGCTTTTCTGAGATGGCAGGCATGGCGGCCTGTGCCAAGGCTTGAGGCATTTGGAAAATATGAGTATCATTCTTCCTGTGGCTCATTTTCTGCTTCTGTATGAGATCAGCGCTCACTCCCCACGTCTGAGACTGCATAGGTTAGAAAAAAACAAGCTGAGTTGCCTCTCGATGTAGGTGGGTCCCCAATAGTCAGTGATTCTCAAAATGGGGCCCCTGGATCAGCTCTGTCAGCATCAGCTGGGAACTTGTGAGAAGGGCAAATTCTTCAGCTGAATCAGAAGATGTGGGGATAGGGCCCTTTGTGTTTTAACAAGCCCTCAGGAATCACTAGTCTAAGTCTGCCCTTCAGAGATGCAGTAAGTCGTCATGTCTAGAAGTATGGGACTGGCCCTAAGCTACATGGTTTTGAATTCCAGCTCCATTAGGCACTTGCTATGTGACCTCTCTGGGCTTCAGTGTTCCCATTCATGAAATGAGGATGACAGTAGTTTCTACTCCATAGGGTTGCTGGGGAGATTAAATGAATTCACACAGGTAAAGTGCTCAGAATGCTGTTACTTGATAGCTAATAATGTTATCTATTTCAAAATTAAATGAACTAAATTTGGTTTAGGAGTTTCTCAACTCTCCTTGAGCTAATTAAAGACACCCCCCAAACCCCTAGTGCCCTGTTCAGCAAGCTGTGGGAACCGCAGGTGCAGAGAGACCACACTGAAACCTCGCCACTGGGCAGTCACAGAGGACAAGACATTACATATCCTGAGTGCCTGCTCTGGACCAGGCACGATACTCTTCACCACCCAGCCACCCTTTGAGGTAGGTAGGCATCACTGTTCACATTTTACAGATGAAGCTGCCAGGGTAAGGAATATGTCCAATTATGTTCACGTCACATAATGATGAACAGTGGCAGAGTCCTAATTTAAACCCAGGTCTAGCCAGGGCCCATGTTGCCATACCACCATACCACCACACTGCCCCCCAAAGGTTAAAGGACACAGCTTCTTGATCCTGGGACTGGACGTGCCTCTGAACTTGAATCTCATCTCAACCATGTTTACCATATCCCCTCAACTTCTCAAACAGGGAAGGCAGAAGGGAGGGACAGAGGGAGATCTGTCAGACAACAAGGCTAACCCCAGTGGCAAGGCCCCAGCTACAAACACTCCAAGGGCTATCCTACTGAAGAGAAAACAGATTTGTTCAAGTTGGTTTTGAGTAGGATTCCCAGGATTGAGAGGTGGAAGCTTGGGAGACAGAAATAGATCTCAGTTCAAACAGAGGACGTTTTTAAGGAAGAATAAGCAACCCCATTATTCTGCTTTATAGAATAAGGTGAGGGTGTAAGAGTGAGCTCCCCATCACTTGAAGTATTCAAGGACTTCAGGTGGTGCAGCATGATGCAAGCACTGGATTTTGGATTAACAGTGATAGCCGTTTAGGTTTCTCTCAAAGCTAAGAGTCAATTGCTCCGTGCAAGAGCCTGGGCAGGCATCAGGCAAAGGTAGGCAAAACAGAGTGTCAGAGGCATGTCTGAACTTGGAAAACCAACTGAGGTCCTTCAGGCAGTCTTTCCTGGCCAGCCCTAAACAAAGCCTGAATTCCATATGGTAGCATTGCCCTTTTCGCGCGCACACACACACACATTGCCCTTTTCGCGCTCACACACACACACACACACACACACACACACACACACCGCCGAGAGCCCTTTTCGCACGCACACACACACACATTGCCCTTTTCGCGCTCACACACACACACACACACACACCGCCGAGAGCCCTTTTCGCGCTCACACACACACACACACACACACCCCGCCGAGAGCCCTTTTCGCGCACACACACACACACATTGCCCTACACACACACACACACACACACACACACACACACACACACACACACACACACACACACACACACACACACACACACACACACACACACACACACACACACACACACACACACACACACACACACACACACACACACACACACACACACACACACACACACACACCGCCCTGGCCCTCTGGCTTGTGTTCTCTGCAACAAAAGACCAGAGGCAGCAGCACTAGGGCCATGCTCAGCCGCTCTGCTTCTGCATGTTCCCCTCTGGGGGGGTCAGGATTTGTAAATAGGACCCATTCTTCATTCCTGTGATCTCTCAGAGCTGTGGTAACCACGGTCACTCAGCCAAGGGGACAGAGCTGCTAAAGCTAAGGCCTTGGGAACTACAGATCAAATCTCACCATTAGATATTCACTCCTTTCGACCATTATAATAAGGGGCACAGGCTTCACCTTTGTGGCATCCCATGGCCATCACAGCCATCATCAATCAATCGAGGTATTTTTCCCACTGACCCCAGGTTTGGTTCATCCCTCTGCTAAGACAGCTCTTCAGGTAGCCCCTAGCAGTTAAACTAGAGTTGGCACAGGAGATGAAAATCATTCCTCTTTGCTTTGGACCACAATGTTGTCCCCTGAGAGACTAAATCACATAATATTAGAGATAATCTAACATCACCTCCTCATTTTGCAGATTGCAAAACAAAGGCTCAGCTGAGTTTCCTATCCAGGTCTCAATGGAAATGCAAACTAAGGAAAGAACACAACCCCAAACTTGTACAGGGCTTTACAGTTTGTAAAGCAGTTTGATATCCACCCTCTAAGACTTACAGCATCCCAACGAGGCAGTCACTACATTTGTTCCCATCTGGCTGATGGATCAGTGAGGCTCAGAGAGGTGTAGAAAGCTACCTCAGCCCACAGAGCCAGAGAGTTGTAGAGATGGACCTGGGATGCAAACCGTTAGACTTGCAGTCTGTGGGCCTAGACCAGGAAGGTCCATGGGGTTACTACCGGAGCCCTATGAAGCCCCACTTAGAGTAAACACTACAGACCAGTTTAAAAACAAACTCACAGATTAGTATGACCACATCGCAAATATGTATGCAGCTGTTATGATCAATAAGACACAGGAATCTTTGAAGGCATTCTTGAACTCAAGGTAACTTTTCACCCTTTTTCATATTTCTCAAACAATCAATACCAAAGTACAACTGTTGTGGGAAGGTCAGTCAATAAAGCTTTGACATTAACAAGTTTTCCTGTGAGGCGGTGGAATCCTAGCTCCTTTGATCTTTGACTCTGATGCCCACATAGAAGACTAAATTACATGTGCTACATGTTAAATGTGAAAATTAATATACGGTATTTTTATGAGCAAACCAAGTTACACCTAAAACATTTAAGGAAACGATATATAAAATGCAAAAAGAAAGAAAAGCTCTGGGGCTTCTCATTTCTAGATCCACCTACCAATTTAAGGAAAATACAGATTTTGAAACTTGTGGCACCTGGGAAATGCAGCGGCAGATGCACAATCAGACTGCGTGCATCTGCTGAACAAGCCACCTGGTCTTTCACAAGTGAACCACAGAAAACAAACAAAAATGACGTAGGGGGAACCTGAAGAGACGCAAAACACACATCAACAAACGGCAACGTATGGACTTCACTTGGATCCTATGCTTTCAAAAATAAAGTGTGAAAACAGGACAGTTATGAGACAACTGGAAATTTGAAATCTGGACAGTTGTCGACTTAGGGATTGCTGTTCATGTTTGGGGTACAATGATGGTGTT
This sequence comes from Manis pentadactyla, assembly GCF_030020395.1. NCBI lineage: Eukaryota > Metazoa > Chordata > Mammalia > Pholidota > Manidae > Manis > Manis pentadactyla. Next base: position 17,313,537 of record NC_080022.1, read on the forward strand.
GCAGCTCTGTCAACAAAAGAGAAGTCCTCACTGCTCAGGGATACACAGTGAAATATTTAAAGAGGAAATTACTGTTTGGCATTTAGCTTCAAAATAAGATGGGGGTCAGGGAAGCAGATGGAGATGTGGACAGAGCAGGGCTGGGTATGAGTAAATGGTGGGTTATCCTTTTGTTCTGTCTCTGTGACTATTCCAGATTTTCCCTAAGAAAAGAGTGAGGGTGGTGAATGAAAAAGTAAGTTGGGCAAAATCCAAAAGTTGTTGAAACTGGGTGAGTCTGCTTCTGTGTATGTTTGAAAACGTCTACAGAGCAAAGTTAGTAAAAGAAAACAAGGGGTTCTTACATTGGAAAGTTGGAGAGCCCTGTACTGCTACTGAAACCAGTCCTTAACACCTTAGGGTATTGAACTGGCCCCTCTCAATGCACAGCTGTCTGCACATGGCTTTTGACAAGAGAGCTGGATGGGAGAGTGGGGTTTAGGGAAGCTGGCCCGTGGGAGGCCAGAGGCCCAGGATTGATGGAAGGCAAGGACCAGTCAGTGAGGGGATCCTTGAGGGGCAGGCAGCAAGGGGTTAAGGCTGACCTGCTGGCTAATGGCAGATGCCAGCCTCATGGCCTAATTACAAAGAAGGCACACAGTAGAAAGAGCACAGGGTTTGGAGTAAGGAGAGCTGGGTTCTTTTTAGACCCAATTCCTTACAAGCTCTAAGACACTGAGTAAGTCTCCAGCCCCTCCGGGCCGTAGGCTCCCCACCTCCCAAATAGGAATGACCATCACTGTGGCCCCAGCCACCTCACACTGAGAAGCGGGTCATATGAAGATTGGGGAAGTTCACAGCCCATGCAAACAAACACGAGCTGTCCTGTTCATGCCATGCTCTCAGTTGCTTTTTGTCACCTGCCCAACCACCAGATCCAGAGAAAGGCCAGGAGCCCCACAGGGCCCTTCCTGGGTGGCCAGCAAGGAGGGGAAAGGGTGGGACTGAAAAGAATTTGCTAGCATCCCCGCTCAGGGTAATCCCAGTTTAGTTCTTCTCCCTGAGTGTCTGCTCCAGAATCTCAGATCTGCAAACTTGGTCCTCTCCACCCAGGGTGGCATAGGGGAGGGCTGGGGTAAGGTCTCTAACAGTTAGAGTCACTGGCACATAGTAGGAGCTTGTTCACACATAATGAGTGCCTGGCTGTGCCTGAGTACTTGCTCACAGCCTGGTGGGGGAGATAAGAACACGGCTGCAAGGGCTGAGGAGGCCTTGGGAAGCCTGGAGCAGGAGAGAAGCCTGTGGAGGGCACAGACGAGGAGCACCCCACCCCATGCTGAGATGAAGTGAGGCTTCACCAGAATCGCAGAAAATTGAGGAGATTGGAACCAAGCAGGACAGAGTAAGACAATTCTGAGAGAGGAGGGTGCCCCTGCAAAGTCCTGGGTAGGAGTACCTGGCACATTTTTGTTACCTTGTTTATTCATCCCAACAACCTTGCGAGGTAATTATCCTCTCCATTTTGCAGATGAGGAAACAGAGGCTGGGGTAGGTTAGGCAAGCGGCTCAAGGTCATGTAGGTAGCTCTAGGAAGCGCAGAGCCCTCTCTCAGTATCACACTAAGGCAAACCATGAGGCACATCCCGCCTCGCTGAGCCCATTATCTTGGTAAGGACTGCTATGAGAATTAAATTAGGTCCTATTTTTTTCTAATGGTGGATATCAGGCATCCTGTAATGCAGTAACATTTTGAGGGGAGGGTGAGTGGGGCTGAATTTTAGGGCTGCCTCTGCTATTGGCCCCTCTGTGTTCCTCTGAGCAAATTCCTTCCTTACTCTGTGCCTATTTCCTCATCTGCATAATTTAGAGCTGATGGACATGAGCTCTAAATCCCCTTCCAAATCAATGCTCTGGGACTCAGAGTTGAAGTTAATTGTACTCTGCCAGGATGCTCCAACCTTAGCCACTAGCAGGAGCAAAAGTCTCCAGATGGTTTTCATCTGGATAAGTCCCCACCCCCAAGACTGAGAGTCCAGGCTGGGGCAGTCAGAAGGAGGTGCCAGAGGACAGCAGAGCAGGCCTCTTCCCAGCCCCCTTCTGCGCGTGTGGAAGGGGCCCCAGCCCTGCCTGTCCACAGCCCATGTGGAGGCTATGCTTGAGGCCTGGGAGCCAGGGCCCAGGGCCGTCCCCAGTGTGGCCTTGCACAGGTCTCCTTCCCTCCCTGGGCCCTCTTCATCTGGGTCTGCAATGAAGGGGTTGGGTGGAGACGTGGAAGGCTCCTGACAGCTGACATTTATTATTTCAGGATCCCTCAGTCTCTTGCTGTTTTCCTTCCTGCGCTGCTGGAGCCCATGACTGGCCGTGCGCCCCCTCAGTGGGGCCCCTCGGACGTCTCCCCAGCCTGGGAACCTGTCCAGCCTTGACAAGTCAGCCTTGCCAGCTGCCTCTTCAGGGTGGTGGGGAGTGGGGAGAAGGGGCCACACCCTCACCGCATGCTGAGGCCTCCACAGACCCCAAGTTTCCTGGCTGGGATTTTCTTCGGGAGACTGCTCAACAGTGATGAGCTAAGAAAGCAAAAACTCTGACGACTTGGCAGAAGATTCCCGTCCGACCCCTGGCCCCAAGCCCTGAAACTCCACCCAGCCTGGGGAGGGCCTGGCCTGCCCTCCTGGACAGAGCACCAAAGGGTTCGATGCCTGCCATCCTCTGGGCCCCTTGTTGGCCGGGAGGAATCCCTCCCTGCACCCCCACCTTGAGATCTGTCACCAGTCCCTTAACCCCTGTCCGACCCCACTCTTTGCAATATCCTCCATATGCCAGGCTGTCTCCGGCTGCTACACCTTGGCTCGGCTGCTCCCGCTGCCTGCAAAGCCCTTCCCCCATTCTGTCTGGTGAACGCTTCATCTTTCCTGACTCGGCTCACACGCCACCCCCTCCCTACCACAACAGAACTCACTTCTCCTGCCTTTATGCCACCCTGTGCCCACTACAGGCTTTTATGAGGGCATCCTGGCCCTTATTTGCCACACATGTCTGACTTCTCTGCCAGGTTGAAAACCCTAAAGGGCAGGGACTGGCTATTTGCCTACACATCCACAGCGCCCAGCATAGGGCCTGGTACATGAGCAACAATAAACATTTGTCTAGTGAGTGAGTAAATGAATGAATGGATATTAGCAAGGCCCTATGGGAACGCAGAAAAGGCAGAAGAGGTTAAGAACTCTGGCTTTTACCTCCCACTGTTCTGAAATCCAAATTCTGGTTCCAATACTCTTAGCTGTGGGACCTGGGGCAAGTGACTTCGTTTCTTGGAGCCTCCATTTCCCCATCTATCAAATGGGATAATAGCATCTATCTCATAGAACTAAGTGCAACCAGGCACTTAAGCACCCAGCCAAGGGCCTGGCATACAAGGAGGGCTGCATGGCAGCAGTCCTGCCCAGCAAACATTTCCATAGTCCCAGGTCCAGAGATATACATCCCCAGGCTGCCCAGGGGAACGACCCTGAGTGCTTAAAGAAGTCGGATGTCAGAGCCTCACTTTAGACTGATAAACTGGCAGTCCCTGGGGAGGGCGCAGAGGGCGTGAGAGATAAAACACTACCAAGTGCCTTGAACTGCCCAAGTCCAAATCCTGGCTCTCCCACTTATGGCTAGTAGAGCTGCCCAATTTAGCAAAAATAAATACTGGACACACGGCTATAGTTGAACTTCAGGTAATCAATGAATAATTTTTAGTATGAATATGTCCCAAATACCACATAGACATCCTGTATGTTAGCTGGCAACCCTGCTTACTAAGTTATCTCATTTCTCTGTGTGTTCGTTTCCTTACTGGGATTACATGAGTGAATATATTGGAAATGCTTCTATGTGAATATATGTGAAATGTGAAAACAAACACTCCCTGTTGTGTTTGCTATTCCCATTTTTATTGCTTTTAAAGCAACCCAGGCCATGGAAGAACTTTGAAAACATTATGCTAACTGAAAGAAGCCAGACACAAAAGACAATGTATTATAGGATTCCATTGACAGGAAATGTCCAGAAAAGGCAAATCCATAGAGACAGAAAGTTGCCAGGGGCTGGGGAGCGGAATGGGAAGTGACTGCTAATGAGCACAGCATTTCTTTCTGGCATGATGAAAATGTTCTGGAATCAGTGATGACTGACTACACAACACTGTGAATAAAGACCACTGAACTGTAGACTACAAAATGGTTTTACATGGTGAATTTTATGCTATGTGAATTTCATCTCCATTTAAAAAAATCTACCTAAAAGCAATCCAGGGGATTACAATGTATATTCAGGACTGAGAACAGGGCTGGCCTTCAACAAACATTTGATGAAGAAGTGAATGGTTGGGAGACAGCAAAGGGGCACAACTGAGCGAAGAGGCTGCCTTGCCCAGAACAAGTCTCAGTTATTCATTCCTGGATGCCTGCAAGGTACACAACATTTCTCTTTTTGCTCCGGTGCCAGAACTGCACAATTTTATCGCTCGCTCGTAGTAATTACTTCACCCCTGTTGGAATTATCTTCCCTTTTTCTCTGTGTGGTTCCTGATTTCTTTATCCCATATACAGGTGTCATTTAGTAAAAGGGAATTTTGAAAAGAGCATTAAGTATTTGTTAGTTGGCACGTGTATGCTAGATGCTTTGTATGAAATCCCCTTAAACAACCCCATAAGATAGTTATTATCACCCGTGACTTATAGATGGGGAAATATTCGATTCAGAAAGGTTTAAGTCACAGGCCTGAGGTCACACAACCAATAGGGATTCAAACCTAGGTCAGGCTGACTTCAGTTCTTGGACTCTCCATAGACCTCAGCCACATGCCTGCACACCTTGGGCTGTCAATCATCTTTTCATGAGCATAAGTCTTTCTTCTTCCCAGATGGGAGCTTGTCTTGTCCGTCCATGCCCTCAGACCCCACCATCCTGCTTCTGTCCACAGCAGATGTTCAACAGAGTTTAATGGATTACTGACCTTCTGTGGGGGTGCAATGGCTCACCACAATATTTCTTACCCTGACTGCTTATCAGAGTTACCCAGGGAACTTCTGACCTGCTTCCTTGCCCAGACCTCACCCCCAAGAGATTCTGATTCAGTAGGTTTGGGTGGAGCCTGTAGCATCGAAAGTTCTTAAAAGCTCAGTCAAGGTAAAAATCCAGCCAAGTTAGAGAAACTTTAGCAGCTGCTTCCAGCTGGGCCTCCTGTATCCCCAACTCAGGCCCACCCACTGACCCCAGTGCAGCCCAGTTATCATGTTCCCAGGACAAAGGGAGTCCAGGGCCCTGCCCCAGAGTCCGGGGAGCTCACTGTCCCTCCCCAGACCTCACCACCTCATGCGTTCTGGGCCCAAGCACTAGGCCCATCCAAGGGATCTTCTAGCAACGTGTGTCTGAGGACTATATTACCAAATTGCCTTCAGGGAAACCATTTCCCTTCTGCTCTGACCTGAAGTTCCAGTTTCTGTCCCCAAACCTGCCTGCACCTGCATGACCAGAAACAGCTAAGCAACAGGCAAGGAACTGAGCACCAAAGACTGAAATCTGGGGAGGGGAGGAAACTTTTCAAGGCTGGGCTTGAGGCTAGTAACTCCAGGAAGACCCTCTGTCCTTGTGCAGAGGCAGCTGGTTATGGGGAGAGTCTGGGCCCACGTGGAGCTGGGTTCTAAGCCCATCCTGGAAAACTCTCTTGGCCCAGATTCCTACCATCATCCCATGTCTCTGCTTCCCAAGGAGAACTTCTTATCTGCCCCCTCTTTTAATCAGTCCAGACTGGTGTAGAGGGGAAAATAATAGCATTAAACACATTCTTAAGGTCATCAATGATGATACTGATGTGTGTGATGTGTGACAATGGAGTCATGTCTGTCATTTTCTCATTTTACCTCTGGATATCCAGGCATCATCTGACAGAAGTGAGCATTGCTTCCTGATTCAAGCATTCCTCTCCTGGCTTCTGGAGCACTGTATTATTCTCCTGATTTCCCTCCCTCCTCACTGGCTGCTCCTTCTCAGTCTCCTTTATTAACTGCTCTCCCATCCTAATTTCCTGATCCTGGAGCCACCCAGAGCTTGGGCCCAGGCCTGGTCATTCTTCTCTCTGGGTGATCTTATCCATTCCCATAGCTTTAAACACCAGCTAATGCAATGTATGCACATGTTGTTCATGGACTGCCAGCTCGAGCATCACCAGGGGTGTTAGTTAAAATGCAGATTCCCAGACACCCTCCTGCATGCTGGCAAACCTGCCAAGGACATGGGTCATTTTTTGTCAGTCTGGCAGCTGAACCTCCTTCCTACATCTGGGAAATTACTTGCACAAGCCTCGGCTGGGCTTGCCTCCTACACAAGCTGACAAGACCAAATTCTTGCCTTTCCAGACTCCCTTGCAGCTAGGGTTCGGGTATATGAGCTAGGCTCAACCCATCAGAGGCAGTCACCGCAGACTTTGACTCAGGAGCAGAGATGGTGAAAGATCCATTCTTATGCTGGTGGCACCGGCACACAGGTGCCCGGTTTCCAGGGGACAGCGATGGTGCAAGCTGTGGCATTTAGTGCACGGCAGCAGTGTCCTTGGCAAGCAGGCTCAGTGGAGTGATTCTGGCTGAGATCCTGCCTGCTGCCTTGCCCCAGTTCTCCAGCTTCCCAGAAATTCTGTGAACTACTGAATATTCCCTTTCAATGAACTCTTTTGTTTATATCAGCTCAGGTTACTTTCTGTTACTTGTAATAAGAAGCCTAAGTAAGTTACAGCTACCAGATTGGACTCTCTGGGAATGATGTCAGCTGACTGTCACACAGACACAAATTTAAAACCTACTATCTCAAGACTGACAACTCTCAAATGTGTGCCTCCAGCCCACTCCTTTGATCTCAAACTCAACATCCAAAAGCCTTCTTGACATCTCCACTTGAATGTCTCAAAGATCTTTAAGATGAACAAACAGAATTCTTGATTTTCCCCAAAACCTGTTCCTCTCCCAGATCTCCCCTTCCCAGGAAGGGTGAATGGCATTCTTCCATTAGGAATTTGGGAACCATTCTTGACCAATCCCCACATGTACTCCATCAACAAATCCTGATGGTACTACCTATAAAATACTTCTAGAATCTGCCCACTTCTCTTCTCCTCCAATCACAGCCCTATTCACACCACTGTCAACTCCTCCATGAATAGCTACAACAGCTTCCGTGAGTCCTCTCCTGCCCCTCCAATCTAGTCTCCACACAGCAGCCAGCTGATAGGATCTTTCTAAAGCAGAAATTGGATCATGTTGCTTGACTGCCAAATAAATAAAACCCAACTCATTACCAGGGCCTACAAGCTTGAGCAGATCTAGCCCCTGCCTACTTTCCAAACTTGCCTGGTTTTGCTCTTCCATTTGCCCAGCACTATGCTTCTGTCCCTCTGGCCTCCTTCCAATGTCACAAATACTTTAGGTTCTTTACTGCCTCAGGATCTTTGTCTAAGCTGTTCCCTCCATGTGGAGCACCCCACCCCCACCATTATTCTCTATCAATGTTCCTTTTAAATATTCTTCTTTTATTTATTTTTTATTCAAACAACATTTTCAGGGTGCCTACTATAGTTTTATGCTAAATACGAGGGATACAGGAGTGAGATTAGATTCTATTCTCATGGAGTTAAAATCTAGTGAGAAACCATATTTTAATAAAATTATACAAATAAATATAAAATCTATCTACGATGTGTGCTGCAAAAGAGAGAGGTACAGGACTATTCGGGAGAGGTACAGAGAAAAAGCTGAGAGAGAAGTTAGGAGGACGCTTAAGTAAGTGTTCCAGGTGAGAGGTGATGGTGGCTTGGAGTAGGGCAGGGATACAGCGAAGTGGGTGGACTGCAGAGATGCTTAGAAGGTAAAGTGATGACCCTTGGTGAGCAAGAGTGCACATGGAGGTGTGAGGCATTTGGCTTGTGTAACAGAAGAGAGGGAGGTACCACTCACTGAGAAGGGAACACTGGAAGGGCCAGCCTGTGGGGACTGATGAACATTGTTTTGGACATGTTGAGGTGTCTCAGTGAAATAGCCAAGTGAGGAGTTGGACGTGAGGGTCTGGGCTGGAGGTACAAATGTGTGAATCACCTAAAGACAGGAGAGGACTGAAGTCATGGGTGTGGATGAGACTGCTAGGGAGCAAGGCTGGCATGCAAACAATGAGGACCTGGGAACAATCCTCAAGGAAGGCCTTGACCACGAGGATAAGCCTTCATGGCACTTACACAGCGTGCACTTACTGACTTGTTTGTTTACCTGTTTGCAGCTGTTTTCCCCAGAAGACTGTAAGCTCAGTGGAGCAAAGACTGCATCTCTCTTAATGAGCAGTGTGTCTACCCAGGGCCTAATACAGAACCTAGCATGGAGCAGTCCCCAGGCACTATGCTGGGTGCTGGGTGCCTCGGCAGGGCCAGCCTCACCCATTCCTTGAACAACATGATTGAGTCCACTGCTCCCCGCTATCCAGTAAAAAGCCCAAATGCCTAATTGGCATTCAAGGCACTCCAAGTGCTGTACCCCCTTACCTCTCCAATCCATCTTTTTAATTTCCTACACCTGAGCTTTCTGAACTGGGGTTCATCGATACCTGGATAACCAGGTAGGCAAAAACAGGATGAGTACATTGCCTCTCCCTGGAGGCTAGACCATGCCAAACAAAGAAGAACTGCTGGGGAAACTTCAGGGACTTTCCAGGCCTTGCCCCTCTTCTCTGAGAAGCATCCCTCCCACAGCGTAGGTCTCTGTGACTATGTTTACCCTGCTTCAATCCATCCCTCCTTGACCTTTGCTGATGAAATCAGGGGTGGAGATCCAGCTCCTGGAATCAATCCAGAAGTTGTGCTGGGCTACCAACCTCCTGCCAGGAACTGGGAAGTAGGACACAAGACTGGCTTGGGTACCTTTAGATGCTGGACCAGTGATGTCACGTGAATGTGGGACTGAAGCTGCCCGTGTTCCCCAGAAGACTGTGTGATACCCTTTGGGGCTTGTGTGTTGGCAAGGGTTCAGACATGCAGAAAGAAACAGGGTGAGAGCGAGAATGATGAAGCAGCTGCCTTTGTGCTTCCTGACCACTTGCAGGCCTCAAGTCCTGCTGAGGTCTACTGCTATTTATTGCCCTTCAGTCTCATAAGGCACCTCTACTCCTTACAACAAATTTCCCTTCCATATGAAGAAGCTTGAGAGGGTTTATGTTTCTTGCAAACAAACCATCTCTAAGATTATGTAATTTTTATTATTTTTTGTACCACCAAAATGTTATTATTTTTGACGAAGCAGAATGTAACATTCAGAAGACTATTATGGATTAAGAAAGAAATTCTTTCTAAAAACAAGATTCAAAAAAGCAAAGACAAAAAAGAAAAGATAAATTTGACTCCAATAACATTTAAGACTTTTCATTATAGGACATGATACCAATTAGGTAAACATTCTTCCTAATCACCACCCGTGAACTGATAATCTATTTTCTCTGAGGACATACACTGGGAAGCACGCGTATTTCCACATTTACTTCTGGGGAGAATATAGGGACTGTGAGACAGTCAGAGGTGACTTCAGCCTTTTCTGTTCTTAAATGTTTTTAATTAAAAATTATGTTCTTTGAGCAATTAAAATGTCATTAAATCTCAGAAAATATACATAAAATACAAGCCTTTGAAGATTCCTATTTGTGGTGAACTGCTTTATCCAAGACCTTCTTGGACATATAAGCTCACTGGTATAGTAGTTAAGAGACACATGACAGAGCATGAATTCTTACCACTGGTCAAAAATGGCTTACTTGGTTCCTGAATATGCTCTTTCCACCAGTTTCCAAATTCACTCACTTGTCCTTTCCACTTAATGGGGTTCTTCCATCCTTCAAGACCTATCTGGAAGTGTCACCTCCTCCAGAAGCTCTCCTTGACTGTACCAGTCCTCACTGCTCTCTCCCTACCCAGCTCCACTGGCCTCTCAAGGCACTGACTTGTATACCTTTCTCTGGGAACTCAGGACTGACTCTTGGGGTTCCTACTTATCTCCCTAAGATAGGCTACATCTCCCTGACTGGCCAGCAAACCAGAGCAGCATCTTTATATGCTTGGTGCCTAGCACAGAGATGACATAGAGAACTGGAGAGAGCACAGGCCTTTGAGTCAAACACACTCACTGTGTGACACAAGGCAACTACCTTAACCTCTCTAGGCCCATTTTCACCTGTGCTATTGTGAATATCAATGAGATGATGGATGTAAAGGGGCCCAGGACAGGAAGAAGGTGGTTTCACAGGATGTCTTAATACTCCCTCGTGTTTGTACAGTGTTTCACAATTTAAAAACAAAAAACTTTAACAGTCTAGAGGGGTAAACAAGGAGGGATTATTAGACCCATTTTAAGTGTGAAATAACTGAGGTTCACAGAAGTCAGTCACATAGGGAGGATGGGCAGTTGGACTTTAGAAGGCGCTAGAACATCTGTGTGGAAATACCAGTTCTTCCACTACTCAGCTCTGGAAGCTTGCACAAGTCCCTTGCACTCTCTGGACAGTTTTCCCCTCTTAAATGAGAGTGTTCCTAGGTGATCTCTACCTTAAAGGATCTCTCAGTGCTGACATTCTAGTCTCCTATGAACCTGCCCAGGGTCCATCCTAGTAGGACTTGCAAAAGAGGGCTCCAAGTCCCAGGACAGAGTCCCTAGTTACTCCCAGGAAACCAGCTGGGGCTGGAAGACTTGCTTTAAGAACCAGTTGTATTCTGATTCAGCCAAACAGAGCTTCAAGCCTGGGTGTGGGTTAGTCATGCCCAGAACTGGGGGTGAGGGGGTGGGAGGGAGGATGCCAGCATCAAACTACATGTAAATATAAACATGAATGCAAAACCAAACAGGAAACTTCAGAAAAGTTCAATTCAAAGGTCAGAGTCTAACTTTTTGGGCACTGGACTACTAAAGAGAAAAGCTGTGTTTGGGTGCCACAAGCCTTTCTGCTGCAACTAACGAGCGCTTGCGTGCATTAAACTGAAGTCCTGAAGGCAAAGCAGGCTGAGTTTTGTCTGGTTTGAGATGGGGCAAAGCTGAACTCTGACCAGTACCTGCTGCATCCTCCAGATGCATTCCAAGGGCTCCCTACCCCAGGTACACACAAGTGCTGACACACACCAATCCAAGCAAGGCCAGATGCAAGCACATAAAACGGGCATTTCTGTCCCTGGAGAAGGGTTCACAGTACAGCTCTTTCTCCTGCTCCTGCCCTGATTTAACAATTTAATGAACAACTCAGAGAGGAGGGTGAACCGTGAAGGCCCCAAAGAAGCCAAAGGCACTGATCTCTTCTGATGTGAGGCGATGAAGACAAACTTCAGGAAGCTCTCTGATCTCATGATGAAGCTCTGTGGCAATATCCCTGTGAGCCTCCACAGTAAAATTCAAACTACACTGATAGGTGGTAGATTCCAAGCTACTGGTTCTGCCCAAGGAAGGAAGTCAAAGGTAACTGGCGGTCTATTTTAATGAAAACATGTGTCCCTACTATGTGCAAAGCACTAGGCTAAAGTCTGTGAGGGAAATGAGGACAAAGGAGACCCAGTCACTGACTAAGGAGGTCTGTCAATTAATCTGATAATCATTCCACTTATCAAGATGCATGCTTTACCACATTGCCTCATGTAATACCATAGATCTATGAGGTAAACATTATACCCATTTTACAGATGCCAAAAGTGGGGCTTGAACAGATCAGGAACAGATCCAAGCTCACAGCTGGAAAACTGCAGAGCCAGAATTTGAACACAGGTCTTCAATGCTCTTCCTGTCATCTCTAGCACCCCTACAAAGCCATACACACAGAAAGCCTGTAAAGGGAGAGAAGGAAATATTTTCCAAAACATTGGCCTAGGGTATTAGGAACTACTGAGCTTTGTATCTGTCACACAGTGTGTGCTCAAAACTCTTAAGATGAAGGATGAAAGATGAGAGCCGATGCTGAGGTCCAAAAAGCCACCCAAATTCAGAACATCCTCTGAAAATAAGCTACAAAAACACATGTTGGCCCAAAGCTGAGGAGTGTCTACTCTAGAATATTTCCTGCAGAGCGGCCCTGGAAAGTGCAGCAGGTCGGGAGAGGAGGAATGAACTCCAGTGCGCATGGGAATGGGGTGGGGCAGCCTGCAAGGGCAAAAGAAAAGGCCTGGGACTCGCTGCTGGGAAAGACAAAGAGGAGAGGGGAGGGGAGAGGAGACTATAAACTTGCCAACAGCCTGGCCAAGGTGAACCCCAGCTCCTGGCGCCTTCTCATTCGCATTCATTCCACAGGCGCCGGCCAAATCCCAGAACCAGCAGCCAGGGGGTAGGGGGCCTCCCTGAAGCCGGGGAGAAGTTCAGGACTGAGGAACGAACGCCTGCCAGAAGGGGAGTGACTTGTGGGGCAAACTCGTGGGGCTCCGAAGATGGAAACCCAAGCAGACGAAGTGAGGTGCCGAGCAAACACACGTACGACGGGACGGGTCACGAAGAGCATTGGAGGTATGTTCTCCGACCTGTACAGTGTGTCATCGGGGTGACTTTGAGGCCCCCCACAAACGATCCCTTGCGCCCTACCCCGACCTCGAAAGTGAGGACACAGATGTTTGAGATGCACTCAGTTCTCACAAATCTAGGGAGGTGCGCCATCGCAGGTCCACTCACGCCTGTGAAGGTCAAGGCGAAGGCCCCGACCAGACCCCTGACCCCTACCGCCTCGGTTCCCTCACCTCCTCCCGTGCCAGTGCGGCCCCTCGGCACCGGGGCATCTTGGCGGCGAAGGCGGTGGCCCCGGTTGGGGAGCTAAGGTCCTCTGCCGTGACGGCCAGGAATTCGGCGACGCTGAGCTGCTCGGGCATGGCGGGCGTGGGGCTGGGGCGTGAGGACTGCCAGAGAGGGGCGCCGGGGGCGCTCGCTGCACCGCGCTGGGACAGCCTCACCTCCCGCTGCACGCGCCCTCCGGGCCTCCGCACGCCCCGCCCCCTCCGCGCCGCCCCGCCCCCTCCGCGCCGCCCCGCCCCCGGTAGTCCTCGCCCTGAGACGCCGCGTCCCCTCTAGTCCCCTGAGGCCCGAGCTTCCTGACCCATCCCGCCTTTCGGCCCCGCCCCCGGCCTTCCAGCCTCCTTCCCGTCCTCAACCTGGCAGCGGGTCCCCGGCCCCTCGCCGGACTCTTCAGCCCCGCCCCGAGGCCGCCCAGCCCCTGAGAGCTCCGCCCCTGACTCCTGACCGCTCCTCGGCCCCGCCCCTAGTCCTCCCAGCCCGCGACCTCTGGGAACTCCGCCCCTGGCTCTCTGCCCGCCCTGGCCACGCCCCCAAGTAGCACAGCCCCCGAGAGCTCCTCCCCTAACTCTGCCCCGCCCCTGCGCCTGCCCCGCCCCGGGCTCCTCGGGCCCGCCCCAAGCCTCGCACCGCGGCTCCTGGCAGCCCCTGCAGTCTCCCCGCTCCGTCTCCCTCTCCGCCGCTCCGTGGCTTCTTCCCTGCTCTTCCGGCTCCCTGGCCTCCCAAGTTCCCCCCCCTCCCACGGCCTCAGTTCGCCATCCCCGTGCCCCTCCTGTATGTGCCTAGTATCTTCCTCTCCTACCGATTCGTTTCCAACGCCTAAGACCTCGTCCCTCCAACCTCTCCTCACCCCTCCCCACTTACATGCCCCAAGCCCTGCGGGTCTCGGTGCCCCACTCCGCCCCTGATTGCCCCACCGATCCCTAGCCGCTCACACCCAGCTTCTCGCCTGGGCTCAGCGCCTCTCCTGGGCAAACGTCCCGGGTCCTTGGCTCCGCCCTCAGCCGCGAGCCCGGCCTGCGGGGTCCGTGCGGCTAGGCGCCCCTAGGTAGCCGAGTGATATGCGAGAAACACGTCCCTTCATGGAACCTCAGTTTCCTTCTCTGTAAAACGGGAGATCAGATGCCCGCTTGGTTGGAAGAACCTGACGCGTGCGTGTCCCCGATAGGCCCTAACTCGCTCGCCCTCACCTGGCCCTCTCATCCATTTATCCAGTCTTGCTGTGCTCAGTCTGGTGCCTTTAACTCCTCAACCTCCTTCACGATTCCTACCAGGCTAAAGACTTCCACTACTTACCCCCACCAGGAGCCTCTGCCTCTAGGGAACCACCTATATCCTTGGGATGGGTTCAGGATAGAAATGCACTTCGGTTTAATTCTGGAGCCCGAGTGCTCTGAAGAGTCCTTCAGGTAGAAAAATCAGGCAAGTACCGCGGTGAAGAACATTTGCTTTGGAGTTAGATCCAAGTTCCAGTCCTGGTGCTGCTGTTGACAGCTGTGTGCCGCTGGGTAAATCACTTGCTTTTCTAGCCTGAATTTCCTCTTCTTAAAATGGCCTAATGGTATTCTACCCTAAAGGTGATTGAGAGGATTATATAGTTTGCATAGGGAAAAAAAAAAACCCTGAAAAGATAAACACTAAAATACTACCAGCTGATGATAATAGGAATAATACGACTTGTATAATAGAATTAAAATTTGAAAAAATGCATACAATCTGGTGGAGAAGACAGGACAAATATGCTGTGAAGAGAAGACAAGTCGTGACTCTGTGGCATCTTGCTACATTGACAGTGACTTCAATGGAGTGTGGGGGGACTTGATAACATGGGTGAATGTAATAACCACAATGTTTTTTATGTGGAACCTTCATAAGAGTGTACATAAATGATACCTTAATTTTTAAAAATGCTATGAAATACACTCTGGTTCACTCCTCAGTCACCCTTCAACTCCCTCCAGTCTGTTTTCAGCTCTAACTACTCCAAAGAGTTATTTCAAAGTCAACTAGGATCTCCTCTTAAAACACAGCAGGCACTTTTCTTGCTTCAGTCTAGGAACACTTTGCACTGTTAACCATTCCCTCCTTGAAATAACATTTCCCTTGAATTCTGGGACAGCCATTTTCCTTGGTGGTCATCCACCCTCTCTGGCTGCTCCCTTCACAGTGCCCTTTCTGAGAAATTCTTCTGTATGTATCTTAAATGCTGGGGTCATTGGGAGCTTTCTGCCATTCCCTCTGTTCTCACTCTATTCAGGCTCCCTGGATACCTACATCCAACCCCACCATTAATGTATATGTTGTCTGTATTAGTTTCCTATTGCTGCTGTAACAAATTCCTGCAAATTTGGTGGCTTAAACAACACACATTTATTCTCTCCCAGTCCGGAGGTTAGAAGTCTGAAGTGAATTTCACTGGACTGGAATGAAGGTATCAGCAGGGCTGCACTCCCTCTAGGGAACATCTGTTTCCTTGCCTGTGACCATTCTCCTCTACCTTCATTCAAGGGCATCTAGCTTTTGTATCTTATTGCCTTCTTTTCTGCAGTCAAATCTCCTTTGGCCTCTGTCTTTGTGATTACATTTAGGGGTCCCCCAGATTACCCTTGATAATCTTTATCCCAAGATCCTTAATCACATTGGCAAAATTCCTTTTGTCTTATGAGATAACATTTACAGGTTCCAGGGAATATCACCTGGATATCTTTGGGGACCATTATTGAGACTACTTCATCCTCCAAGTCGTCTCTGTCTCCAGCCTGGACCCTTCTCTGGTTTAAGATCTATGTATCCATATGACAAATGCACAGCCAACATCATACTTAACAGTGAGAAGCTGAAAGCTTTTCCTCTAAGATAGGGAACAAGACAAGGATGCCCACTCTCCCCGCTTTTATTCAACATAGTACTGGAGGTCCTAGCCACAGCATTCAGACAACACAAAGAAATAGAAGGCATCCAGATTGGTAAGGAAGAAGTCAAACTGTCACTGTTTGCAGATGACATAATATTGTACATAAAAAACCCTAAAGAATCCACTCCCAAACTTCTAGAATTAATATCTGAATTCAGCAAAGTTGCAGCATACAAAATTAATGCATAGAAATCTGTTGCATTAGCAGAAAGAGAAATCAGGAAAACAATTCCACTCACAATTGCATAAAAAAGAATAAAATACCTAGGAATAAACCTAACCAAGGAAGTGAAAGACCCATCCCATGCTCTTGGGTAGGAAGAATTAATATTATTAAAATGTCCATCCTGCCCAAAGCAATCTACAGATTCAATGCAATCCCTATCAAAATACTGACAGCATTCTTCAATGAACTGGAACAAATAGTTCTAAAATTCATAGGGAACCACAAAAGACCCTGAATAGCCAAAGCAATCCTGAGAAGGAAGAATAAAGCAGGAGGGATCTCGCTTCCCAACTTCAAGCTCTACTACAAAGCCACAGTAATCAAGGCAATTTGGTACTGGCACAAGACCCACAGACCAGTGGAACAGAATAGAGTCCAGATATTAAGCCAAGCATACATGGTCAATTAATATACGATAAAGGAGTCATGGATATACAATGGGGAAATGACAGCCTCTTCAACAGCTGGTGTTGGCAAAACTGGACAGATACATGCAAGAGAATGAAACTGGATTACTGTCTAACTCCATACACAAAAGTAAACACGAAATGGATCAAAGACCTGAATGTAAGTCATGAAACCACAAAACTCTTAGAAGAAAATATAGGCAAAACTCTCTTGAATATAAACATGCACAACTTCTTCATGAACATATCTCCCTGGGCAAGAGAAACAAAAGAAAAAATGAACAAATGGGACTATATCAAACTTAAAAGCTTCTGTACAGCAAAGGACACCATCAGTAGAACAAAAAGGCATCCTATAGTATGGGAGAATATATTCATAAATGATGTATCCGATAAGGGGTTGACATCCAAAATATACAAAGAGCTCATGCACCTCAACAAACAAAAAGCAAATAAGCCAATTAAAAGATGGGCAGAGGATTTGAACAGAAACTTCTCCAAAGAAGAAATTCAGATGGCCAACAGGCAAATGAAAAGATGCTCCACATCGCTAATCATCAGAGAAATGCAAATTAAAACCACAATGAGATATCACCTCACACCAGTTAGAATGGCCAACATCCAAAAGACAAACAACAACAAATATTAGTGAGGATGTGGAGAAAGGGGAACCCTCCTGCACTGCTGGTGGAAATGTAAACTAGTTCAACCATTGTGGAGAGCAGTATGGAGGTTCCTCAAAAAACTCAAAATAGAAATAGCATTTGACCCAGGAATTCCAGTCCTAGAAATTTACCCTAAAATGCAGCAACCCAGTTTGAAAAAGAGATATGCACCCCTATGTTTATTGCAGCACTATTTACAATAGCCAAGAAATGGAAGCAACCTAAGTGTCCATCAGTAGATGAATGGATAAAGAAGGTGTGGTACATATACACAATGGAATATTATTCAGCCATAAGAAGAAAACAAATCCTACCATTTGCAACAGTATGGATGGAGCTAGAGGGTATTATGCTCAGTGAAATAAGCCAAGTGGAGAAAGACAAGTATGAAATGACTTCACTCATCTGTGGAGTATAAGAACAAAGCAAAAACTGAAGGAACAAAACAGCAGCAGAATCACAGAACCCAAGAATGGACTAACAGTTACCAAAGGGAAAGGGACTGGGGAGAATGGGTGGGAAGGGAGGGATAAGGGGGAAAAAGGGGCATTATGAATAGCACACATAATGTAGCAGGGGCAGCAGGGGCAGCAGGGGCACAGGGAAGGCAGTTCAACACAGAAAAGACAAGTAGTGATTCTATAGCATCTTACTATGCTGATGGACAGTGAGTGTAATGGGGTATGTAGTGAGGTCTTGATAATGGGGGGAATCTAGTAACCACAGTGTTGTTCATGTAAGTGTATATTAATGATACCAAAAAGAAAAAAAAAACACCATCAAGAGAATGAAAAGACAAGCCACAGACGAAGAGAATATATTTGAAAAAATACATTTGATAAAGGACTCTTATTCAAAATATACAAGGAACTCTTAGAACTCAACAAGCAAACAACTGGTTAAAAAATGGGCCACAGACCTGAACAGACATCGCCCCAAAGAAGATAGACAGATGGCAAATAAAGACATATATCATAAGGAAAATATGAATTAAACAATGAGAGACCACT
Source organism: Manis pentadactyla (assembly GCF_030020395.1). NCBI lineage: Eukaryota > Metazoa > Chordata > Mammalia > Pholidota > Manidae > Manis > Manis pentadactyla. The sequence continues at coordinate 17,331,550 of NC_080022.1, forward strand.
ACACATTTATTAGGATGGGCAAAATCAAGAACATTGACAACACCAAATGCTGGTGAAGACGTGGAGCAACAGGAATTCTTATCCATGGCCAGTGAGAATACAAAATGGTACACTACTTTGGAAGACAGTTTGGTGGTTTCTTACAAAAATAAACATACTGTAAAGGTACCCACTACCAATGAGGTGCCTGATGGGACAGCCAAGAGTTTATCAACTTTTTCAGTATTTAGGGCTATATTTTTCAGTTAAGTCAAATGAAAGGTCCATCATGATGCAATCCTCTATGAAAAACTTTCAGGATAGAAATAACCTTGGATCATTTTTTATTGTGCAATACTTCATACAGACAAAAGAGCATACATAAAATATACATCAATACATAAAGTATGATTATAAACATAATCAGGGTATCTCTGATCCTGTTTAAGAACCAGAATGCTGCCAATAGGTTTTAAGCTATGTGTCCTTCCCCAATCTAATTCCTTTAGAAATACTAGTTCCTATAATATACCTACCAAAAATAACTATCTGTTTTATATTTATAATTCCCTTCACAAAGGTGTGCATCCCCAAGCAATATATTGTTTAGCTTTGCACTGTTTGAACTCTAAATGAAACCACTGTTTGTATTCTTCAGCGTCTTGCCTATCTTGCTAAACACTGCTTGTGAATTTAATCAGGTTCATACATGTAGCTGTAGCTCATTTATTTTGCTGCTTTTTGCTATTCTGTTGCAAAAGTATATTAAAATTTATTTATCCATTAAAAAAATAAAAATCAAAAATAAATAAATAAACATACTGTTGCCATATAATTCAACAATTGTGCTCCTTGGTATTTACCCAGATATGTCCGTATAAAAACACACATGGGTGTTTATAATAGCTTTATTCATAATTGTCAAAAATTGGAAGCAACCAAGACGTCCTTCAGCAGCTGAATGGATAAACAGTGGTATATCTAGACAATGGAATATGATTCACCACTACAAAGAAATGAGCTGTCAATCTGTGAAAAGACATGGCATAACCTTAAATACATATTACTAAGTGAAAGAAGCCAATCTGAAAGGTTACCTATTGTATGATTCCAACTACATGATATTCTGGAAAAGGCAAAACTACAACAAAAAGATCAGTGGTTGCAGGGTTGTGGGGATGGTTAGGGGAAATATGACCAGGCAAAGAACAGAGGAGTTTTAGGGCAGCAAAAATACTCTGTATGATATTATGATGATGGATGGATGTCCTTCTACATTTGTCCAAATGCACAGAGTGTATAACACCAACAGTGAACTGTAAGGTAAACTATGGATTTTTGGTGATTATGATGTAAGTTAAAAAAAAAGTGCCATTCTTGTAAGCGATATTGATAATGAGGGAGGCTATACATGTGTGGGACAGGTGGTATTGGGAAATCTCTGTACCTGCCTTTCAGTTTTGTTGTAAACCCAAAACTGCTCTACAAAAGTAAAGTCTTAAAAAAAAAAAAAAAGATCTATGTATCCAACTGCCTATGGGACAGTTTCATGTTGTTGTCTCACAAACACCTAAAAGTGTTTATGTGCAAAACTGAACTCATCCCCTGTGTCCTGCCCCAGCCTCAACTCCTCTGTTCCTGTCTTCACCGTGCACCCATGGGGGATTACCCTCCTCATCTCCTTCCACCAGTCTCCACTCAGTCACCAAGGATTATCACTACCTCCTACCTGTCTCATAGCACGGCCACCTTCTCCCTTCAGGCCAACCCGAGTTAAGGGCATGCCACCTCTTACATCCTCATTGGTCTCCCTGTCCCCAGTCTTGTATATGTGATCGGTCATTCCCCTGCTTAGAACTCTTCAATGGTTCCCATTGCTCTCTGGATGAAAGACAAACTTTTTTATGGTTACCTGGTCCTTTATGATCATATTGCTCCCGCTATTTGCAGCTTTATCTCTTACCACTCCCTCCCTGCCATGATCTGTGTCCTCTCACTACTCTTCCCTCTGCCTTAACACTCCCCTACCTCCTTTCAACTGGACAGATTACATATCAATGCCTCCAGGAAGCCTTCCCAGATGTCCTTCTCCTTCTAGGGTCTTCTACAGGATGGTATCCCCTGCCACAGCACATCTCACTGTGGACTGTAATCACCTGTTTTTGGTCTGGGTCTCTGGCCCACTTATTTATTTACTGAACATTTACTACGTACCAGTCACAGTGCTGAGGGCTAAACAAGCAATACTAGATCACTCAATACCCACAATAGCCCCCAGAAGCAGGTAACATTATTCTTCTCAATTCTGTGTTATAGGTGGGAAAACTGAAGCTTAGAGAGGATAATTTGTATAAAGTCAGAATGAACAAGTAATATAACCAAGGTTCTAACCTGGATCTGAGTGACTGTAAGGCCTTTTTAAATTTTTGTTTTGTTTCATTATTAATCACCAAAGTATGCTACCTAACTAGAAAATATTGCCTCTTGTAAATTAAGTAGATATAAATGGTCCACATATTCTCTCCTAAAATTAAAACATGCCACCCACCAGAGGCAGAATACTGTCATAATATCTTGCAGGCTAACAAACTCCTTATTATTTTGTAAAGCAAGTACTTCAACATCAAATCCTATATTAGGTATTCATACTGAGAGACATGTACTACTGATGGTGGGCCCCTTTCTGAACATAACTTATATTTCAAGACTTTTGGGAGAAAACTGAATAACAAATGGTAAATCATTTACAGTATTATTTGGGAATAAGAGCTCCCCACAGCTATATCAGAATAAGTTACAAAATTTTTGGGAATTTTCAGAGAAAACATGTGCCTTCAGGCAAATTTCCAGTTGCTTCAAGTTATTTCCCCTCATGTAAACATTCACTTTACTAGAACTATTTCAAGGGGGTGAGTTTGAGACATACTACTTATAGAATGGCTGTTTCTAGGTTCCTGGACCAGCATATACAAAGTTGCTTGTTCAATCAACAAACATTTATCAGGCTGTTCTAGGTGTATTCCTGAGTGGAAAACGAGGAGACAGGCAAGATATGGAACAGTTCTCAAGGAACTTGTGCTCAAATAATCATGAGATGCAAATGCACTCGAAGAGGTATGATGGGAATTAGGGATGGGGAGGAGAAGTGAGCCCTTTCAGCATCTGATTCAGGGAAGCTGGGGAGGCTTCAGAGAAGAAGGGGCAGCTTAGCTGAGGGTTTGAGGGAACTGGGGACAGAATGAGCAAGGAAAGACAAGGAAGACAGACAGTACAGAAGAGTCCACTCCCATCAGCAGGGATCCATGCTGGAACATCTCCCATAATAAAATAACTCCTCTTGACCTGACTTCTCCTTCAGCTACTGCCCCATTTCTCTGTTCCCTTTTGCAGAAGAAGTCATTGGCACGTCCCCACTAAATTCACAGTATCCTATTCCTCTGCTCTAATATCTTTCTTTTCAGTAAAATAACCTGTTGCTTTTGTTTATGTGTTTATGTGAACAATTCGATTATGTTGAAATTTTCCCTAAATTTCCAGGCTTGGGTAATCTTTAAGCAATCTATAGATATTTGATATCACATCATGCCCAAGATCAGGTTTTTATTGGGTTAAAGTAGAGGAGAAAAATGTAAGGATTCCAGTGTTTGAGGTACCTAATGCAAATACTCTCTTCGGGTGCCATAACTTTCTAAATAGAACCTGTTAAGATAGCTTCTCTTCATTTCTGGATGCCACGGTACAGAGTCAGGAGCAGCTGCTTGGACAATTTGTTTACCAGTGTCACTGGAGTATTGTGCTTGATTGCGAGTCACAGGCAGACTGCCATGTGTGGAGAAGAGAATCCAGGATTTTGCTGGATTGAGCAGTGGGGAGGGTGAGAAGTGAGCTCGGAGAGGCCCTGAAGGCATGCTCTGTCCTGCGATAGAAGCTGGAAAAGGAGGGGGATGCCTGCACGCCACTCTTCTCTTAAACTCCCTCGGATCAGGCTTTTGCACCTGCTGGCCACTGAAACTGCTGTTGAGGTCACCAGTGCCCCCCATGTTGCTGACCCCAACATCAGTCGTCACTTCTCACACTGCTTAGCCTTCCAGAAGTTTCTTTGTGCTCCTTCCATGCTACACCTTCTTCACTTGGCCCCCAGGACACCAAACTGGCCTGATTTTCTTCCTCCCTCACTTGTGGCTCCTTGACCACCTTGTTGGTTCTTCTGTCCTTTCTGATTTCTTAACACTGAAGACCCCAGTCCTCGGTCTTCTGCTCTGCTACCTCTGTGCTCACTCCCTTGACGATCTCATCCAGTCCCATGAGATTAAATACCACTTAGATCCTGCTGATTCCCAAACTTAGAACTCCAGCCCGGACCTCTCCCCTCAACTCCAGACTCCCATATCCAATGGCCTCCTTGACACTCCCACCTGAAAGTCTAATAGGGCATCTTGAACTTAATATGTCCGAAGCTGAACTCCTGATTCCCCTCCTGAAAACTCCTTCCCCGCGTATCAGGAAATCTGTTGGTTCTACTTCCCAGATAGAATCCAAATCCACTATTCCTCATCAACTAACCACCACTCACTCGATCCAAGCCCCCATCACCTCTTGCCTGGACTATTTCTGGAGCATTCTAACTGGTCTTTCTGCTTCTACCTTTGCTTCTGTACAGTCTGTTCTCAACAGAGCCACAGTGATCCTTTAAAATTTCTTGTCAGATCATGTAATTTCACTCCTCAGAACTCTCTAATGGCTCATTTCACTCAGACTAAAAGCCAAGTCCTCGCAGGGCCTGCAATCCCCCACATAATCTATCTCCCTTTGCCCACATTTACTTTTGCTCTTCACCTTGTTCCCCACCTCTGCTCTAGTCACACTGACTTCCTTGTCCCTTGAAGATACTAGGCACACCCCTGCCTCAGGACCTTTGCACTGGCTATTCCCCCTGCCTAGAATGCTCTTCCCTCTGATGTCCATAAACGTGAGTCCAACTCCCTCACTTTTTTTCAAATCTTAGCTCAGCTCTCACTACCTTTATGATGCTTATCCTGACCATCCCATTTAAAACTGCAATCACCTGCCTCTCCCCCACACTCTGAATCACCTTACCATGCTCTATTTTATCCTATCTAACACTTAGACCTTTTAATGTGCTGCTTTTCTTATTTGTCTATTGTCTATTGTTGCTCCCTCTATTCAAATGTTAAGGTCTATGAGAGCAAGCACTTCTTCACCCTGATTAGGACTTTGTGGGAAAACAGGTTATGTGCCCAGCCTTTGGAGCCAAACTGCCTGGGTTTGAATCCTGGCTTTGCTATCTACCTTGGGTAAATAGCTTAATCTCTGTGGGCCTCAGTTTCCTCATCTGTAAAACTGAGGAATAATGGTACCTCCCTCACTGCGGTTATAGAAATGATGAAATGAGATGATGGATGCAAAGGATTTGGCAATAGTGCCTGCTCCATAGTATGTCTTAGTTCAATGAGTGTTAGTTATTGTCCCCACATCCAGTCCATAGTAGGCATGCAGTGAATATTTGCTGGGTCACGTAGGTATTATTACCTATATCTTACTGTTGCCCAAAGCTACAAGACCAGTGAGTGGCAGAAGCAAAATCAGAACCCAGGTTCATCTGTCAACGTCTCTGCTGCCTCTGCCACCCCACGGCCTGTTCCGGAGGCAGATTCCAGGCTCTGGAGAATTCACGTTTCACGTCATGGGGTGAGATGACACCAGAGACTAGAAGTGAAAATGAGGATTGCTGAAGGGAAATGGACCCAGAAGGGGCTCCTCCTCACCCTTAGGACAGAGTCCATGCTCCTTTGCGTGGCCACAAGCCCCATCCTGACCTGGCCACCTGTCTTTTCAATTCTGCCTCTCAGGAGAAGAAAGCCAACCTCCACCCAGTTCTGAGGCCACCAGACTGCCACCTTTCTGCTCATGTACAGACTGTTTTTGGCTGCATTGCCCTTCCAGTTTTTTGCCCGGCCATCTCCTGTTCATCCCGTGACTCAGATGCCACAGATGTCACTGCCTTAGGAAGCCCTCCCAGGTGCTGTGAGATGGCTTGGTGCCCTTAACATCAGTCCCTGTGCTTCCCCTTATGTTTCATTTGTTTTCCTTGACCTCCCCTCCTGTGTGTGCACATGTGTATAAAGCTCCCCTCCCACCCCTTGCTAGACCGTGAGGTCCATGATCCTGTGGCCTTGAGTTGTGCAAGATGTTTCCTATCCAAGGGTCCTACAAAGAACTGGAAAGTACCCAAGAACCAAAGGCAGCACAGGGCAGAATGCTCTTTGTTTGCATAACCTTAGGTTAAGCCCCCCAGCAGAGACTAATCTTAGAATCTCAACTCTTAAATTCCCTTGAGAGAGAGCTGGATAGCCCCAGTCCAGATCAGAAGCTCACAATGCTCCATTGCTGCACATCTCCAGGACAGTGAATTGTAGTCTACATCATGGCGCCCCCTAGAGTTGGGCAGTGCACAACCAGCACAGCTGGCAGGATGGGCGAAGTAACCTGGAGTGCCCAGGTAGATGGGCCAGGGTTTCTGTGAGCTGTGGAGGTCCACCAACACCCACAGAGTACAAGTGTAGCTGCAGGAACAATGTACCTTGCAGGGAAGGGTGTGCCCTATCAGATACACAATGGTCTGTAGCTGTCATCACATTCCCAAAAGGTTTAAAAACCCATAAAAGTCTGAAAACTCCTAAACAGATTTTTTGGTGAATACATACAACTATTCCTATTAAAGGGGTACGAACATGAATCAATTTACACAGCTGATCACCACCACTGTCCCTGAGATGGGGACTTGGCGTGGGACGGTACTTGTGTAGGTACTCTTCTAAGCCCATTACATAACTCACAGATTGCTCTCAAAGGTAGGTACTTTCATTATCCCCATTTTACAGAGTAGGAAACTAAGACAAAGGGCAGGAGGAACTTGTCCAAGGTTACCAGTAAGCAAGTGATAGTGCTGAATAAGTAGCATGGAGCTCTCCCTCTACAATTTCCCTCTCCCTGTATTTTGACTTTCTAGTGGGTGAAACTTGTGGATTGGTCCTAGGGAAAAACTTCTGACTTGGACCCTGATGAAAGATGCTGGCAAAATAAGAAGGGCTCAAGTAGCTTAGCTGGTCCTATGTCTGGGTCAAAGGAATGCTGATTACTTTCACACTGGTGAGATTTTTCCTTCTGTGCCTCGTGACCGCATAGTACAATAACAATCATGAGTATCGTCACAATGGACAGCAGATCAGCTAAGCTGCAAGCTCATGGTCACTTATCCAACAAATGCTTCCCCAGCACCTGCAAGGACCCTGCCTGGTGCCTAGTAGCTTGCCTCAAGGGATGCACTACCTGGGGAAGACTCCGCTGGGACACTGCCTTCAGCCTTCCCTGGGACTACTCCCTTAGGACACCACACACGCATGCATGCACGTGCACACACACACACCACACTTCCTTTGCTGCTCCTGGAAAAAGATGTCTTCTTACAGCTTTCATCTGTGCCCCGGCCTGCGGGACAAACATGGGGTGTCGCCAGAGACGCCTGCAGAAATGAAACAAGCAAGGGACACAAAGAACGACCAGCAAGACAGGATGTCTGATCTAGCTGGCACAGTTTATTTGCAGGCTCAATTTATACAGGTTAGCAAGGAAGGGGTGGGTCAGAAGATAATTGGACCTTAGGTGGCGCCGGCGGGAAGGTGTAGAGGGGTGATTGGGCGGCCTTGGCTGGCACCGGCGGGAGCAGAGGACCCGGAAGAGAAGCGGGGAGTTCGCCATTTTGTGGGTGGGGACGAAACTCTAGATTCGGAAAATTAGATCTGTAAGAGGAAGTAAAGTATTTGCTTCTGTTTTTGCACCAGCAGTGAGGCCTAGACAGTCTCCAACATCTCCTCCTTTTCTGTTTATTAGAAGGGATGGGAGTATTACTTTGAGCTACTTATCTCTGGGAAGACAGTGCCTGTCTTAGGTTTTTTAGGTCTTATACCTGGCCAGTGTTCCCAGGAGCTTGCCTCTTGTGAGTCGGCCTGGTATCTTTTAAGGGAGCTTGCCCCAGCATTACATCGGCCCTTTTGATCAGAGGTCTTACGTCTTGCCCTGTATTTTCCAGGTATATCCTCTTATTTACCCATCATTGACTACCCGTCTAGTCGCCTGAGATTTGTGTCAAGGAACAGGGCGAAATAGCCTTGATGTAGCTCAGTCGTAGGCTTTAAACTGCACATAAGTTAGTGCAGCTGAATCAAAACCTTGGTCTATAAGTTCAAGGCGATGATAGTGCACTTGAATAGGTTTTGCTATTAAAGAATCAACTTGCTGTTTGATTAACGTTGTCTCTTAAAAGCCCAGGGGCCAAAAGATAGTATTAATAGCAATCCTAGGAGCGGGGCTAAAATGGGGAGAAGGTAAGGGAGAAGTCCATTTAATCCAGTCCAAAGGGGATTGTCATGCAACTCTTTTCTTCTTTTCTTGAGGTCGTCTTGGAGGGTTTTTATCTTGTCCTGGACGATGCCTGATTTGTTAGCGTAGAAGCAGCATTTCTCCTGTAAAGCTAAACAAATACCTCCTTGTTCTGCCGTGAGGAGGTCTAGGCCTCTACGGTTTTGTAAAACTACTTCTGCTAGAGAGTCTATTTGGTCTTGGAGGTCAGTAATCGTTCTAGAGAGGGCATCAACATCATTAATTGGTTGGATAATTTATGATAGGAATGAACGGCTATTCCTGCTCCTACTGTTCCTGTAGCTACCGCGGTGGTAATTCCAAGGCCAACTAGAAGTGGGATAAACTGGATGGCTCTTTTAGAGCGTGGGTGTCCTGCTATAAACTCAAAGCTGGGTACGGGGACAGGTTCTTCTCCTGGGATAATATCAATATCTGGGAGAATGCTGGCCTGCACACATAGCCCAGTCCAGTTTGTGGGTAGGGCGGCTGAAGGCCAGGTTTCCTCCACATATAAAGATTTGTCCAGCAGCAGGGCAAAGAGCAGAGGTGTAATTATCAACTTGAAAGCAATCTGTGAAAGAGGCAAATCCTACGTCTATATCATCACTATTATTTTGGGGTCGCTTTTGTATGCATAGGGATGTATTAAATCCTATAGGCTGCACTCTAAAAGGCAAGTTAAGAGTACAGTTTTGCTTGGGCAGTATATTGGTAGCGTCATTGGTAGCGTTAGTGGGGATTGCAAGGGGCATAGGCGTACCAAGGGTCATGCATAGCCAGCAATTTTCAGCAAGGCTGGGGTTGGTACTGTTTAGTGCGCTATGGGTGGCTAGCAGAGTATCAGCAGTTTGAGTGTCAAGATCTATGCCACGGGATTTAGGCAGGGCTAGGGGGTGATATTCTATGGGAGGGAATTGCTTTTTAATTAGATCTTCTATCCTATTTTTACTTGAGCTTCCCTTATTCTATCTGTGGGACCACCGCCATCAGATATATGAATAGGTGCTTGTGGTGGCCAGCAAATGTTTTTGCCCACCTCACCATGGCAAGGAGCCTGTGCATATTTAGAATGTCCTCGTAGGTTGCTATCATCATGCTCGCCTCCAAAAGAACCAGTAGAACTCCTTTGTAAGATAGTTGTGAGATATTGTTTGCCATCGGTACCGGTGCACTGTTGGACACTGTGGTAACAGGTAGAGTGCAGTGCAGTGACTTTGGGGCAGGGGTTGGGACAAGGTCCTGGTTTACCATTAATTGTAGGTATGATCTTGGGCGTTTTTACACATTTCCAAGAAAGGGGCTTCCATCCTAATCCGGATGAAAATCCGCCTGCAGAGATATCTGCTGTGAGGTATGCTATTTTGTCTTGGCAATCTACGGTTTGTTCAGCAGACATTTGGGGTCCAGCTAAGTGCTTGATCCCCTGAGATGTTACTTGCTTATGTCCCCCCAGAGTGGGTTCAAAATCCATTATTCCTCCCTTACAATCACAAGGATTTCCATACAACTGTTTGAGGGCTTCATCCTTAGTGATAGAGGGTCCTAGTCCTCCAAGGACGACAGGGACTATTACAGTAGCGATAAAGGAATGGATAACAGACATGATGGCAAAAGTAGGTAGGCGAGGTTGTTGGCTGCAGGTCTGAGACTGTGTTAATGAAGGTTGGGTGGGTTTACCTTGTCTGATGATGATGAATGTTTTTCTTTCTGAAAAGCAAAGAAAGACAGTTCTCAGGGAGGATTTTCCTCTCTGGAATGTATTGGGTTATTATTATTTTGCTTCACAGGGGTATTGATGGGTTTAACAAGGCGTTCAGGTAACCATCGAGGTCCGTTTCCCTGTATATCATATACACAGGCGTGGCCTCTGCCCCAGATAAGAACTGGGTCAGGACTGTGCCACTTAAAGGTAAGTGGATCTTTCCATAAAACTTCTGCAAATTTTGTTTTGGTTTCGAGGTGCCACAACCTATCTGCTGCAGACTTACCGTGATTATCTAATTGTAGAAAATTAAGTGTAAACAAGGCATGATTAAGGAGGTTCTTTGGAGAGCCTTTTACGGGGTACACAGTGTTGGTTTTAAGTTTATTGATTGTACCTTTTAATGTTTGATGAGCTCGTTCGACTATTCCCTGTCCTTGGGGGTTGTAGGGGATACCTGTGATGTGTTTAATTTGAAATTGATGGCAAAAATTTTGAAATGCTTGTGAAGTGTATCCCGGTCCATTGTCTGTTTTAATGATTTGAGGTTTACCAATAACAGTAATGCATTGAAGAACATGGGCTATAACATTTTTGGTGGCTTCACCACTGTGGAGAGTGGCAAATATAAAACTACTGTAAGTATCAATAGTCACATGAGTATACTTAAGAGCACCAAATTCAGAAATATGAGTGACATCCATTTGCCAGATTTCATTAGGGAGTAGGCCTCTCGGATTAACTCCTAAATGAGGAAGGGGCAGTGAGGTAACACATCCCGGACAGTTTTTAACAATTTGCCTAGCTTGTTCTCTGGTGAGTTTAAATAAAAGTCGAAGAGTGTGAGCATTCACATGATGAAGAGCATGGTATTGACTAGCTTTGGTGACTGCATTGGTCATAATAGAATACGTGAAGCGGGTGTTTTTATATGCAAGGGCATTGCCTTGGGAGAGGGAACTAGGGAGGTCGGTGTGGGCTCGCAGATGTCCAATATAGAAAGGGGCTTGTCTGAGTAATATATAGGTTTGGAGTTGTTGAAAGAGGGAAACGGCGTTGGTAGAGGGTTTAATGTGAGGAACGGTTTCTAGAATAGGAACTGAATATGCTATGTAGGCACTGTCGGTATACAGATTAAAAGGGATTTGGCTCAGCATTTTAAAAACTTGTAAAATAGCAAATAATTCTACGAGTTGGGCGGATTTAAAGGGTGATTGGATGCTGTAACTCTGTGAGCCAATAACATAGGCAGCAATGCCAGAGGAGGAGCCATCTGAGAAAACTAAAGAAGCATTTTTCCAAAGGAGTGGATGAGGTTCTTTTTGGGAAAATAAAGGGATGTAGTCGTGAGAATTGGAGGAGTTTATGTGAGGGATAGTGATTATCGACTTTACCTTGGAAAGAAGCAAGGAATATAATCCAATCATCTACATTTTGGGAAAGCCAATCTGTTTGCTCTTTTGTGTAAGGGATGATGAGCTGATCAGGATCTCTGCCAAAATGTTGGCGGCTTTTTTCTCTGCCTGCTTTTATGATCTTTGCAACTAATGAAGGGTATGTGATAAGGACTTTAGGTGGGGAAGAGGGCAAATGGATCCACAATAAAGGATTATCTTGCCATAAAACTCCAGTAGGGGTGTGTTGTGTATTACAGATGAGAGCGAAGGGCCTGTCATAGGATAAGAATGTAATCTGTTGTTGTTGTATAGCTGTTTCAATAATGTTTAAGGTTTCCTTTGCCTCAATGGACAATTTCCGAGGGGATAGGGGATTAGAGTCTCCTTGCAGTATATCAAAAAGGGGTTTTAACTCTCCAGTAGTTAATTTAAGATAGGGTCTGAGCCAATTAATGTCTCCCAAGAATTTTTGGAAATCATTCAATGTTTGTAAGTGTGATGTTTTTAACTGAATCTTCTGGGTAGTGATTTTGTTGGAAGTTAGTTCAAAGCCAAGGTAGTAATAGGGATCTGTTAATTGAACTTTGTCTGGAGCAATTTGGAGACCGAAAGAGGTGAGACGGGTGGTCAATTCTTGACTACATTTCAGGACTTCAGAGTTGGATGCCCCAGCCAGGAGGATATTATCCATATAATGAATGATATAGGTGGAAGGCCATCGGGGTCTGAGGGGATCTACGGCTTGAGCTACAAATTTTTGACAGTGTGGGGCTGTTCGCCATACCTTGAGGGAGGACTTTCCACTGGTAGGATGCATTGGCCCTTTGAAATTGGTGACAGGAATACTAAACGCAAAGCGTTCTCTATCTTGGGGATGGAGAGGGATAGTAAAGAAACAATCTTTAAGATCAATGATGATCTTAAAATAATTAGCTGGGATGGCTATGGGAGAGGGGAGACCGGGTTGAAGGGCCCCCATTGAGAACATGGTTTTGTTGATTTCTCTGAGGTCCTGGAGGAGCCCCCATGCTCCTGATTTCTCTTTAATTACAAATATAGGAGTGTTCCAAGGAGAGATGGTGGGTTCTAAATGTCCAGCAGTTAATTGTTCCTGTACTAACTTGGCAGCTGCTGTAAGCTTTTCTTGATTTAAAGGCCATTGATCTACCCAGACAGGAGAGTCAGATTTCCATTTTATTTTATCTGCGTGGGGTACAGGAAAGTCAATGGCCATCATGGAAAATTTTTACTCCCTAATCCTGAACGATCAGTTTTGGGTATGACAATAAGGGGTTCTTTTATGCCTTGACTATTTTTTCCTAGGCCCTGGCCGGGCAAATAACCTTGGTTTGGTTAAGCATTTGTTGGGCAATAACATCATTCGGGCTAGCCATGACAAGTTTTAATTGGGATAAAATGTCACATCCCCATAAGTTAATGGGTAATCCAGCTACTATGTAAGGTTGGACTTGTCCTGAATTCCCTTCCTTATCTCTCCAGGTTAAGATCTTAGAACTTTGCTTGGGGTTTGTGGATTGACCAATGCCTTTGAGATGGGTTAGTTATACTACAGGGCCAACTAGGAGGCCACTGTTGAGCTGATATTACTGTAGCATCTGCTCCTGTATCAACTAGTCCTTCAAAGGACTTGCCATCTAGTTGTAGGGTTAATAATGGCCTTTTGGTGGTGATTTGTTGTACCCAATAAGCATCAGAGGAGCCAAAGGCAGCATTTAATCTGAAATTTTTATAACTTTTATGTGTTGAATCTAATGGGAGTAGTAGTTGGGCTATTCGTTTCCCTTTTGATATATTGGACCTATAGGAGCAGAGGCTAGGAGGGTAATTTGTCCTGTATAATCATTGTCAATAACTCCTGATATAATATGGAGGCCAACTAATGCAGAGCTCCCTCGTCCTAAAATTAGACCAAAGGTGCCAGAAGGTAAGGGTCTGGAAGTTTCTGTGGGGAGCAGCTGGACACCTTGGTCAGGTATTAATATTGTGTTGGTGGTGGAACAGAGGTCCAATCCTGCACTTCCCGGGGTGGCACAGGAGAGGGAGCTGATGTCTGCGCAGGGAGGAGTTGCTGCTGTTGAGCTGGGGGAACGAACCTGATAGCCCCTTGGTTCGTGCTTGGAGATGGGGCCAGGGGCTGGCCCCTCTGGGAGTTTCCCTGGAGTGGTGGAAGGGGTGTGCCTTCAATATTCGTCTTAGAGCGGCACTCATTAGCCCAATGTAAGCCGCGCCGGCATCCAGGGCAAACAGTTTTGGGGGGGGCACGAGGCGGGTGAGATTGAGTCCCTGTCGGACATTGTTGGGCAAAATGTCCTGGCTGCTTGCAGTTAAAACAAGTTTTTTGTTTATTACTATCCTTATTAATATCTTTTAGGGCCATTCCTATGGCCAGTCCAATTGTATGTGAAGTTCCTATCCCGGAACAGAGTTTAATATAATCAGAAAGACTGCCACAACGGTGAGGTCTTATGGTCTCTTGACAGGTCGGATTAGCATTTTCATAAGCCAGGTGTTTAACAAAGGCACTTTCTGTTTCTCCTCCCCCAACTAGTCGCTCGGCAGCATCTGTTAGGCGACTAATGAAGTCGCTGTAGGGCTCGTCAGGCCCTTGGCGGATTTTTGCTAGGGAAGTAGTAGCGGAGCCTTTAGAGGGAAGGCGCCGCCAGGCTTTTAAGGCTGCGTTTTGGACCTGAGCTAAAAGGCCAGGGGGGGAAGGCTGCTTGGGCCTCATTTGTTTCATAAGGGCTTTGCCCGAGTAGTTTATCTCTTGTCCATGAGCGCGGAAGTTCTACTTTCACTATTGCGCTGTGCAGTCTCACGGCAATTTTCTACAAAGTCAGTACGCCACAAGACATACTCTCCTCCTGACAGGGCAGCTCGAGCTAGGGAAAGCCAGTCATTAGGGGTCAGCCACCGATCGCTCAGGCTTTCTTTCAATTAAGGCTAAGGTGAAAGGAGCTGTGGGGCCATAACTGGTAACAGCTGCTTTTAAGTCCTTTAGGTGTTTAAGGTTTAAGCGGCGATATTTTTGGGTTTTAGCTGGGTTTTCTATATTACTCTTAGGCTCTTCATTGTCTGAAGGCTCTCCCTCGGAATTCTGCTCTTGGTCTGGAGTATCTGGGTCTTGGGAGTCTGGGGCGTTTTCGTCCTCGCTCTCTTCTATGACCTCCGGGGGTGTTTCTGGGCGGCGACCGCAGGTGAGCGGTCGGCCGCTGGTGACTGGAAAGGCAAGGACTGGGTTTTTTGGTTTCGCATTCTTTATAGGTTTTTTGGGGAGTGAGGGAGGCTGCGTGGGGCTCAATGATATTAGCTCGGCTTCAAGGGCTTTAATCTCTTTAATGAGCTGAACATGTTCACGTTTTTGTAGCAAAATTTCTTTAAGTGAAGAAACTTCTTTGGTTAGAGAAATTTTTGCTTGCCGGATGGGGTCAGATAAAAGGGGGAGGTTGTGAGGAGACTCTAGAGCAGGGATTTGAAACATAGGGACGCATTGGGGGGGAATAGGTTTGTATGGGGGAGGCTTAAGGTGTCCATTAGTGGCACTATAAAGGACTGGCGCCGTGAGACGCCAGGGGTTCTCATGATCATGATAATGAGCAGCTTGTTCTCTTAATGTCTCTTCATCTTCCGGGCTTAAATGATTGTTTTGATGTCTTAAGGACGTGAGTGTAGGGTAAATGGAGGGGATTTTGGGGGAATTAGATTTGCCAGGTTTACTTTCAGGTTTATCTTGGGGATCTGGAGTATTTTGTTCAGATTGGGGCTTAGAAGGTTCTTCAAGAGAAACAGCGGGATCTTCAGGGATATCTACAGTTATTGAAGGACAGGTAGAGGGTGTCGGGAGTTTTCTCTAAGGGCTATTTCTCCTGTTTCTATAACATTTTTGATATCAGGGTCTTGTGAATGAACTTGAAGGATATCATGGATAAGGTTCCAAAAGGAGAATGCTGAGACAGGGACCTTTTCAGGGCCAAAGGTCTGGTAAAAATCTTGGAGGGCATCACCAACTCTTTCCCAACGCTTACAACTGATAGTGCCCTCCAAGGGGAACCAAGGACAAGTTTCATGTATGAAGAAAAAGTGTCTAAGATCTTTCTTCTTAACCCTTACACCTCGTGTCCTGAGGGACTCCTTGAGTCCATTTAAAAATACCTCGTGCGAGTTCAGTGAGTTCCCCATTAGGATGGCTGGAACTTTTGCTCTATGTAATTTTGAATCTCTCTAACTGAGCCGCGATTACACCAATGTCTTGAGCTACTGGAGCCACTCTCATCAGCTCAGACAAGCCCTTACTTACGTAGGACGGCCGGCAGGTATAATCCGCCTGCTCGGACCCTTTAGGGCAGAGCCTCTGTAGTCAGAGTCTCTTAGGTATGTATGCCTTCGAGGTGAACGACCGTTAGCCCAAAGTAAGCACAAAGGTTTCAGAGAGGAACAACCAGAGGACAAAACAAGGAATAAATCGCGGCAGCAGACTGGAGGAAAGCGATAGAACTAATCAGGTTACTAAAGGTGAGAACTCACAAGAGGTACTTAAGAATCTTGCTTGGGGGATTCGTCTACTCACCTCCCGAGGATCTGTATTATGGACGGGTGAGCCGCAGTGATCCTCAATGCAGAGTCGGCATCAGGAAACAACCCGTGCGATGACTCAAATGAATGCCTGGCCAGGGCTACGAGTAGACGTTTCAGCAGGAGTCCCGTCGAGCCTCACGTTGGGCGCCAGACTGCCCCGGCCTGCGGGACAAACGTGGGGTGTCGCCGGAGACGCCTGCAGAAATGAAACAAGCAAGGGACACAAAGAACGACCAGCAAGACAGGATGTCTGATCAAGCTGGCACAGTTATTGTTTGCAGGCTCAATTTATACAGGTTAGCAAGGAAGGGGTGGGTCAGAAGATAATTGGACCTTAGGTGGCACCGGCGGGAAGGTGTAGAGGGGTGATTGGGCCTTGGCTGGCTCCGGCGGGAGCAGAGGACCCGGAAGAGAAGCGGGGAGTTCGCCATTTTGTGGGTGGGGGCTGACTGGTTTAGAAATACAGCGGTTTTGAAACTCTAGATTCGGAAAATTAGATCTGTAAGAGGAAGTAAAGTATTTGCTTCTGTTTTTGCACCAGCAGTGAGGCCTAGACAGTCTCCAACACATCTGCACACATGAATCATGCTCCTCATGGGCAAAGGGCTGTGTCTTTTTTCCCTCAGCATCCAACATTACATAAACAAAGGAAACTTCCAAGGTCAGAATGGACCCCTCACAATGCCAATTAGGAGGCTGGGTCAGGCGGTGGTTAAGACCCTGCATCTTGGAGTTTGGCTGACCCTATTCCAGTCCCATGCCATCACCAGGGCTGGCACTAAGGTGAGGCAAGTGGGGCCCCTCTCTTGCCTCACCCTAGTGACGGACCTGTCCACCATTCTAGCTGTATGACCTCAGACAAGTAACTTCACCTCTCTGACCCTTACTGTGGATAATAACGCCTATTCTTTAAGGTTTTGGAGGAGTTAAATAAAACAAAACCTGGTCCTTAATGGTCCTTAACAGTCTCAATAAAGGATATTTCTTTTCCCAATTTCAGCATTTGGCAGAGTGACCACCAGAGGGCAGTGGTCCCCAATGCTGGGAAAATAACCAGCCTGGCGATCAGGGTCCCTTTGAAGGAACACACAGACACACACACACACACACTCATGTGTGCACGCGCCAGGAAGGGTGTGTAGTCCTGACTGGGTCAACACAGCCACTGGCCAACGGATCCTCTGGGCATCCTGCTGATCACTCTCCTCGCTTGAGGACTGGCCCAAGCCCGAGACCAGCGAATTAGGGTTTGCTTGGCTGCTCTATTGTATATGATTTAACCATGGAACCACTGGACCTTTTCCAGAGCAATTCGAATGAGTGCTGAAGTTTGATGTCTACTAGCCTAGATTATAGAGGCTCACAAGTATTTCCTCGGATGAATGTACAAATCTGTAAAATATGTGATTTGAATTAGAATAGGCTATAAACTCTGTGAAGGCAGCAGGGGCCACACCTAACAGATGCAGGCACATAGTAGGTGCTCAAAAATTGTAAAAAACATGAGTGAAGATCCCTCTGTGGTTCTAAGTATTTTAAACTTTCCAAACTTCAGTTTATTATCTGTTCTCTGTTCCTGGAATGATGGAAAGATCAAGATGCAAATGAAATAGATGAATATACATAACAAGAGTATTGTCACACTGCTGAGCCTTGTTAGAAACTCTCCTTTAGAACCTGCAGAGGTCTGGTCGTCTATCCCTGCTTTAATCTAGAACTTTAGGCCCTTCAAGACACTGCTGTGGACCCACACCCTCTGTGTCTTGTCCATTCATGGAAAGAGGAAGCCAGTGCTTAAAGTAGGTAAATACCCTTAACAAGGAAGGAACTGGTTATGACCCCATCCTGGCACAGAGTAAATGCTCAATAAATGTTTGATACCTAAATGACCCTTGTCCAGGAGAGCACAGCAGTTAATTACATGGGTTTTGGGAAATCAGATCTGGGCTTGTTTCCCCCCTTTGTCTTATTGCTTAGTCCAGAATCACCAGGATGATGTTGATTTGTAGAAGTGACAGGTATTCTTGTCTTGTTTCTAAGGTTTTACCATTAAGTATATTTGCTGTAGAATAGCAATTCCTGTGTATTATAATTTATCTATTGGGTTTCTAAAAATCATAAATGAGTGTTGAATTTCTCAAGTGTCTTTTCCTACATCTGTAGAGATGGTCACAAGAGTTTTTCCTTTGTTAATGTGGGGGACTACATAGATTAGATTGCCTTCTTTCTGTTTTTGAGGACAGGAATTTGTGTTACGCACTGGTGTCGGAACAGCATCCAGCAGTTACTAGGCATCCAAATATTTGCTGAATGAATAAATGAGGAACAGATCCCTAGAAAAAATTCCAAAAAGCAGCATTTCTATCTCACATTCAGCACCTAAAAAAAGCCTGGAGTTATGTGGCAAATGGCTGATTACGTGCTTGCATTTCTGGGATCAATCTAACTTGCTGTGCTCTATTTTTATTTTGCAAGGCTATATTTAATTGGCTAATTTTTGTTTAGGATTTGTGTCTCAACATTTAAGAGAATTCCTCTGTAATTTTCTTTTCTCATATTGTCTTTGTCTGGTTTGGGGATCAAGTTATCCAAGCCTAAAATATAAAAGCATAAAGTAAATTGGATGACTTTCCTTCGTTTCCCATTCTCTGACAAATGTTTAAGTTCAAATTTAAGGTTTAATAAAAGTTGCCTGTAAATCCATCTGGTTCTGACATCATTTGGAGTCAGAAACTCTTGAATGCCAATTCAAGTTAGTGATTTCTATTTCTTCTTGAGTCAATTTGGGTAAATTTATTATTTTCTAGAAAACTGATCCTTTTGCATATATTTTTAGCCCTGCCTCTCATTGGCTGCATTACCTGGGAACTCTTTTTTAAACAACTTTTTTGAGGTATACTTTACATAATATAGAATTCAGCTGCCTCAGGTGTGCAAATGCAAGATTTCCAGAAATTCTATCAAGAAACTACAACCATAACCATAAGTCAATTTTAGAAATACAAATACAAATAACCCAATTAAAAAAATGAAAAAAATTTTCATGCCCCCAGTAAGATCTTTCTGTCCATTTGTAAAATAATAGCTTTATTGAGATATAACTCATATACTCAACTATTCGCCTACTTAAAGCATACAATTCAATGGCTTTTAGGATATTTATTGAGTCGGGCTGCCATCACCCCATCCCAATAAAGTCCTGTACCCATTAGCAGTCACTCCCCTCCCCCCTTTCTCCAAAGGCTTAATCAATCACTAATCTATTTTCAGTCTTTATAGATTTGCTTATTCTGGACATTTCATATCAATGTGGCCATATAAATTTCATATAAACATAACACATGGCCATTTGTATCTAGCTTCTTTCACTTACCATGTTTTCAAGGTTCATCCATGTTGTAGCACATATCAGTACTTCATGTGTTTATTGTTAAATAATATTCCATTGAATGGATATACTACATTTTATTTATCCATTCATCAATTTATAAACATTTGAGTTGTTCCACTCTTGGGCTATTATGAATAGTGCTGTTGTGAACCTTTGTGTGCAGGTTTTCATGAGGACATTTTCAGTTCTCTTGGGTCTATACCTAGGTGTGGGATTACTTGAGCGGCATGGTGGTTCTACGTTTTACCTTTGAGGAACTGCCAAACTTTTTTCCAGAGGGTAGTACCACATTACACTGCCACTAGCAGTGTACGAGGGCTCCAATTTCTCCACGTCCTTGCCAGCACTTGTTATTATTCATCTTCTGGATTATTGCCATCCTAGGAGGTTTGAGGTGGTATCTCATAGTTTTGATCTGCATTTCCCTGATGGGTGGTTGATGATGTTGGGAATCTTTTCATGTGCTTATTGGCCATTTGTATTATCTTCTCTGGAGGAATGTCTACTCATATCCTCTGTCCATTTTTTAAATTGGGTTATTTGTATTTTTTGTTATTGAGTTGTAAGAGTTCACTTTATATTCTGGATACAAGTCCCTAATCAGACATATGATATGCACATATTTCTTCCCATTTTGTAGTTTGTATTTTTATTTTCTTAGTGATGTCCTTTGCAACAAAAAAGTTTTTAATTTTGATGAAGTCCTATTTATCTTTTTTTTTTTCTTTTGTTGCTTTTGCTTCTGGTATCATGTCTAAGAAACCATTGCCTAATCCAAGGTCATGAAGATTTATGCCTATTCTTTTTTCTAAGAGCTTTATAGTTTTAGCACTTATATTTAGGTCTTTGATCCATTTGGAGTCAAATTTTGTATATGGTATGTGTTGGAGGTCCAACTTCATACTTTTGCATGTGGATATAAAGCTGTCCCAGAAACATTGTTGAAAAAATTATTTTTTCCCCACTGAACTGTCTTGGCATCCTTCAAAAACTAATTGACTGTAAATGTGAAGGCTTATTTCTGGACACTCAATTCTATTCCATTGATCTCTGTCTCTCCTTATGCTTGTCTTGACTACAGTAGCTTTGTAGTTAGTTTTGAAATCAGGAAATGGGAGTCCTTTAACTTTCTTTTTCTTGTTTTGAGATTGTTTTGGTTATTTTGGGGCCCTTCGATTTCCATATGAATTTTATGATCAGCTTGTTAACTTCTGCTGAGAAGCCAAGTAGAATTTCAATGGAGACTGCATTGAATCTGTAAATCTGTTTTGGGAACATTACCCTCATATTAAATAAGTCTTCCAATCCATGAACATGACATTTTTTCACTTATTTGGATATTCTTTAATTTCTTTCAGCAATGCTTTGTACTTTTCAAAATATAAGTTCCACACTTCTTTTGTTAAATTAATTCCTAAGCATCTTATTATTTTTGAGCTATTGTAAATCAAATTTTCTTAACTTCATTTTTTGGGTTGTTTCTTGCTAGTGTATAGAAATACAACAGATTTTTGTATGTTGATCTGGTATCCTACACCCTTACTGAACTAATTTCTTAGTTTTATATTTTCTAATGGATTTCTTAGGATTTTCTATTTAGAAGATCATGTTATCTGCAAGTAGAGCTAGATTTTTCTTCCTTTCAATATGGATGACTTTTACTTCATTTTCTTGCCTAATCGCCCTGGCTGGAACCTGCAATACAAGTTGAATAGAAATGGAGGGAGTAGATATCCTTGTTGTTCCTGATCTAGTGGGAAAGCATTATTTCACAGTTAAGTATGAGTCCAGTTGTGGGTTTTTTATAGATGCTCTTTATCATGTTGAGAAAGTTCCCTTCTAATCCTAGTTTGTTTTTTTTTAACTCATGAAGGGGTACTGAATTTTGTCAAATGTTTTTTCTGCATCTTTTGAGATGATCATCTCCTTTATTCTACTGATGTAGTGTTACATTAGTTGATTTTCAAATTTTAAACCAACCTTGCATTCCTGGGATAAATTCCATGGTGTATAATCCTTTTTATTTGCATTGGTTTTGCTGGTGCTTTTGTTTGCTAGTGTTTTGTTGAAGATTTTTGCATTATTGTTCAGAAAAGCCCTCATGTCCATTTGCAGTCAATCTCACTCCCACCTCCAATTCCAAACAACCACTAATTTACTTTGTCTCTAAGTTTTGCCCTATCCTGGACATTTCATACAAATGGAGCCAACAATATGTGATCTTTGTGACTAGCTTCTTTCACTTAGCATCTGGTGTTTGAGGATCTATACTGTATCAGTACTTCATTTCTTTTTATGACTGAATAATATTCCATTGCATGGATCTAACCTTTTGTCTGTTTACCAGTGGATGGATTCTTACATGTTTCCAGTTTGGGGATATTATAAATAATGCTGCTGAGCATATTCATGGGCAAGTCTTGTCTTTGCATGGACGCGTGTTTTCATGTCTCTTGAGTAGACACACCTAGGAGTGAAATCACTGGGTCCTACAGTAATTTTACGTTTACCTTGAGGACAAACTGTTTTCCAAAATGGCTGTACCATTTTACATTCCCACCAGTGAAGTATGAGGGCTGCCTGGAACTTATTTAAACTGAGTGTTTCCTCATCTACAAAATGGTAATAATACTGACTTCATAAAGTAGCATTAAATGAAATTATGATCTATGGACTTAGCACAACACTGGACCCAGACACTTGTAAAAGCTGAATAAATGGCATCTGTTTAATGTCCCCTTGTTTCTGCGAATGTCCCAAACCTCAGACCTTGCTTTGCTGAGCTGGACAAGATTGTCTTCGTGCCTTCCATGTAAACTGATTCCTGGTGTCAAGTTCCAGACCCTTCTCATTAATCAGTTAGTCCCCTGTGGTTTAACAGGACTCCCAGACCTAGTTCCCCCATCCCATTGCTCTCAAGGCATATGTCAACCTCTGTAGCTCAATGGGGCTTTTCTAGGGCAAGTGGTCCAAACTGGCAGAGGTGGGGCAGCAGGCAGTGTTCCATGATGCCCATTCTTGTCTGCTAAATGACAGAAGGTAATAATTGCTCTACCTGGGAGTTCTCCCTTCTCCAATTGCCCTAACTCCAGGCTACTCCTGTTTATCTTTAAGATATAGCTTGGGTGCCACCACCTCCAGGAAGCCTTCTCTAATGACCACCCCCACTACTCTTATAATGTATATTACTGCAAATGTTGCATCATTTGGAATTATATTTTTATTCATCATCCAAATGGTAAGAAAGGGAGTGTTTTATGAGCATCCTGATGGGGACTTCTTCACTTCCATCAACCCAGTGCCTAACACAAAGTAGGTATTCAATAGCTCATAAATAACCATATCCATGTACAAAGTATGAACAGTTACATGTTAGTCTCAAGGAAAACTCTACAAAAAAAGGTTCTTAAACTGGGCCTTGAGGAATAAGCAGGAGCCTGCTTGCATGAAATGGAGGGAAAGGTACACCGGGTGGAGGGAACAGCATGTGTAAAGGCCTAGAAAAGGGAAAAAATGTTTTCAGCAACTGACAGAGAAGTCCAGTGTGGCTAAGGGTGGTGGGGAGTAGCCAGTGAGGCTGGAAAGGTAGGATGATGAGCCAGTTATAAGGTCGTGAATGGGCTTGCGTGCCGAGAGAGGGGGAAATTGCATCCTGCAGGCAGAGAGGAGCCATCCATTAAGAGTGACGAAACTGGAACTGCCATTTAGGATTTCTCTCTTGGTGGTACTAGAGGACACGGCTTCTCAAACTCAGCTGCATTAGACCCACCTGGAGGGCTCATTAAAACACAGATTCTGGGTTTTTATTTGGAAGATCTGGGGTGGGGCATGAGAACATGCATTTCTCCCAAGTTCCCAGGTAATGCTGATTTGAGGACCACACTTTGGGAACCACTGATACAGATAGGATGAAGTGAGAATATTAAGGAAGCTATTGGACTGGCTCAGGTGACAGGTGATGGAGGCAGAGAAGGGTAGGTGCTCACATTGTAGGTCTGGGTGCTGCTAACCTTTCAGTGTCTCAGTGGTAAGATTTCAGGCACATAAGCCCCTGTGGGAAAGGGAGGCTGTTTCAGGGGAGAAATCAGGCAGTTGGTTAGGACAGTCCCCACCCCGGACTGGAAGGACCAGACCCACACTTGGTAAAGAACTTCAGAAAGCACAAAAGAGACAAGGCACCCAGAGTTGCTGCCATTTAATGCCCGGTTATCACAACACAAGTTTTACATGGTGCTCATCAAGGCAGGACCCAGGGCACAACCAGGTCAGAGATAAGTGACCTGCACGGAGTCCCAGCACAGGGACCAGGTTCGCTGGGGCCCACTCACCCAAGACACATGTGCCACATACAAAGCTTCTTCGCTCACCCAGGAGCCAGCAGGTTGGCCAGGCTCCTGGTCACGATGTCGTCATGGGAGAACAGTGTCCCAGGATGAGGTGGGGACCTCAAGGCGCAATGACAAGAACCAGAAAGCTGCTTGGAAACAGCCCCAAAAGGCTTTCACTTCAAACGCACTAAGCCACACAATGCTTGGATGGGGAAACACCCAAATGCTTTCGCTAAAAACTAAACACTGTGCAGAACTGAGGCTGAGGACGTCTAGGGAGACAAAAAGTCAAAACCCTCCAAGAGCCAGTTGTACAAGCTTCACCATCTCCCTCTTCTTTCCTGCAGCCATGCCAGTCAGGCCCACAGCATTGCCAAGGAGAAGGGATGCCACACGGGTCTAGCTCATACTTTTAACAGGAAGGGACATGGGAGCATGCCCCTGGTTTTAAGAAATCTCTTAATCTCCAACTCTACTGATCAATTTAATGCTACGGGCTTCCCTGGAGTCCCCGAGCCTTTGATGTCCCTGGGGACATGGGTGACTCAGGGGCTGCATGGGAGACTGGGAAATTTCCAGGCAGAAATAATGTATCAGAAAGAAACTCCCTAACTTTAAGTTTTAAACCCTAGTTTTAAAGTTTACCTGGTCCCTAAAGGAAATACCACTTAAAATGGGTTCTTAAAGCATTTCATGGAACTTGGGTGGTTTCAAGTGTCACTGGCAAGAGAGGCATGAGCTTGTTTCCTACCTGGAGCCTGAGGCCTGGCCTGGGTGGTCCAGCCCCTGGGCCAGGCACGGGGAGAGGGGCCAGCATGGGAGAGGGCAGGGCAGCTGCTCAGGATGCAGGCCACAGGCCCAAGGAACATCCTCTGTTCAGCAATGCAGCTAGGCGTTGGGGAATGAACCTGAACTCTGGCCAGACTTCACCATTCAACTCATTTTTGGTGGATCTTGCAGGCCTCTTCTCCCTTTTCTCTGAATTAATTCTAGGAGAAAGCTCTAGGCAGAGCCCAAGGCATGGAAGTCAAATATGTCTGTCCTCAGAGATGATACATGTCCACATGGCAGACTAGCGGAGACCTCAGAACAACAACACCGTCTCCAGGCCCACAAGCCCCAAGCCAGACCCCAAGGACCAAGGTAGTTCCTTGGCCCTGAACATGCTGGGTTTCAAATGAAGCTCTGATGAGTCCCCGGTGAGTATTCAGGGAGGGAAGACCAACGGAATTTCTGTGAAACAAACAAAACTGGCCCTATTTATAGAGTGGAGCATCTGTGACTTGCTGACCATTCCTGAGAAGGTGCTAACTTGGGGGCCTAGGAAGTTGAGCAAATGACAAGGCCCAGCTGTCCCTAGCTGGGCATTAGCTCCCTTTGGACCCTACCCCCAAAGAAACCCACCTTCCAGGCTTCAGATGCCAGTAGGTCAGCTCAGGAGCAATCCCATGAAGCCAACTTCATATTTTAATCCAATTTAATGCTACAAACTTAAAAAAAAAAAAAAAAAGTGCCGCCCAGCTGAGCTCCTGAGGAAACCTAGTTCCCTGAGGACGGGTGGTGGGCCTCTCAGACCGCCAGCCCTGGCTACCTCCCTTGTGAAAGAACAGAGCTGACCCCTACCCCCACCCACTGGGCCTCAGGCACAGTGTGGGAAGGCTGAGCCTCTGGGAGGGTGTGGTGAGGCCAGAGACCTTCCCAGGACCCCAAGCCTGAAGAGGTGACATGAGCCCATCTCCCCATTAGCTGCCAAGATCTGTTCTGCAACGGACACCCTTCTGTCACCCCTTCGGCCTTCGTGTGACAAAAGGAGCCAATATGCCACCAAGTCCCGGTCACCTCTGTCCTTGGGGGTTTGTGGGAGAGCTGAGAGGCAGGGGAGGTCTTTAAAGAATCACTCCCTTCAACAAAAGAATCCTCCCAGGCAAGGGGAGGCTAATACCAGCAGCTACCAGACAGGGTGCCTTCCAGCAGTTTATTGGGTTAACCTCACCCTTCCCTTCGGTGGAGCAGCCAATGCCTCCCAGGTCCTCAGTGGAAAACGTCCCATCCCAGTGAGAGGCCAGATGGAGGAAAGGCGCCTGGGGAGCCACGGCAGCTGCTGCCGTATTCCTGTCCTTGTTTCCTCAGGAGCTCTTCTCCGCCAACTCCCTGGAGGATTGTGTTTTACATTCTAAGGGGAGGGAGAGGTAAGGAATTCCCCAGGAAGGGGGTCTTCGTAACTGGCTGCTCCTGCTAACTCAGGAGCCTCCATGCTGCCTGCTGGGATGGCTCTCTGGAACCATCTCCAGGACAAAGGAAACCAGGAATCCAAGGCTGGTGCCTTGGTGGGAGATGTCAGGCTGAGAGCGGAGGAGAGGCCAAAGGGTCTGCAGCCGCCGCTTATTAGAATGAAGATGCCTTAGTGCAATGGGCATCGCAGCAGACTGGAAGGCCCCTCAGAGGCCCAGCCCCCACCGCTGTGGGGAAACTGGGGAGTTGGCCTGGGCTCTGGAAGGCCCGGCCCGCCCTTGGACACTGGACGGCGCTGCGCCTGTCTGAGAATTCTTACTAGAAACTAGAATCATCTCCCTGTTAAAACTCAGGGAAGACAAACAAAACTCAACCTGAAATAAATACAAAGGCATTAAGTGCTTCTTGATAAACTGAGGGTCCTAATTCTGCCCCAGAAATGCAGTGGCAGGGCCTTTCCCTGGACCTGGTCCCTTTCCCTGTGGCTCGACTGGCTGGGTCTTTCCAGACCCAGCTTCCATTAGGAAGGACAGGACCCAACCCCTGTGACGCTCCTCACCCGTGTCCTCCATGTCACTCCCCAGGACAGCTTCGGCCAGCACAGGGGTGGGAAAGGAGGAGACCCCCAGACCCTGAGGGAAGCACCTTGTGTCCAACATCCCTGTGCGGGCAGAGGGACTGTCAGTCTGTCTATGAGGAGGTAGAGATGGGTGGGGCTCCTGGGGGCAAGCAGGGCCATTCAGTTAATCAGCAGGTCCCCAAGGTCATAGGAGTCGAAGAGGTCACTGATGCCCTCACCCCCATCCAGACCCCACAGGTAGTCGTCCTGGTCCAAGGGTGGGGAGAAGCTGATCAGTGGGGAGCTGCACGGCAGCGGGGACAGGAACTGGTCCTCGGTCTGCTGCAGAAGTGGGTGCGGCAGCTCCAGCATGCTGTCAGTGGCCTCCAGGGGGACAAGGCTTGGCTGTGGTGGAAGCTGTGGGGGTGGCTGCAGGACCCGCTGGGGACTCAGCACTGGTGCTGCAGACAAACAGACAAGGGTCATACCTGGACCTGGTGCCCAAAGCCCCTGGTCAGACCTCAGGGCCTAAGAATAGCCTTCCTCCCCTCTGGATAACTGTGCACCCTCTCCTCTCTCCTAACCAGCCCACTAAGGGCACGGGGAGCAAGCCACTCTCATTCTCCCACGCTCCCTCCACACTCCTCTCAGTGAAGGAGAGGAGCCCTCAAAACCAAGCCCCAGCTCCCACCCGAAGCCCAACCCTCTTTCACCATCAAGGCCCTTGCTCCTGAAATCATTCTCTCTTCTTCCTGCGCCATCAGTACTAGACCATCCCCATCAACACACAGACATACTCTAATAACGCCTGTCTTTAAAAAGTCTCCCCACCCCAACCTCATGACTCTCTCAGTTAACAGCCCATTTCATCACTCCCTTCATAGTAAAGTTTCTCGAGGGTTGCCTGTGCTCAATCTCTATTTACCTACCACCATTCACTCTTCAACCCATTCCAGCTTGGGGTCTGCCCCACCATGCCACTGAACCAATGACTCCATATCACTAAATCCAATGGTCCGGTCTCCGGCCTCATCTTATTTGACCTTCCAGCAGAATCTGATGCAGTTATTCACACCCTTCATCTTAAACATCTTCACTTGGCTTTGGTACAAGGTTTTCTTATCTCTGGCTGTATTACCTTTGCCTCGTTTGCTGGAATTTCCCCCTCTTCCCAACTTCTAAACCTTGAAAGCCCCAGGGCTCCACCCTCAGATTCTTCTCTCTTCTGGCTGTACTCCTCCCAGGTGACCTCACCAGCCCTGTGACTTTAAATCCCTGTCTGGACCTCCCACTCCCAAGGGGATGCCTCTGGCGCAGACCCTGCCCCGAGCTCTGGGTTCCTACATGAGTACTCCCACAACATCTCAGCTGGGGCGTCTGGGCTACGTCGGGACTTGGCATGTCCAAACCAAATTCCTGGTCTCCCCTGTCCTAGTTCATGAACCACCACGCACTCAGCTGCCTAGGCCAAAAGGCCCAAGAATCACCTGTAATCCTGCCGTTTCCCCTTTACCCAATCCAGCACCAAGTTAGGGCATTTCCACAACCAAATTATTCTCCAAGCTGCCCATTTCTCGAGTTCCACTGCTGTGATCCTGGTCCTAGCCCCTTCCCCTCTCACCTAGACCACTGCAGCAGAAGCCCCTCACCGTCACCTTCCTATGAGTCTTGGCCTTTGTAGTCACTGTTCTAACTTAAAAACGACTTAGGGTAAAATCCCAGTTCTGACCAGGGCTGAGAAGGCCCTGTGTGATCTGCGCCCGCCTCCCTTCTGCTCCCTCTCCCACCTTCCTCCTGACACGAACCTCTCTGGCCACCCTGGACATCAGCTATTCTTCAGCACACCAAGTTCATGTCCACTTAGAGGTAAGAAGGTAATTTCCTACACAAGGCACCGGAAATCCACTTCCCCCCAACGAAGATGTATATCATGATGTCCAGAATCTCACCATTTGAGTCATTACTTACACTCTAAACAAGCATTGCTCTGAAAATGTAACTGTGCAGGTACACCAGACTGCCTGATCAACCTCTTCCTAGCTGTGTGACTGTGCGCAAGTGACTTCATGTCTGTGAGCTTCCATTTCATCACTTCTAAAATACCCACCTCACAGGGCGGTTGAGAGGACTAAGTGGCAGGTGCAGGTAAAGAACAGCTGGTCTGCGAAGCCCCATGTTGGGTGTGCATGCCGCCCTTGCGAGTGATAATTGCTCCCGTTTACCAAGGGCTTCCCAGGCTTGGCTCTGCTCTCAAGGAGAGACATGTTTCACTTCCCCAGACACCCAAGTGGTCCTGAGGAAGGCAAAGTCATTACCCCTGTTTACAGGTGAGGAAACTGAGGCTCAAAGAAGTCAATTAAATATATTCGAGTGAAAAAAAAAATCAAATGTTTGTTTAGCGTGTTGTAGAGGTTTGCATGTGTTCCAGTAAGAGGACTGGCTTGGGAGAAGGAGGAGGAAGAGGAGATGGGTTTGGACCTCAGCCCCACCTCTCACTGGCCCCACTTGCTCACCAGGACCTGGCACCTGAGTTTTCTCATGAGGGAAATAAGGATCCACCTCACCGAGTTGCAGGAAATAGTAACTGAGATAACATGTGTGGAAGCCTCTGCTACAGGCTGGAATCTGCTCTCTCTCTCACTGTTTATCGCATTCAGCTGAGAGCTGCTCTTTGTAATATCTGGGCTGCCACCACACTCTGAATGGCTCATACTCACTTTATCTCCAGAACCAAACATAGTAGGTGACCAATTTGCATAAGCTTTTTAAAAATCACATTCACACTGTGTCATCTCCTATAACCCACTCCACAGTCATGAGGGCATTTCAAGGGCGTTCCAAGAGGTGAAAGCGACTCACCCACAGCCACCAAGCCACAGGAGGGGAGGTGCAGACTCAAACAGAAGTCTCCCAATTTCACTCCCATGCTGTTAGCTACATTTAGGTTTACCTTAGAATGTCAGAACCTGCGGGGATGTTAGTGACAGGTCTTGTCCAAACTCCTTCCATTACAGATGAGGGAAACTGAGGCCTCAAAAGATTTGCCATTCCCTCTGGTGATGCCAGAACCTAGGTCCCAAACTGTAGTGGCCTCCCCTCTGAGCATGGCCCCTGGTGCTTGGATGTCAAAATGACTCTGCTTCAGGCCAGAACATGGAGTGAGTGAGTCAGAGAGAGAGAGAGAGAGAGAGAGAGAGTGTGTGTGTGTGTGTGTCTGTGTGTGTGCATGTGGAGTGTGAGTACGCCTCCAGAAACCTTCCTCCTGTTCCCATCAGCAGGGACGACATTAAGAGACACAGGGCAAGGGGGATAGGGGCACAAGCCAGGCGCCAGGCACCAACTGGATTCTGGGCCGGCCCCCTACTGACTGCTCTGAGGGCCTCTATTCCTTTTGGGCCTCAGGCTCTTGATCTGTACAGCTGAGGTAAAAACCTCACACTTTATGTTCCAGGGTCCCCCACATCCACCCAATGCCTCAGAAGACCACTGAAGTGAAGACACTTCTAACTTTGGAGAGCTGGGCACCTGTTGACAGTGGAGTGAGAAGGCAGAGCCCAGGAGGAGGCGGCGGAACAGGGTGGGGTGCAGGTCTGGAGTGGGAGATAGGCACTGGGAGGCACTCAGAGGGACAGATGGCTGGTGCAGGAAGAAGCCCTGGTCCCCAGACCAGGCCAGACCGCAGAAAAGAGAAGAGTTGAAAGTCTGGGCTCTTGCCCATGCTCTGCCACCAAGCTGCTGGGTGACCTTAGAGAAGTCATTTGCTCTCTCTGAGTCTCAGTTTATTCATGTGTAAAATGAAGGCTGAGTTAGATTAGGGGTCAGAAAGCTTCTGTGTAGGGCCAGATAGTATTTTAGGATTTGCCTTTATGGTCTCTGTCACACCGTCACCTTATCCAACCCTGGCCCCACACCCCCAACTTTTAAAAAATATGAAAACCATTCTTAGCTCATGGGATATATACAAACAGGCCAGATTTGGCCTGCAGGCAATAGTTCACCAACCCTTGAGTTAAAGAAATGGAATCCAACCCGTGTTCTTTGCTCCCCTCCCTGCCCCACCTCCCTGCCCCAAGCCTCTTCCATCAGACCAGATCTAGCTCTGCATTTGTTTAAACACTAGGGTTCTACTTAAGGGAATTTTGCTGCTAAGAAAACAAAAAGAACACTTGTCTGCATGGCCTCAAAGGATCATATCAGTCTGACCTGATGTGTGATTCCAGTAAAGGGCAGAAACCGGCCTGGGGGAAGGGCTCTCCCAGGTTCCCATTTCTACTCCTTTCAGAATCCCACCCTTGCTGGGAGCCCTCAGGAACCTCTCCCACCTCTTTGCTTCCTGGTGACTGCCTCATACTACGTCCTGCCAGGTGTAGCCAGCTTTTAGCTGTACTGTCTGCCTCCCAGCCAGGAGCCTCTTCCTTGAGTTGTCTGAGCCTCATGATAAGAACTCTGGGCTAGCTGTATGGAGACCAAGGGTCAAGACTCAGCTCTGCTGCTTCCCAGTGTGGTGACCCTGAGCAAGTCACATCCCCTCTCTGACTCAGTTTATGTATCTTTACACTGGGAACAACAGAACCTATATCTAGAATTGCTGTGACAAGCAATGTGATAATGGATGCACCTAGTACATAGATGTGGTTTACAAAACCTTCATTATTAGCACCCAAGAAAATATTGAGCATTCCCCCCAAAACCTATAGTTTCCATTTACTGAGGACTTGCTGAGTGCCAGGGGTGTTGGCATTAGCAGTCATCAAAGAAGTGGCGGTAGTAGTGGTCGTGACAGTAATGACAATAATAGCTAACAGTTATTGCCAGCCAGCTTTCTAAGTGCCTTACCTACATTACCTCATTTAGTTCTCACAAAAACCTATGAAGGAGATACTATTAATTACTATGCCCAACTTACAGATAGGGAAATTGAGGCCAAGAGAGGTTAAGTAATTTGTCCAAGGCACACAGCTGGTAACTGGAAGTGCTGGGCTTCAAACCCAGGCCCCCCTCTGCCCCAGACCTGCATCAGCCTCCCCACTGAGACAAGGGAAGCATGCAGGCTCTATACAGTGTAAAGTGCAATGCACACATGTCGGGTAGATAGAGCCCGTGCTGCCTGATAGGTCAGTACCCGACAATGTTGATATAGAAAAGGAAACTAAGGGTGGTTGCTCTCCCTAGCCCCTACCCCTCTGGACAGAGGTCCTACCTGGGGATGCAGTGGGTTCTGTGATCCCAAGGCTGGCGCTGCTGCTGGGCTGGGTGGAGTCAGGGCTGGGGCCGGGGGCAGAGGTGGAGGGGAGGGGCTCCTTGGCAGGACTGTCCGGCTCCTGCATCTCCTCTGGGCACAGGTAGACTTCGATGGGCCCCTGCGTGCTCTTCAGATAGATCTGCAGATTCTCCTGAAGGAGGAAGAGAAGCCAGGTCATGGCTCCAGGCAGCGGGACACCTACTCATGGGTCAGCATGTATGACAGACACCCAGGGCTCCCACTGCCCATGCAAGCAAGCTCAACTCCTGAGCTGGGCGCCGCTGGGGCCGGCCTGCCCCATCTGGCCTGTGGGCATCTGCTGCTTCTGCCTTCCCACTGGGGGTGCGGAGCTGGTATTTTGAAAGCTATCTTTGCCACTGAATGGGGACAGCCCACCGGGAAATGGAGCCAGCACAAAGAATGGCAGGAACACGGACAGCTGAGGTGGACTCAGTCATAGTTAGAACTCCTGCATCCTGCCTTGCCTGCAGTCTCCAGATCTTTGCCCCAGACCTGCTACTTGGTTCCCCCACTGACCTCAGCCAGCTGGACTTGGCTTTCTGGTACGTGTAACCGAGAGTCCTGGCACTTGGCCCTGTCACCCTGCTTCTGCCCACACCCACCCACAGCTTAAGCCATGAGTGACTACACACATGCCATTCCAGCACGAGTGTGGGTCTCCATGCCGGTGCTCAAGCAAGGCCCCTGCCTACCCCCACCCCACTTTACCTATCAAAACTTCTATTCATACTTTAGGACCAGTTTAACTGTCACAACCTGTGGGCTCTTCTTAGCTGTCCTTTTCCCCAGCCCTCAAAGTACATCTTCAGTCTATAAATGACAGTGTCCCTACTTGCTCAGGTGTTTTCCCCACTAGATCCTGAGCTCCCCCAAGGCAGGGGCAGGGCCTTATTTGCTCTTAATGTCCTTCCATTAAACAAATTATTCCTTGAGCCCTTATTATGTGTCTGGCTCTGGACTGGGAGTACATGAGGGGAATATGCTTTGGTGGAGCTTACACACTAATAGATGACGCAGAACACAGCCGTGTCACCACCAATGTACCCTGGCAAACATAAGTTAAATATGAAGGGAAAGCACAGTAGTTATAAAGTCTGGGGATAATCAGGGAAGGCTTCTTTGAGGAAGTGATGCTCGAGTTGAGAACTGTGGAATGAAAAGCAGTAAACAAGGCAGGGAAAGAGAAGAACATTTCAGCTGGAGGGCACAGCATGTGAGAAGGTCTTACACTGGGGATGAGCTTAGTACAGTGGGGGAAATGTAGCAGGTCAGTATGGTGGAAGCAAAGACAGAATGGGGGCAGAAGACGAAGGAAGGTTGATGAGGTCAGAGCACAGAGAGCCTCATAGGAAGTATTAAGGATTTTTGTCTTTAACCTAGGAAAGCATGGTTAGCATGGAAGAATTATTGGACTAGTACCACCACTGTATGTGGGCACACGTGTGCATGTGCACACGAACACAGGAGCTGGGGGGGATGAAGAAACCAAGAACAGGGATTTTCTCAGGCCTGTACCTGACACCTGTTGCCCTTCCCAGCTTCCAACATTTCTGTCCCAGCTCAAAGACCACCGATCTTGCCGAGGGCACCACAATGGACCCAGGAAGCCTGGGGCCGTTCAGTGCCATGGCCAGAGACTGCAGAGCTGCCCAGGACCCTCTGATTCTGCTCTCACCTCGTTCCTGTCAGGCACTTCCAGTCTTGTCTGTGGAGGGGCCTTGACAGCGATCACTGTCTGCTCCTTAAAGTTGCCAATAGCTCGGATGTCCTGGTAAGTCACATAGGCCAGTGTAGGGGCAGGAGAGTCAAGAGAAGTAACTGGTTAAAATTCAAAGCCTGCCAGGCAGGAATCTAACTCACCTCTCCTGAGCCTCAGAACATCTCTTCCTTACTCCTTACATAGCTTAGAAATAACCAAAAGCTGTAACCTGTTTTTTAAATGTTGTAAGCTACCTTGGATCCCTTTAGGAAGCAAATGGGGGTATAAAATAATTTTTTAAAGGCTGCTGTACTATCAGTTTTTTATGTAAAGGTTTCATCTCCCAAACTAGATCATTAGCTCTGAGAAGGCAGGAAGGTATGTCTTATTTCTTTATATCTCTCACGATCCCTAGCCTTTGAAAAATACAAGGTCAGATCCAGAAACCAATTAGATGGTGAAACTATTTGGGAAAAAATGTATGAAAAGCCTTAGCAAAGTCCACACTCTGTGACCTCATCATTTTAATCCTAGAACTCCAACCCAGGGAAATAAGTATAAAATACAGGAAAATGTATATATAAAGATATTCATCTCAATATTGCCTTATAAAGGCAGAAATCTATTGTTCTAAATGTCAATTCTAGGCCTTCTCAACAAACCAGAGGGTAGTCTGAGTAGGACATTCTCAAATCATTTTAAATATGAGGTTAAACTATGAGATTGCTGGTTTTGTAGGTAAAAAAAAAAAAAAAAGGTCCAATATCGACAATTTCATATGGATCAAGCAAACAGGAAGGATTTGTAACATCCAAATGGTCTATGGTAATATACTATATATAAACTGTCCATAATGTACTAAGTGGTGAAGAGCAGAATATCAACTGTTGCGTACAACAGGCACACACTATATTTAAATGACACATACCCTGTGTATAGTTAAAGAACAGTGGCTGCATCGAGGTGGCAGCTATTTCTTTCTTTTCTCCATTTTCCAGATTTAAAGAAATGTATTTGCTTTATTCTTATAATAAGAAAGTAACTTCAGTAGACCTGAGAGGATAAGCCACTGAGGAAGACACAAAAATGCCAGACCCCGAGGGTGAGTTGGTCCCTACAGGGAGGTACTGCATCAACTCTAGATGGGTATGAGCATGCAGCAGGCCCCCATTCCAAAGAGGATATCTCTTGTTGGTCTTGTTCTCGGTCAGGTGCTTGAAGTTCAGAGAGCAGCTCTGGATGAGCTGGTCCAAGGCCTGCTCCGTGTTCGTCAGCTCCTTCAGCTCCTGCCCCAGCTGCTGCTGCTTCCCAGGCCAGGTGGGGTCTTCAAGCATTCCCCTGCCTCTGGGAACAGAGCGGCCCTCCAGTATCAGTCCCAGTCCTCATCCGGGGACCCCAACCCCAGGTAGCTGCGCAGAGCTGCACAGATGGTGCAAAATTCCAGCATGAGGCCATTCACATGGTCCATGATGGTGCCCTCTGCATTGTGCAAATCAGTGGTCCTGCTTAGCACCCAGGGAGATGCAGGGATTCGAACTTAACGTTTGGGGGTCGGGTAGGGAGGAGAAACAAGTCAGGCCTGACCCCACTTTTGAGGGGCTCTCAACTCTTTCTGCCGTATGCCACAGGTTCCCCCAAATGGCAGGGAGTGACCTGACTCCCGTGCCTGGGTTCCCTTAGGATTCACGCCTGGGTCTGCATGTCTGCTCTTTAAGACCTTGTATAGGTGAGGAAAGGAGCCTGGGTTACCATGGCCTGGTTCCCAGGAGACTTTCCTAAGCTAGAAGAGCGGAATGTTGGGATCCCTGACTCAAGAGCAGCTGGAGTCTTCTTAGGTCTTTGCGTCCTAGAAACCGTTCTCCACCCTGCCCAGCCCCGCCCTCCTAACATTGCTCCAGCAGGCACACCTGCTCTTCCACCGACTCTTAAATACATTGGCCCCGCCTCCAGCATGAAGCCTATTGGCTGTTGCTCTTGGTTGGCTCGCAGTACTTGTGCCCATAGGCTGTTGCCCTCAGCCCCGTCCCCAGCATTCACTCACTGGATATTGCGCCCCATGCCCCACAAGCTCCGTCCACTGTGCGTGCACCCATTGGTGCCATCAGCCCCAGCCCAGGCACTCACACCCACTGGATGTTGTTCTTGGCCTTCTTGCGTATGAGCTGGATGCCCTCCAGCACATTGGTGATATCATAGATGCGCCGCTTCTGCACGTCCAGCACCTCAGCAGCCCAGTTCAGGTCCAGGACCCCATCCTCTGACTCACTCAGGAGGTAAATGAACTTCTTGGTGAGCAGCCCCAGCGATGTGTCATACCGAGTCTTCTCCCCGGGGGACTTGGGGGCTAAGGAGGCAAGAGGCCAGGGCACTGTTCAGGGAGGGCCAGCCCGGGGGACCACTTCCATCGATCCGGCCCCATTAAGCATCACGGTTCACATGAGCACCCACTTTCCAGTTTACAGAGCACTGTGTGGTAGGGGGTCATTCACCACCACTGTCCAGACAGGGCACCTGATACCTAGACAGGGAAAGTGACTCGCTTAAGGTCTCACAAAGGCAGCGTCAGGACTGGAGACTAAAGTGTCCTAAGTCCTGGTTCAGAGCACCTTTCCATACCACGCAATCATACCAAAACCACTACCATCAACAGCAAGTGCTTGTTGTGTGTAGGTCAGTGTTCTAAGCACTTTCCATATATGACAAATTTAATCCTTACAACACCCTGTAAGGCTGGTGTACAAAAATCCCCATTTTATAGATGAGGGTACCCAGGCACAGACAGTCTAAGTAACTTGCTGAGGTCACTCAGCTAGAAAGTGGCAAAGCTGCATTCAAGAACATTTTTATAAACTTTTTCTTTCCATGTGTAGTCCAGTGATTATCTGAGAGAAATTAGTCCTTCCTATAATATCAGATGAGGCAAGTTCATGAAAAAGGTCCCTTTCTTAATGAGGTTGATGTCATAAGACCACATCTCAGCTGCAGCATCTTAAACCACAAGAGAACTTTTGCAATCAAGTGACTTGCAAGTCATATAACAAGTTAGTGGCCAAACTTGTTGTGGGAACTGAGAGTCTCCAGATTCCTCCAGAAGTGGTGTTTAGAATATCTTAACATATAAATAGCCAGCGTTTGGCACAGCCTGTTTTGTCAGTTTTTGCACCAGTGGCAGACATTACTAATCGATCAGCACACTTAGGATCCTTCAATAAAGAGCTCTGGGCAGCCTCTACCAATCAATTAGAGGATAAATTTTCTTGCTATTCCTGATCTAGCTGTGTCTCGTTTTACAGGTAAGACAACTAAGGTTCTCAAGAGGAGTGAGGAGTCAGGTCAGAGCAGACCCCTGCCTACATTCCCAAAATTACTGACCCTCATGCTTCCCACCCAGTCATACAGCTTCTTGATTAGGTCTCTGATTCCCCAAATTAGCATTCCTCCCTATCGTACTTGACGAAACTCCCATTTGCGCCAGGATATTTACTGAAAATAGCAAGAAGCAGAAATTCCCTCCAACTCAGCTTTCAGAAGGCATCACCTGGGCAGACTCTGGATCTTAAAAACCTCTGAGGTACATGGACTGGATTCATCAAACTTCACTTCCCTTTGAATCACTTATTTAGCTCTCTGACAGCATGTGGGAGAAAGGCCCTGGTTAACCCCTGCTCCTCTCTGAGCCGGATTCTCTTTTAGAAAAGGTCAGATGGAACTAAATATAAAAAAGTTTTAGAAAGAGTAAGCTCCCCAATAAAATCCCGGCCATCAGGTTTAGATCGTAAGAGCAGTGGATGGTGTGGGAGAAGCAGGGTGACACTGGATTCCAGTCCTGGTGTGTGACTAGCAGTGTGACCTTGGGCAAGTCACTCAAGCTCCAAGTCTCAGGTTGCCTCATCAGTAAAAGGGAACAATTCAATGCACCTGGAAGGATCCAGTGAGAGAAGGCACAGGAAAGTGTTTTATAAACAGGGAAGTGTGCTACAAATATTGCTCCTGATGTATTGAGCAGGGTTGCTGCACTCTGCCCCTGCCCACCCCACCACCAGTCTCCTGGACCTGCCCTTCCATGCCCATCATTGCAGCTTACTTCTGGGGCTGGGGAAGCCATCCACTCTAATGCACTTCCCCTTGGGCGTCCGGAATTCAGGGACTGCAGGCCTTCCGATGCCCTCCAGGTCCAGCTTCCTTTTGGCCTTGGAGATTGAGAGAGAGTTTGAGAATCATTCCTCCTTCAGCCTTTCCCGGAACTAGGGTCAGAGCACTGAAGCCACCAGCAGCCACTTCCTGGGCTTTAGTTTACCACCAGTCCTGGTGAAGCATCACTACCCTTGGTAAGAAAATATCAAAATGACCTGAAAAATGAGCTCTCAGAGGAAGCAAGTCCTATTTTCTGAGAGGTATACAACACTCCCATCCTCCAAGTCCAGGCACTTGACTCTACCAAACTCAATCTGGCCAAGAGCTCAGGGTTCCTAAACTAAAAGCTGTAAGGTCACTTTTACACCCACCATCCCCCACCCTTTACACCCAGAGGATGATGCAGGGAGGAAAGAGTGGGTGGGACCTAAACCACATCAGGTCGGGAGAGCCTCCCCCAGTCCTCCAGCCCAGTCCACCAGCCCTGGCTTGGCCAGACCCGGTGCCCATCAGGCCCCACAGCTGGCCCTTATCAGGGTGGGGCTGGGCATCCACCCAGGCGCAGGGGACTTCCTGGCTCACTGCCACACCCCAGGGAGGTGCCCACATCAGGAAGCAGTGCAAACATTCCCCGCCCCTATGTTTGGGCTCCAGCTCAAGGGCCCCAGGGCCTCCTGAATAGGCTCCACTTGCCATTCTTTCTTTGCGGAGAAAGGCAGACAATGAATCCTTCCCCTGTCTTAAGGACAAGCAGCTGAGGTTCCCCCTTCTACCCCTCCCTGTTCCCGCCAAGCTTGGGAAACACCTGCTGGGGAAATCAAACCACAGACCCATCTGCTTCTCTCCACCCCACTGCCGCTGGGCACCAGTTAGGCCCAGAAGCTGCACTGGGCCCGGAAGGGGCCTCTCTCCTGGTTAGGGCTGGGCAGGGTAGGGTTAGGGCACTGGGGCACAGGGCAGAGACCTGGACTTGAATCTCCCAGCTCCTTCACCTCCCTGTGTGATTTGAAGAAATGCTCCACATGTAGGAGCCTGAGTTCCCTCTGTAAAATGGGGCAGAAAATACCTACCTCAAAGGGCTGTTGTAAGGATTCAAGGAAATAACTTCTGTAAAGTGCTCAGCCTGTGGTTCGGCTTGCAGTAGGTATTCAGGAAATGCAGTCCCTTCCCTAAAAGCCAATCTTGCCCTTTTCCTTGACACATCCTTCTGGGGGTCACTAAAGCCCATTTCCTTCCCCTTCCCCTCCCCCAGTCACCCACCCCCAGTGGGACAGGGAGGCCTGTTTTAACCTTTGACGGTGAGGTCATGCTCGGCAGGGCTGAGACTTCTTCTAACTGCTGCTGAGCACAGCTGGGCAGACAGGTGTGGGAAGTGGTGACAGCTTTTCTTGCTGTGAGTACCCTCCCCACTCCTGCCTCCTCCAAGAAGTCTGCCTGGACTGATTTGAGGGGAACTGCTCCTTGGTTTGAGAAGCCTGGAGATGATGTTCCTCTCCTCCACTGCTATCCAGACCTGGACATGATCCAAATACCTCCTGCTCATTCCTCTTGAAATCTCTCTGGAATATTCCTTTTCTAACCCCTCAGCTGTGGATATCCTAGATTCTAGAGAAGGTGACCTGCTCCAGCCCCATCTTGTCTGTAGAGAAAGGTCCAGTCATTCACTACCTTCCACATGCCCTGGGCCAAGGCCCATCATTCATCACCCTTCTGAATCATCTCGGCAAACCACTAGTCCCCATTTTACAGCTGAAGTAACTGAGACTAGGTGAGCTCCAAGGCCTTTATCAATCCTGCATCCCAGGATCCTTCATCCATCCCTCAAGAAGGAATTCCAGGGGCAGGGAGGGGAAGGGAAGTCAGGTTGAGTTCTACCCAAGGCAGAGGTGGGGTACCCAGAGCCTCCCCAACCCACCTACCTCCCCCACCTGACCAGGAGTGAACTTAGCCAGGCTCTGCTAAGTTCACAGAACATGCTAGGCATGGGGAGGAGGGGAGGATCTTGAGCAGAGTACCTGTGCTGGGCCTATCATGTGCTCATCTGTCCTACAACATCAGTGCTGGCAATCTCTTGGCAGATGTGAAGTGGAGACTCAGAGAGGTTAAGCCACATGCCCAAGGTCACACAAAGGGCTGAGACAGAGTTTGAACC
This sequence comes from Manis pentadactyla, assembly GCF_030020395.1. NCBI lineage: Eukaryota > Metazoa > Chordata > Mammalia > Pholidota > Manidae > Manis > Manis pentadactyla. The sequence continues at coordinate 17,371,421 of NC_080022.1, forward strand.
CAGGTTTGTGTGATTCCAAAACCCTGTACCAGGCTGCCTTAGCTCCATCCCATACACATTTCCCCAGAATTTGGTCGCATTTGAACTGAGGCCTGCTTATGCCCACCTGCCCTTATCACTTTACACACACACACATGCACACACCCTTCAGCCCCTCCCTCACCCTTACCCTGTCCTCAAAGGGTCCCGAAGCTGCAAAGCACCCCCCACCCAAGGACATCTCCCTAACACCTTTGTGCACTGCCCAGAGAAAGGCTAGCATGTGGACGGGCCTGAGCCTGCAGAACAGAGGTGGCAGAGGACAAGCTCAGGAAGATGTGGGCCAAAGGAAGCCAGACTGCCTGGGTTCCCACTGGGCTGCCAGCCTTCTTTGCTGGGTGAGCAGGGCAAGTCAGCTGACCTGTTGAGCACCACCTGTAAAATGGGGATAATCTGCTCCACCTCAGCCAAGGAGTCCCTGAGAGAGTGCAGCAAAGCCCTTTGCTCCCATAGGGGAGCTGCTATCAGTAGAGCGCTAGGGGCACCAGGAAGGGAAAAATTCAGAGGTGAGCCGAAAAAGAGACGTGGATGTGCTGAAAGCAAAAGCCAGCTTGCCTCTAACCTGGACCCTCTTAGGTAGCCCCTTTGGCTGTTTCTTAAAGGCATGGCTAGGATTTGAGCCCACCCTGCCAACCCCAAGGTAGAAAAGTAAAGCTCCTTCCTCAGGCAACACAGAAGTGAAGCCAGAGACCATGAGACACAAGCCTACTACAGACAGCAAGGTGAGGAAACCAGGGCTCCAAGGAGGGGCAGTGACTTGCCCAAGGTCACCAGGGAATGGAGCCAGGTCTCTCCTAAGCCTAAGTCCTAAGTTAGACAGTGAGGGTAGGAGCAAGTGTTAGGAGGTGAGAGCCTTGCTTCTAGATCCCAGCTCTGCCACGGGGTAGCCTGGGATTCACCACCTTACCTCTCTGAGCCTACATCTCATCTGACCTGCCTTGTACAGCTGTTTATTAAAATGCTCATTTTCTTTCAGGGTTGTCAGAGGAAATTTGGAAAGTACAGCCAAATTAAAAGGAAAGGAGAATTGTACATAATCCCACTTCTCTTCAAATTCCTGCAGGGATGAAACAGGATAATGTAATGTGCCTGGCCCCATGAGGGCTCAACAGCACAGCATCCCGAGCCTTCTCTGCAGGGTAAGGGAAGAGCACTAGACAGACAGCAAGGAGACAGGCCTTCATTCTGCCACTGAACTTGGTTACCATCCCTGGGCAGCACCTGAGGTCCCTTTAAACAGCAGCTCCCCAACAAATCCTGCTCACCCTGCACTTTGCAGCCTAGCCACAAAGCAAGCGGCCACACCCAGGGTTGGGTTTGGAGCTGCTCCAGGTCACACCCTGGTAAAATGAGTAAGCAGGGGGCCAAGGCCTTTCCATGGGCATAGGGGCATGGGGCATCTGGGGACTGACAGGAGAGGGGCCTCTGGGCCTGGTAGGCCTTTAGGGTGGTCTGATGCAAGGAGACTTTCCCACTTCTTGGCTTGTGACTTGAACAAGTGACTTCACATCTCTGCTCAGTTTCCTCATCTGTAAGATGCCTCATCCCAGGCATCTTGACCAAGATAATGAATGTGAAAGTACCAAGCAGTGCCTGGCACAAAGAGACGTTCAGTAAAAGAGAGCCATTCTTGCTATGATCACTGAGCCCCTATGGGAGGGAGGTACAGACAGATGCACCCGGGCTCCACTGGGAGGGAAGCAGTTCAAAACCACAGCTGTTACTGAAACTCCGCCCGGGCGCCACAAAGCAGCTGGCCAGAGGAGACCTTCCCTGGGGGCCCCCAGCTCCTAAGTCAGGCAGTACTGGGGCAAGTCAAGGCTGCAGAGAAGAGGCTAATGTTCAGGAGCCTTGTGGGTCACACATCTCCCTGCATGACCTTGGACAGGTCACACCCCTGCTGTGCCTCAGTTTCCCTCTGCCACATGGAGTTACTAATGTCACCTACTTCACAGGGTACAAAACTGTTTTAGGCTGTAAAATGCTGAACACAAGATAGATACCCAGTCCTGATTATCCCTGGCTGCTTGACCTGTAAATTAGGAATATAACTCCTGCCTCCCTCCTTCCAAGATGGAAATCATGTGCAATAAGGGGCTCTGAGAAGGTTAAAGCCTTATGCATGGGCAAAGCACGTTTCCAGTAGCTGGGAGTGGGGGCTCTGCCTACATCCAGAGATGGCTGGAGGTCTGTGCCTGCTGATTCACACAGATCTGACCAGATGCCTCTGGGCTGGTGGGGGGTGTTCTTATCTTTGCCCCTGAATTTACTCTCCACTCACAACTAAGCAATCTTACAACACCTTCATCTCACCTACCTGGAGCATGCATCCAAAAGCCAAGACCTGAAACTGGAAGTGACCTGAGACGACGTGGCCCCACAACTACCCCACGTACACATGTATTTTCAAGAAAAGGAAACTTAAGCCCATATTGGGCTTTGTCCAAGGACACACAGTAATGAGTGGCAGTCAGGATCAGAATCTGGGCTCCCAAGCCATCCCACCCCCATTCCCCAAGGGTTTCCCACTCCACCCTAGTCCTATGGTTGTTTCAAGCCTCATGGGCTCAAGGAATTCCACTCTCACAAACCATCTTGTGCCTAGTGCCACCAAATTATGGGCCCTCCCTGGCAACAGGTCTGGGGACTAGAGGGAACAGCAATCTGATAGGAACTCCCAGCTTGTACCTGCTGTGGACTATCTGGGAGGGAAGACAGCCTGGGGGAGAACCAAGAACAGAACACTGGGAAAGAGTTGGCTCAACGGAAAATTTGGAGTCTGTCCAAGCCAGATTGGACCTGAGAAAAACCCACCCCCCTCACCCTACGCGGGGTCTTGAAGACCCCACTGTATTCCTAGGCCAAGTCCTATACCTGGACAATAGCAGGCTGCCAGTCCTGGTTTCTGGGCCAAACAATGAATGAAGGAATGAATGAATGGTGGTAATATTGCCTTGATGAACTTCCCCAAGGTCACACAGTACACTGGGGATAATGAGTTGGGTCTCCACACTCCCCACCCAGTGCCACTCCTTCCACTCCAGTCAATGAGGTTATTTCATCCCACGTCTGCCGGTGAAGGGACTTGTCTCAGATATTGAGGTCAGTGGGTTGTTCTGGAAATTGAAAGTTCTCCTCCCTCCCCAAACTCGACCTCCTACACTCAAACTGGATCCACGGCGCCCCTCCCTCCTTTCCCACACCCGGAAAAGCAAAGGGGGAAGCGACGGGTGGGGGTGCGGGGTCCCCAGCATTACCGGCAGCCGGCCAGCCGGCACGCATCGCACAGCTTGGCCCTCCGGTCCGTGGGGGGTGGCGTCGAGGCAGGTGCCCGGCACCGCAGCGAGAGGCAGAGTCTGCGGGTACAGCGAGGTGTAGTAGGTTGTGGTGGTGGTCTGGCAGAGCTGGGGGCTGCTGAGGCCGGGCGGCCACAGCTCGGTGGGGCTCATCGCGGGTAGCCCCTTCGAGGGCGGCCCAGCAGCCGGAGCCAGGGCCCGGGGCCCTCGCAGCATGGCGACCACAGCGCCCCCTCCCCAGCCTGGCTTGGCGCACCCGCGGGCACCTGCCGGCTCCAGAGCCCGCGGCGGCTCACACCGCCCGCGGCATGGCGCGGAGGCCAGGGGAAGCCGCCAATGGAGGCTTGCGGGGCACGGCCGGACCCTCCCCTCCTGGCCCGCGGCCCAGCGGAGCCGCGCTTAGAGATCGCCGCTTGGAGATCGCCCGGCGGCGGCGGCGGCGGCGGCAGCACAGTCAGGGGCTGCCCCACCCCTAGGGCGGTCGAGACCCGGGACGAACCGCGCCCCCGAAGGCCTCAGCGCCTGGCGTCGGCCCGCTCCGGGAATGGGTCTCTGGGATGTCCGCGGGCTTGACGGAGACGCGATGCTCTTGGAAGGGGGAAAGGTGCCGATTGGACCGACTCCCTCTCGCCTCGCTCTCTAGTCTCCGAGCCTTTCTCTGCCTTTTTTTTTCTTTCTTTTTTTTTTTTAGCGCCAAACTGCGTGCCGCGAAATTTAGATCTCCCGCGGAAAATGCCGTGCTTCGGTTGGCTGCTGCAATATGCACAGACTCCACCCCCCGGAAAGGACCGTCCCCAAGACAGCGATTGCCACACAGGCCTACTGCTTAAAGGGGCCGCCACACCTGCTGTTGCCAGGCGTTCGCCAGCGCGAGCAGCCCGCCAAACGGGAGAGTGGTTCCAAACAGAGCAGCGCGGAGCCCTCGGAGGAATGGGCCCCGACTCCATGCGGTTGGGGGGAAACGTTTTGGCGCGGAATCCTGACCTGAGCGGAGATCCAACAGCACTTTATCCAGGCCTAAAGCCTTTTGGTAGTTTGCACGATAGCTTAGCTAGCGTTATATACATCTATATTCTTTTTCCCGCTAAAATGAAAGCCAGGAACCTTGTTTTTTTTCTTGGCAGAGGGGGTGAGGGGCGGAACCTAACATTTATACCTCTTCACAGAAGGATGCTAACATTTACTGATCTCCTACAGGACGCCAAGCACCCTAGTAGACCATGACGTGTTGTTTTATTTAATTTAATCCAGCAATTCTTGGAAGAAGAATGATGATCTTTGTGAGGATGGAGAGTTTAAGAGGCTAGGTAACTTGCCCAAGATCAACACAGAGATTCACTGATTTGAGTACTGGCAGTCCAGTCTGTGACAGGCCGGCTCCTGAGCCCTTGTTTGTTCCAGTAGAAGGTTATTCCCCCACTCTCCCAAGCTGTGCCCTGCTCCTTGCAAGCATGCGTTGGGGTTGGGGGTCCAGAGTGCAGACCTCTGTCTTGTTCACAGATACATTCCCAGAGCCCAACACTCAATAAATATTTGCATATCTCTGGGTTTTTCCTAATCTCTCATTTTCAACGCTGATAATCCATTTACATTCCCCATATTTCCAGTTTAGAGATGCTGAGGCTCTGAGAAGTGACCTTGGTTAGAGAGTGGCAGAGCTGCTAGAAGCTACTGGTAAATTCCAGGTCTGCTGATTCCTGCCTAGTGCTGTGTGATTTTTATGTAAACGTGAATCTGGCATTCAAAGCCCTCCAGAGTTGGTCCCCAGCTTAATATCTGGTCCTCATCCTCAGATTGGGAGGATGAGGTGGCACTAACACATGGTGATGAAGAGCCCAGACTTTGTAGCAAACAGCCCTGGGTTCAAATCCCAGGCCCTCTCACTTTACTACCTGTGTGATCCCAGGCAAGTTTTGTAAACTCTCTGAGCCTTGGTTTTCTCATCCTTAATAACACCCACAGGATTGTGGGGAAATCTCATTAGATAATACATGTAAAGCTCTCAGCACAGAGCCCGGTTCATAAGGAACCTAAAGAAATAGCAGCTATGGCTACATCTCTGGTCTTATCTCCAGTATACAGACTCCACTCTGGTCTACATATTTCACTGACCTTTCAAGCCCCAGCTTAAACCTCACCTTCTCCAGGAAGCCTTCCCTGCCTGCCTCCCTACTCCTGATCGGAGTGGTCTTGCCCTCTTTGGACCTTTAGTGTGTTCTGGCTCAACAAACAAGGCTTTGTTTTCATGCCTTGTTTATCAGGTAGGTTCTAAGCTCCCTCAAGGGCCCAGCCAGGTGTTATCTCTTTCTGAATGTGTCTCAGCATCTAGGGCTTGGGTTGGCATGCAGAAGGTGGAAAATAAATACCAATCATATGATTCACTCATCTTCCCAGCAAAGAGTGGCAAGGAGGCCCTGATTTAAGTCCCATGCTCCACATCCCAGCTGAGAGACCCTGGAAAGACTGCTGCTTCACCTGCCAACCTGTTTCCCCAGTCATCAAATACAGATAATGCTGCCACTCTGCTAATTTCACAGGACTTCAGAGACACTATTGAAATGATGGAGGTGCTGATGATCGTTAATATTTCTAGAACCTACTATGTGCCAGACTCTATGTACTTGGGCATCTCTGATTCTCACAACACCCCTCTGAGACAAGCACTATTACTATCCCCATTTCACAGATGAGAGAACCTGGAAGGAATTGTGGCCGAGCAGGTTTGGGGAAGAAGCAGAGCCCCAAGGCCAGGAAGGGAAATGGGGGTGGCAGGGTGGGGCTGGATGAAAGAAGGGAGCAGGCAAGGGGGCCGGGAGCCAGCTCTCTGTGGTTGCGTTTCGGGCAGCTGGGGCTGTCTTAGAGTTTCACTGCCTGGGAACTAATTCCTTCAAGAGGTGCGGGGTACAGACCTGCAGTCTGTCTCCCTAACCTTGAACTCCTGCCTCCTCCGTTCCTATGGTTGTGTTCTTGGTCAGGTTGCTGGACCTCTCTGAGCCTCAATGTCCTCATCTTTGAAATTGGGATTGCAAAAGTGACCTTTCCATTTACTGTGAGGGTTTAATAAGGCATTGGATTATGAAGTCCTCAGAGAGGGGCAGAGTGGGTACTTAAAATATTTTAGCTAAGATTTGTGTAAAATGGACTAGAAGAGGCACCCTCACATGGTACCGAGCTAATATACTTGGAGTTTTCCACTGATATCCCCACACTTTTCCCTTCTCCCAGGCTTTGCTTACAGAGATCCATATCCACAGGGTCTCTCCTCTCTTAGATCCCCATGTGCTCAAAGCTGATCCATCCTTCAAGGCCCAACTCAAGTGGTGGAGTAGCAGGAACAAAGGGTAAAGTCAGACATTCCACAAAACTTCAAACTCCTTGGAAGCAGGACCTATGCTTCGTTTTTACCTCTGTGACTTTCTTCCTGAGCGTGCCAGGCATGTAGTAGCTCTGTAGTAAGTGATGATGGTTGTAATAACTCACATTTCCTGAGCACTTTCTCAATGTAGAGCACCCAGTGAGGCACTTTACAGGCATTATCATGTTGAAACTTCCCAACGACCCTATAACATAGGTATGATTTGGACAGATGAGAAAACTAAGGCTCAAACTTGTAAAGAGACCCAACCATGGGCTGGTTAAAGATGAAACCAAGACCTGAACTGAGCTCTCTGTCTCCCAAAGCACTGAGCCATTTTGAACAAGGAAGTTAGCCACAGTACTCCATGTCAAGGAGCATACGTTCTGCCAAGGAACCAGGGTTTCCAATGCTGAAGGCATTCTTGGAGGTGGAGTGTGCCCCATAACCAGGTAAGTTAGGGATGCTTAGTCCCATATTCCAGATGAGGAAGCCAAGGCTTGGGGGACATTTAGTGACTCATCAGAGCCTGCACAGCTGGTCAGGAAGAAAGCCCCTGTGCCGGCCACACCCAAAAGCCCTGGAAAAACCCCCAAACCAAAGCCAATTTCATTTCTAGCTGATGTTCCTTGTTCCACCTCATTCCTGGTGTTTCTTCTGAAAAATGCCTCAGATTCCTTCTGCTCAAAGTCCTACTTATCAAAATACAAATGCTTGATCGAAGCTTCCTGAAGGCACAGACCTGTTTGGGGGCTCCCCAGTGTGTTACATGTTCACATGAATCCAAAAACTGGAGAGAAGCCAAATCGGAATTGTGGGAAGGGAGGGGGGAAAAAAGTCTCTGCTCCATCTTCTTTGCGCTTCTCAGGATAGTCTTTTCCAACTATTCTGCAATAAGCATGTATTACTTTGGTAATTAGAAAGGAAAAGTTATTTTTTTAAAAAAGATACAAGTTGCTGCTTCAGGGAGATTCTGCTGCCTGAAAAGGGAACACTTTTATTGGAAAATTGTTGGAATATGAGGTTTATGGGTTCTCTGGGCTGGCACATAGTAAATACTATATGAATATTTGTTAAATAAATAAAATTCTGCACCCTGACACTCCTTAAGCTGTGTGTTCTTAGGCATATCATTGTTCCTTCCCCTGAGATGCAGGGCTACTCATGGCTGCCTAACAGGGCCCTTGTGATAACTGTAGTAAGTTTGGGATGGTATGTGAATGTGTTTCGTGTATGTACGTTTGGCATAATGTTCCCAATTTACATTCCTACCAGCAATGTATGAGGGAAGGTAAAGGATTTGCATGGAAAACTTTCCAAAGAAGATATACACAGACCAGTAAGCACAGAAAAAGATGCTCAGTGTCATTAGTCATTACGGGAAATGAGAACCAAAACCACAGTGAGGTTCATACCCACCAGGATGACTACAATCAAAAAGACTGACAAAAACAAGTGTTGGCCAGGATACGGAGAAATTGGAACCCTCATACATTGCTGGTAGGAATGTAAATTGGTGCAGCCGCTTTGGAAAACAGTTTGGCAGTTCCTCAAAAAGTTATACTCAGAGTTACCATATGACCTAGGAATTCTGCTCCTAGAATATATATACCCAAGAGAACTGAAAACAAAATGTTCACACAAAAATGTACACATGAATATTCATAGCAGCATTATTCATAATAGCCTAAAAGAAGAAACAACCCAAATGTCTATCAACTTATGAGTGGATAAACAAAATGGGGTGGATCCATACAATGGAAAATTATCCAGCCATAAAAAGGAATTAAGTATACTGTATATGCCATAATATGTATGGACCTTGAAAACATTATGCTAAGTGAAAAAAATGAGAAATTATGAGAAATGTCCAGAATAGGCAAATCCACAGAGACAGAAAGAAGATTGGTGTTGCTACGGGCAGGTCAGTTTCATTTTACAAATGTGGAAACTGAGGCTCAGAGAAGCTGAGTTCCACTGTGCCCACCTATCTACGTGACTTTGGACTGGTGACTTCACCTCTCATGAAGGGTGGCTGCGCATCCTTCCTATTTGTTTTCCCTTCTCTCTGGCCTTAGGGTGCAAGCTGGTGGGGTTCAAGGGCTAAGGCTGCCATCTAGAGGCGACTCAGGCACCTGCCAAAACTCTGTGAGTCTATCCATTCTAGTCAACAAGTTAACCCCCTATGGGGCTTGGGGAGGAGAAGAAGGATGTGAAAGATGCAGCCCTGCTGGGAAGGCCGAGGCTATCAAATTGGCCAGATTCTTTCCAGATGATTGCAGATCCTGGAGATGTTTTTCACAGATGTTGGGTCCTGTGGGGGTGGCCCCACGTTGGAGGACGGCAACTGGATTTAGGTCCCAATAAAAGCGCCCAGAGTAGCTAGGGGAAGTGCCAACTACAATTCTTGTGGTTATCAATTCATTCCCTCCTGTTCCTACTCAAACTCTTTAAAATGCACACCTGACCTTGTCACTCTCTAGCTTAAGGCTGGCAAGTAGCTCCCCACCACGGCCTAGCCGCTCCACCCCACCCCCTCCCAGCCCTTTTGATTTTCAGCTCCCTTCCACAGGGACCTTAGGTTCTGATCCAGTGAAGTTTTTCTGACTCTGCTTCCAACCTCACTGCTTTCCCTGTTAACCCATGATGTTCTCTCTGCTTGTCTCTCTCTTCCTCTTCGACCGGAAAAGAAAGGCCTGCTCTCAGGAGCAAGTTTCTCAGATACACGGGTCATTGAGAACGCTGTGTGCCTCATATGCACTGATCCCTGACAACACTCAATAAAAAAAGGGGCATTTTAACTCTTCTGACTAACACAGTTGAAACCTGGGATAGAAAAACCAAGAGTCCAGATTAATTACTAACATTGGAAAATAAGACTCAAAATTCTTTTGAAATAAGCAAGACATTCAGTCTTTGGAGTCCAGGTGGTATGGGTGGCGATAGCTTATACCACCCACCTCTCAGAAGCTGACTCTGGCTCCTGCCCCCCACCTCCTGTTAGGAACCTCAATCTGTCACCATTTTGCATTGTAAATACCGTTGGTTTTCTGTTGTCCTCCCCTCCAGATTTAAGCTGCTCTTCATCTTCTTTATCTTTACACCCAGTATCCAGCCCAATGCCCATCGCAGAGCAGAAAAATGAAAACTCCTTATTGAACTGAACTCAGTGAATACATTTTGGAATATTTGGAAGACCACTCCCAGCGTCTTCCCAGGAAAGTCTCTGACCTCTGTCAGGGTCTCTTTGTGACTCTGCATGAAGGGGGTGGGGTGCTAGCTGTGAGGCCAAAGAGGTCAGAGGGGCCAGAGTTCTCAAGTACCTACTTCTCCTGGCCTGTACAAAGGGGAGAATTACTTTCTAATCCCACACATCCTCTGCTCTCAGGACCATTCCTTCCTCCAAAGGCAGATCAAAACATTGAGGGTAATAATAGCAAAGCAAGTCATTCACACCCCAGTTACACTCCAGTTAGCACAACAGCGAGATGGGAGAGCCACCATTAGCCCATTTTTACAGGTAAAAGAACTGAGGTCAGGAATAGTTCAATGATAAGCCTGAAGACACGCAGTTTGAGTATCAGGGCCCAGAATTTTATTTATTTACTATATGCCAGTGACTGTTCTGAAGGCTTAGACAGTTGACCCTTGAACAACACTGAGCAGGTCCACTTACATGTGGATTTTTTTCATTAAACATTTTGGAAAATTTGGGGAAGATTTGCGACAAATTTGAAAAACATTTTATTTTCTCTAGCTTACTTTAATGTAAGAATGCAGTATATAAAGAATGCAGGAGCCCAGTTTGAAAAAGACATATGCACCCCTATGTTTATTGCAGCACTATTTACAATAGCCAAGAAATGGAAGCAACCTAAGTGTCCTTCAGTAGATGAATGGATAAAGAAGATGTGGTACATATACACAATGGAATATTATTCAGCCATAAGAAGAAAACAAATCCTACCACTTGCAACAACATGGATGGAGCTAGAGGGTATTATGCTCAGTGAAATAAGCCAGGCAGAGAAAGACAAGTATCAAATGATTTCACTCATCTGTAGAGTATAAGAACAAAGCAAAAACTGAAGGAACAAAACAGCAGCAGAATCACAGAACCCAAGAATGGACTAACAGTTACCAAAGGGAAAGGGACTGGGGAGGATGGGTGAGAAGGGAGGGATAGGGGGGAAAGGAGGCATTACAAATAGCACACATAATGTAGCGGGGGTGGGGGGAGCACAGGGAAGGCAGTACAACACAGAGAAGACAAGTAGTGATTCTATAGCATTTTACTATGCTGATGGACAGTGAGTGTAATGGGGTATGTGGTGGGGACTTGATAATGGGGAGGGTATACTAACCATAATGTTGCCATTGTAATTATACATTAATGATACCAGAAAAAAAAAGACTACAGTATATAATAGATATGACAACAAAATATGTGTTAATTGATCATTTATGTTATCAGTAAGGCTTCTGGTTAAGAATAAGCTATTAGTAGTTAAGTTTTTGGGAAGTCAAAAGTTATATGTGAATTTTTTACTGCAAGGTGGGGGTGTCAGTGCCCCTAAACCTCCATGTTGTTGCAGGGTAAGCTGTAAATCTTATATGATCCTCATAACATCCATACAAAGTATATATGCTATCACTCCCACATTACAGAAACAGACTGAGAGACTTTAGGGGTTCTGGAACACAGCAGAAAACCAGAAAGAACAAAGAATTATTTTTGTTCCCCTCCGGAGCCTCAACTGACAATTGCAGCAACTGGCCACCAGAGGGAAGTCACGCGCTAATGACCTCAGCCTGGCGGGTCGGTCTGGTTGACCACCCAATGGTTAAGGAGTCTGCCAGCCTCTTTTTCCCCTATGCCCAACCCTGGGATCAAGGACATATCTCACCGGTGGGGAACCTCATAGAAGTGACCTTGCAAAAGAAATAAGGTTCAGACCTTAACCACATCTAAGCGACTTTGCTAACACCAGTTCTGGACTGGGGGGTTGGGAAGATATATGTGTAGGGGAACCCAGCTGTGTTCCATTTGGTGGTGGTAATGGTGGGGGGTGGCAATCATCAGCAAGGCCCCTTCTGCTGGGGGCTGGCTTCCTGAAGCCACAGCTGCAGGGCGGAGGGTGGTAGGGAGGGCTTTGGAATTGTCTCCCTAGGGGTTTCCATGGTTACAGATTGATGCAGGCAGCCCACTAGGCTGGGTCCTTTATCTGTATTGTCTCCTGGGAGACAATGGGCTTTGGGGAGAGGGGGGCACTCCATGAAGACCACTGCTGCATCAGGGGCTTTGTGTGCCCTGCTCTGTGAATTCCCCAACCCCTGCAGCTGGGGCTGAGAGAGTGGGGTGTGGGGGTCAGCCCTGGCAATCACTCCTTGCTCTGGGGTATGACACTACAGGCTGCAGAGATCTGGGGAGGCCATCTTCCTAGGCTTCAAATCAACAAAGCTGCAGAGACCTTGGGTATTAAAATAAAAAAACATGCATTCTGGAGTCAGCCCTGATCCAATCATGATTCTGTCCCTTACTGCTGTCTGACTTCGGTGTTATTTTACTTGCTCAAGTCTGTTTCCTCATCTGGAAAGTGGGGACAACACCTACTTTATAAAATTACTGTGAGGAAGCACCAAGCACAAAGCCTGGTATCAAGAAGTTATTCAGAGTTACCTGAGCTCAGACAGGTTTACGGCATGCCTTGGCTCATAGGACTGGCTCTGTTGCTCAACCTGTGGCCTTCACCAAGGCTCTGCTCCTGTCTGGGCCTTAGCAGCCCCATCTGTGGCTTGAGGTCTTTGAAAGGTTTATAAAGGAAGAAATGAGATGATGATAAGAAAATAACTGGAAAAATAGAAATCAAACTCCTAACACACAACTCTGCCTTCTAGGACTTAGAATCTATTTGGGATATGCAATGTATGATCGTAGCAGGCATGTGGTGTTTGGATGAGTTGAATCTTTGGTGCTATGGCAGATACAGGAGATTTTCTGGAGAAGGCAGAACTTGGAGAGTCTCAGAATCAGGGAATGATTCCAGAAAGATCTGCCACCCTTTGCCAACAAACAAACAAAAGCCCAGAGGAGTGAAGGGACTCAGCTCTCTGGCCCAGTTTAATCATTTTACCTTGTCACCACCTTCTTATCCAAGGGAAGGGTGTGTGTAGGTGGGAAGGGAAGGAATGAGTCGGGGAAAGTTACTGTCACTTATGGGACACGTTAATAAGAGGTAAGTTGATCATAAGCCCCGTTTTATAGATAAGGAAACTAAAGATTGCTATTATTGTTGCTTAACTGGATTAACCAAACAAAGTATAAGACCCAAGAATAAAATTAATTTGTCTATAGATCGGAAGACAGACGTTGCCCAAGCGAAAAAAATAAAAGAATCTCTTCGTCTTTAAATAATCAGCAGAGGGAACCAAAAACTTTGAAACGTCTATTATTCAACCTTCTTTTATGACGTACTTAGCCCAGAGCCTCACACACAGTAAGTATTCAAGAAATGAAAATTCTTATTGTCACCATTATTACGAAGTTTATTACTGCACCTTCAATGCTGGAGATACAAAGTTCACTAAAACTCTCTCCTGTCTTTGTAAAATTGAGCCCAGTGGAGGGGGGGTGTACAAAAAATCTTTACACTTATTCAACTTTATAATTTACAAAGCTTTTATATACACCATCTCATTGAATTCTCAAAATGACCTCATGAGGAAGGCATTTTCCCCGTTTCAGAGATAAGGAAACTGAGGCTCAGTGGGCTTCAATGATTTGTTCAGACATTATAAAATATGAATATAATATGAAATAAAATAATTTTAGGAGGAAAAACACCTTTATTGGATTAACAGATGTGTTAAAAAGCAAAGTGTATTATGTGAGGCACACAGATGATAGTCCTATTTTACTAAAGAATATGTAAAAGATAGCTTCTACTGAGTTAAAAAAAAAAAAGCCTAGGCTTTGAAGAGCTCTCACTTATGGAGCAACAATTATGTACTAGAACTTTTTATGCATTTCTCTAATCCTTACAATAACCCTGAAAGGTAGAAACAGTCAACCCCCTTTCACAGATGAGAAGCTGAGTCTCAGAGAGGTGCAGCTCCCTGCCCAGGATTGCACAGCAAGGAGGGAATGAAATCAGGACTGGGACTGCGGCTCTGACACTCAGGTAAAGAGCTGGAGCCAGGACTTCTTCCCAGCTCAGTACTGCCAAGGAACATACTCCTGCTTAGAGGTTATCACCATTTCTCACCTCACTCCACAGAGTGTAATAAGTGGGAGGGAGAGTGCCAGCAGTTCTCCAGGGTAAGGGGTTGTTTCAGCCCATTTGGAAAGCAGCACGGCATAGGATGGCCCTGTCAAGGAGTGTGTGTGCACACAGGCTCACGTGTGACTGACTGACTATGTGAAATTGGCTGGGGGCTGGGTCTCAGAAAGCCATGGGATAAGAATCTGTGTATATTTTCCTGAAATATCAATTCTACTATAAAAAAAATGGAAACATTATGATTTTTATATTAAGACAAGGATGGCTATAGAATGTATGAGAACACAAACTTCACATGGTATGCTAAGATCATGAATGGCAACTAGCATTTGGGGGGGTTTCTATTATGTGCCAAGCACTAGCCTGAGAGTTCCATATATTAACTAACTTAATGTTCTCAACAACTGTCTGTGATACGGATTTTTATTACACCTGTTTTATAGATGCAGACACTAAGGATGAAAGTTCACACAGCTTTCACACAGTGGAGGACTGCAGGCACATGTAGGCATTTCAATAGCCCAGTATTAGAATATCTGTATTACCCACTGTTTGTTCAACTGAAAGTTTACAGAAAGATTTGCAGCTGAGGATGATAATGAAGCAGCAGTGGGCTCCAGCCTCACTTCCGCTCGATAATATTAGAAGGGCCACCAATTGCAAACGGCTCACCTGTGCCAAGTACTCTACCTCTTGTCCTAATTCCTACACTGATTCCATGGAAGAGATTCTATTGGGAGTTTTACAGATGAAAAGCTAAGGTTCAGAAAGGTGGTGTCACTTAGCTGGTCACACAGCTAAGAAGTGGCAGAGATAAGATTTGAGTGCAGGCCTGGTGGTCACAAAGGGGCTGCTCATAGCCATGATTACACTGCCTCTGGCTTCTAGGTCCTCTGGCCTCTGGGTCATGCCCTTCCGGCTCCTACCCAACCCCCATTCTTTTCCAGAGAGAGGTGGTTCTGGATCAGGCTGAAACTGGACAGGCTCACAGGGTTTGCAGCTCTGTCCTTGCTCCAACTGAAAACACACTTATCATGAAATAATTACAAATCCCAATAATGAGAAAGTAGTAGTGAGGCACAGCCTGGGAGTGTGAAGATCTGGCTTTGAACCCCCTGGACTATGAGGGGATCCTTCCATATGACATTGGATGAGTCAGTTTCTCCATCTGTGAAATAGGAATAGGAATAGGAATGCTAGCTGTGACTTACTGAGTGCCTGCCATGTGCTGGCAGGTTTCTGGATGCTTTGTATTCAGTTCCTTACTAAATTCGCACCATGACTCTGTGCACAGGTTCCAAGATCCTGCAGTATTACAGGAAGGAGACTGCGGCTCAGAGAGGTGAAGGAACTTGTCCATGGTGGCAGAGCCTTGAAGTGGAGGCGCTGGGCTGGAGCACTACTTGCCTTCCCTGCACTGTTTCTCTGGCACCAGGCTGTCCTGCTGAGCAGATGCTCCTGGGTATGTGTGAAAGGGCTCTGAAGAGCACACATGCCAGACAGGCAGTGTGGAGATGCTGTGACTGGATTATGCCAATGACACTGCCACCTGGAAAGAAGAGCAAGGAATTATGCTCGGAATCTGACAACCATGCCCAGTAGGCCCTATGGCGGGGGTCACCCAGGGCCTACCAAGTGCCAGGTGCCTTACATATGTCATCTAATTTAATCATCACGGTGATCATGTGAGGCTCTGACAGGATAAATAACTTACCTATGATGGCATAGCTGATAGGCGACAAAGTTAGGACTTCAGCCAGCATCTGTCTGATTCCCAGACTCAGAGAAAGCATGGGAGGGCAGTGGTGGCTGGTGACCAATGCTGCATGACCCATTGGTTTGCACTGTTTTAAAAGAGCTGCAGCCATCAATAGCACTGAATGTGGAAGTTGTATTGGAGACCTCAGCTCTGACACATGCTAGGATAACCTCTGGCAGATCCCCTAGTATCTGTGAGCCTTGTAGGGTACAAAGAAGGCAGTCCTCCCAGTATCTTATTAACATGGAAACTAAAATGCTATGTACTAGTAAATGGCCTCTTTTGAACATTTTCGTGCTGCTGTCTTTGTATGTGGAGTCAAATCTGCAGTGGAAAATGAGACAAGATGCAGGACTAACATTTAGGCCCGTTGGGGCCCACCCAGGTGAACCATGGGTGAAAGCTAGGATCCACCCTTCATGCACCTGGACCCACCACAAGACCTGCCAGGAAGCTGGCTGGGGAGGGACATATGTGAGTCAGGTGTGTCGTGGGAGGAGGAAGGAGGTCTGTCTTGATTGTCCCCAAATCCTTGTCTCTTCCTTGTATAACCTACCGTGGCCCAGTACCCTGGTGTGTCTTGAAATCCCCCCTTCTTTGGATACTAGGAATGGCATAGGCTGGAAACAAAATCAGTTGAGAAAGAACCTGGGTCTGAGCGGGTGGGTTATTCTGGGGAGTCTGCTGTGACTTGGGTACCCTCATTGCCACACAACACAGGCTTTTAGCCCCAAACCGACCAACGCCAGCTGGCCAAGGACCACCTCTACTTAGGGTAATGAGTTCCATATGTTTCCGTAAGAACCCAGCTAAGCTTTTCCCCAGCAGTTCTTAAGAAGAGTTCTCTCTCTTCACTGGCTTCCAACTCACGCTTGGCCACCCTAGTTTTATTTGCTCCTGATGAGGGCAGGAGGGAGGGGGCAATGACAAAAAGACAATGCTTTAGGGAATCACCACCATTCCTTGACTTTATATTTCCAGCTCCTCAGCGTGGGGTGCTGTGCACTCCACCAGCCATTCGTAGTCCTTCTGTGAGAACTGTGTGAGTCTCTGCACCTCTCAGAGCCTCGGCTGCCCCATTTTCAAAATGGGATTAACAACCCCCATTCAGTGTAGGCAGAGTATCATAAAAGGAGCCCTAGATAGGAAAGTAGGAGACTTGGGTTCAAGTCCTGTCTTGACTCCTAACTTGCTGTGTGTCCCTGAGCAGGCTCCTTCCCCTCTCTGGGCCACATTTGTGACTTCTAAGGCCCCTTATGTCCCTGACAGGCTTTAGCTTTATGAACAAAAGACAGAAGGCATAGACGCTTCCCCCTAAGAGCATCAACTTACTTGTTAAACATGGGTAACTCCAGGGTGAGGTTCCTGGGAAGCCTGAGGCCTCCCTACCATGGCCAGGGTATCTGCCAGTCTGGGCTCCCTCTGACCATGGTTTGGTTTTTAGCACACAAAGTAAGAGTAGTGTAGTAGTACTGGGGAGGAAAAGGAATTTCCACAGTGTGGGTGGTGAAGCCTCCAGCCATGGAAGGATCTGAATATAAGTTCAGAGGGCTCTAACACCTTCCTCCCCTTATCTGGCTTGTCAGAGGCAACCCCCAAATCCTGGTCTCAGGGTAACCAACTACCCTGATCTCCTCTGCAGGCAGACTCTATTCAAAGACTGACTCAGGTCCCGTACACCCAGTTAACCCAAGCCACAGACTGCTGCCAAATTCTACCCACACTTATCCCCAAACCCTGCCACAGTCTGGCAGAACCCCCAACTCTGACCACTCTGACCCCTCACCCTACTTTCAGACCTGATTTTGGTCACAAAGAGACCCCTTGACCCTCTCACTGACTGACCCTTAACAGGAGTAATGACCAGAAAACAACAAATGCTGAACTCTGAGTGAAACAGGCCTTCAGAGAGGAGAGTTGGGCCGGATGGGGAGGGAGACTGGGGCGGAGGGCAGAGGCTTCCCGGCGGACCCCGATGGGCCTGAGGCCATACTCGGAAGGTCGGAGAGGCCTTGTGCGGGGCACGTTGCAGGCGCTCGAGGAATGCGAGTTGCCTGAAAGAATGAAGGAAGGAAGGAACGGGGTGCGCTCCAGGGCGGCCGCTCGCCGGGGCAAAGCTGCCGAGGCAGGAAGCGGCGTGGGGGCGCGCCGAGGCTGCAGCAGCCCGAGCGCAGCTGGGGGCAGCGGGAGAGCAGTCGGGTCAGCGACTCCGCCGGGTGGGGGGGGCCCCCCAGGCCGGGAGGCTGGGAACTGGGAGGCCGCGCTGCTGGCCGAGCGGCGGGGGCGCCGCGAGGCTCCGGATGGGCTGGGAGCCCCGCCCGCAGGCTGCGGAGGGAGCCGGAGCCAGAGCGGAGCCAGAGCTCAGACATCCGGGCGCCAGCGAACACCTGCGAGCGGCCCCCAGGGCCAGAGGGGGGGCAGCGCTGGTCGCAGGGCCGGGGGCGGGCCGGGGCGTGACGGAGCAGGCTCCTCCCGCGGGGCTCCGGGCCACGTGGGCCTAGGTTCCGCCCTTCCCCGGGCGCCCAGAGGCGGCGGGTGGCGAACCGTTTTCTCCCGGGAGGGCCGGGAACCCGCAGAGCACGCTCGGAGAAGCGATTCTGCGGGAAGGAGAGAGTGACAGGAGGTTTTTAGGGTGTAGCCTGGGGAATGAAGAAGAGGGGTGGGCGTGAGAGGCGATGAGGCGATGCAGATAATTGAAGGTTGTCGGGTGCATCCGCAGCTAGGGAGAGCTCTAACTGGCCTTCTCAAAAGGACACCCATCTCCGGTGTCTCAGGCATGGATTTGAATCCCTGCTTTGTTACTGTGTGGCCACAGGCAAGTTACTTCGCTTGTTCTGAGCCTGTTTTTTTTTTTAATTTACAAAATAAAAACCGCTTCCAAATGTCCGTATTTCAGAGCTGTGGAGATAACGAACGTAAGGCACCCAGTTAACAGTGAATCTTGCATTTCAGGGAACCTGGTAGATGCTTTATGCATGTTATATTTAATTGGAACCACAAACCTGCAAGGGAAATATCGTCATCCCCCTTTCATAAATGAGGGGGAGACTAGGGTGGCCTTAGGTCTTTCATTCAGCAAGCACTCTCTGGGGACCAAATACGTGCCAGGCGCAGAGTATGGTGAGGAAAAAGAGCTGTCCTGGAGTAGAGTGAACATGGGCCTTGAAGCTAGACGGTCGAGTTTACTGATCCTTGCTGTGTGACCTGGATCAAGTTAGTCAGCCTCTCTGAATCTGTTTCCTCTGTAAACCGGGAATAATGATACCCACTTTGCTGGATTGTGGTGAGGATTGGAAAAAAAACTAGATAAAACAGAGCCTGGCACCTGGTCGGCACTCAGTAAGTAATTTTGACAGAAGACTCTTTTTCTGAGAGTTTTCCGACCTAGGGCCAAATTGCTTTCACTAATGACTAATGAATTGGCATGCTGGTTTCAGCTTTTGTCCTAGCCACCTGAACAGCTCAGTCTCAGCGGACCTGACAGGCAATTTCCTTGGAATTAGCTTAATAATACCTTCTAGGGGTGTGATGCATTTCAAAGAATTTTCCCACCATTATCTCCTGTCCAGGGAGGCAGCAATACAAGAACCACCAGCTGCTGGGCACGGGAGGAGAGAGGCTTGGAGAGGTGAGGAGGCTTGCTCAAGGTCACATGGCAAATGATCCATTGAGCTCTTTGTACCCTTCCTCAGTCCCACAACTTCTAAGTAGGAAGCAGCATGTGGTGGCAGAACTCAACAGGACGTTGAGTTGGCATGGCAAAGACGTTGAGTTGCTGTGTGACCTGGCAATTAATGGTGTGACGGAGCTTCAGTATGGTATCCTCAAGATCATCAATCTTACACGGATATGGAAACTGAGGCTCCAGAGAGGCAGTCTCTAGCTTGTAGTTTTGTAGCTAGCGTGTGGCACTGTCTAGAGCGAGCACAGTACACCTAACAAACCAACCAGGGTAGACCCAGCTTGGCCCTTGAGCTTACTTGGTTTGAGGCAAGAGTTCCTCACCTGGGGACTGAGGGTTTCCCAGGGGATCAGAGGTCTGCTCTGTGTGTGTGTGTGTGTGTGTGTGTACTGAGGGTTTCCCAGGGGATGGGAGGTCTGCTATTGCTGTGTGTGTGTGTGTGTGTGTGTGTGTGTGTGCGCGCGTGCATGCGCATGCACGCGTGCGTGTTTATTTTCTGAAGAGTGTTCTTAACCCTCCATCAGATCATGAGAGGAGACCAGGAAACAGGTTAAGAACCATTGGTTGGCTGGGAGGATGGTTGGCACAGGCAATGGTTGCCTCCCCACCATATGCCCGTTCACCCTTGAAAGCTCTCCATGGATAAGGCATAAAGGGTGATGACGTGACCTGTTTGTTATGAAATATTGAAGTAACCATGCCAGGGGCCAACACACAGATGAAATCATATCATAAACAGTAATCTGGTGAGGCCCACCTGGAAGAGCTGCCAGGTTGGGGAGCAGAGGGATGGCATGGGTTGGGGGTCTTGCCCTCTGCCCCACTCTCAGGCCTGGTTCCATGGAACCATCAGTCTCAGGACTTGGTCTTGTCCATTACAATCATAATCACTGTAGTTATTATGCTACCTCTGCCTCAGACCCATTATCTACTGATCCTCAGTTTCCACATTTGTAAAATAGGGATAAAGAGTAGGCTCTCAGTGGAGGTGTTATGGAAAGGAAGTAACAGAAGAAATGAGGGCTGTACGGCCTCTTCCTCCAATTGCCAGACCAGGGTCTGCAACTACCTGGTGGCAGAGCAGGGATTTGTACCACTATTTCCCAACCAGCAGCCAAATCCTTCAGGATGACTGGAGATTTGAGGGAAGAGACCCCCCTCCTACTTCCAACTTGGAAAACCAAACCACAGAACTTGAAGGACACAGGAGGCTCAATGATCTCTTTATTCATCTCTGAAATGGGTCTGTCAACCATCACCTGTCTGGGTACCAAGTGAGGTTGCACTCCCACATCCTCTACTAGACATGTTGAAGAGGAGAGCCACCTGCTAGTGTAGCAAAGCAGTAATCAGGGTATTTAAGAACTGGGACTCAGGAGACCTGACTTTTGTCCTGAGCCAACTTGCTAGGTGACCTTAAGCATCATTTGCCTTCTCCAGTCTTCCCTCATCTGTGAAATGAGGGGACAGGGCCAGGATCTTCACTGCACCCAAACCTCAGTGGATATGGGGTTCCCATCATGGGCCTTTTCTACCCTGCTCTCCACTCATCTTAGCTGGGCATTTTCCCATCTCCCTTTCAGAGGAATAAGCGAGTTTGCTTTTCCCAAGCTCCAAGAACATTTTATTTCTCTTACATTCAGCCTTGTGAGAAAGTGTTAGTACTTTAGTATTAATCAAATTCTATCCACAAGTGTTTAAAAACCGTTTATTATGCGAAATGTTAACTTTTATAAAAAGTTTAATATACATCACATGGTTACAGAAAGTCACCTTCCTGCAAAAAGGTACAAAAGCTGTATACTCTATTATAGAGTTCATAATCAGGGCAACAAGAGCCTTTCTCCAAGGAGACCAGAAGACCAGCTCTACCGCTGCCTTGGCAGTTAGGAGAACAGACACATCCCCAACACCTCCACACACCGAAAGGCAGTCTTTAAAACTTGGGTTGTGTGGGAGCTGGGTGACATGGCCCAGCTGGTGCCCAGCTCTTTAGGCCACCCAAGTTCACAGTCCTTCGCTCCCGGGCGCCAGGTCCAGCCTCGAGGCAAGGGTTTGGGTTAGTCAAGTGGGCAGGGCGAGGTTGGGGCCCATCCATGCCCTCGGGCTTCCGGCCGTAGAAGGTCCTGGAGTCCCACACGGAACCGGCGCCAGCACCTGCGTTCTGGGACAGGGAGGAAAGAAGACCAGGGGGCCATCAGTTCCCGCCAAGCGCGCCCAGGCGTGGGCCATTAGCAGACTGGCCGGTGCCAGGGAGGAAACTTGGTCTGTACCTCCAGCTGATAACTCTGCGCCCCACGGGGCCCCCACCCAATTGGCGCCAAAGGCGCAAAGGCGGAGCTTGCAGGACTCCGCCCTCTTGGAATTGACATTAACTCGGAGGGAGCCGAGCAAGACACAACTCCGTTTACTTTAAACTACGAACAGAATCGGACCTCCGCCTTCTTTCTCAGGTCATTAGCCACTGGGGGGAAACATGCGTTTAAGGGTTAGGTTGCACAATGGATGATGGGAATTGGTTCTGTCATTCATTTGATGTAACCATGGGCAAGTCACTTGCCCCTCTCTGGCTTCGGCTTTCCTAAATCGAGAGAGCGGTAATCCCTTTAAAGGCCTATTTGCCGTTAAGCACAGCCTCCCTTCACCCTCCCGCCGCCACATTCCCCGAGAAGGTAGGGATACTCACCTGGAGGCGCCAGGGCGGCCAGGTCAGTGGCAGAAGCTCCTCTTGTCGTTGGAGAGCACAAGTTCCGGAGCGAGCTCAGCTGTCTGAGAGAGAAGGAAAAGGGACAGTTACTCCTGGTCCTTGGGAGTTCTAGGGCTCCAGAAGTGTCCCAGCGCTGGAGCTTTGGCCCCGTCCCGGCTCACGCGCACGCGCACCTGGATGGGAAGATGCGGGCCGTCTGGGGGTCCAGGGGCAGGCTCAGCCAGGACCACCTGCAGGTCGAGGATGTAGTCGATGACGCGCTGCAGGATTTCCACCTGGCTAAGCTGAGTGCCTCGCGGGACCCCGGGTACCAGCTCCCGCAGACGCGAGTAGCAGTGGTTCATGTCGTCGAGCAGGCTCAGCGGCTCCTCAGCTGCGGGGCCCTTGCTACGGCCTCGCGCTATGGCCAGGCTGCGTTCCGATAGGCAGCACACCGCTTCGTAGCACCCGCGAACTGGGCTCAGCGCCTTCATATTGAAGAGTGAGGTTGAAGGTGCTGAAGACGCGAAACTAGAAGACCCCTAGCGCAGCTTGTAATACGCGAACGCTTGCCGCTGTCTGCACTTATAGAGCCTGCCTCGAGGGCACGCCCGTTTATGCAAAATAGCGCCCCTCGGCCCCGCCTCCGCGAACACTGGGCGTTCCCAAGCCGGTTAAATTGCAAACAGGCTTCCTCCGGCTGGTCTGACGCCGAATACCGCGGAGTCGCGGATTCAAAGAATGAGGAAGCGCTGATACTGGGGAGAGGCGGGCCTCTTTGCCAACAAGGATTTTAAAAATCACTTAAAACCATTAACTTTAAGAATTTGCCTTTTCCTGGCAGTGCCCCAGATCTTTGAGCGCCCCTACCGCCTGCCAGTCCACCCACAGCCCAAGTTCGAACCCATAGTTCCTCCGAGGTCATAAATCCCTGAACAGCAAAGAAGCTTTTTTTTTTAAGCAAAGGATTTTTCAAGGGAAACTTGTAAGGAATTAGTGCCGCCTTGTTCCCCAATTTGCTGTTCGTCTGACCTCCAGACTCACTGGCGTCAGGAATTATCTTGTGACCAGAGGGGAAAAAAATTAATTGCGGTGAAGCTGAGGTTACAATGAAGAAAACAGATTTGGGCTAGGCGCTGAGATTGCAGAAGGAGGAGGGGAAGGGGGTTTGGGGAAAGAACACTATTTATTTGAGCAACAGGGGAAAAGGAAAAAAAAGAAGCAAGCAGCCTGAATCTGTGCTTTTTGCATGGGGCAGGAAAAGAGCTCCCACCATCTGGCTCCATGCACTCCATAAGGAGCCAAATATATACCCAGTTGTGTTTTGGAATTGAATTTGATTAGACTTTTGGACAGGGTTTTAAATATAAGGGGACAGAAGAGATGATTTCTATGTAAGCCTTTCTAGGAGCCTCCCCACCCCCTTCCCCTTTGGGTCAGCAAATCTAGCTCTTGCTTTCCCTTTCCCCCCAACTCTCTGACACCTCTATGCAGAAAACAATAGTTTGGTAGTTTCATCACTCTATTGTCTGTCCCTTTCTGCTATGGAAGGGCAGGCCACCTGGACTTGATTATTCTTAGCCTTGCTGAAATAGCTCCAGCTCTATCTGAGAGCCCAGGAAAGAGATCAGAGGATAGGCAAGCTGAGTCCTGTATTGCAGCAGGACATTGCACTCAATATTCTTTGCTTTTCTTCATGCCACTTCCCAGAACTTTTGGGAATTTGAAGTCTCAAAATGCTTGTTTCCATCTTGGATCTGACCAGGTGGGATCTTCAATGGTTGCTTCCTTAATCAATCAGTTGGTAAATATTTATGGAGTCACCTCACATAAAACAGTGGCTCCTGCTCTCAAGAAGCTCACAATTTGGGGAGACAAGATTAACACGGGAAACAATTAAGAGTTCTATAGTATGTGGCACTGATTAACAGGACAATGGGAACTCAGAGCTAGAAGACTCAAAATAGTCGTAGTGGAAAGGACACTGGCCTGGTAATCAACATTCCAGCCCTGCCAATAATTTGTCAAGTGTTCTTGAACAAGCTCAGTTGCCCTGGCCTTAGTTGTCTTGTGAATAAAATGGAGAGATGGTGCTAAGTGTTATTTAAAATTTTTCCAACTCTGGAAGTCTAAGGCTTCATGAAATTCAGACAGGCAGGTAAAGGGCCCAGAGAGAGGCTATAAAACATAATGGCACATAATGGCAGAACTAGTCACGAAGCCATGTTCTTTACTATCCTGCCACAGGGATCTATGTCCCAAGAAAGAGGTCTTTGAAAGATTCCTTCCTGGAATATTAATGTGTTCAAGGATAGCCTCTTTAGTATAAGAAGAAGGAGGAAAATAACTGGTGAGTGCACAGGGATTCTGTATTTGCTACATGTCAAGTGAAACATGTGTCAAATCATGGGAAAGGAAAATGGTGGCTATGTGAACCCCTGAATTACCAAATAGAAAACTCTTTCCTTTTATATCATGCAGCTTCTGTGGTTTGTGCAAAATAATCAAGCCCAGGAGATTCTGGAAATGTCATGGCCTCCAGAGCCAGAGAGATTTATGGTCAAATCTTCTCTTGTACTAAAGATGTGAACTTAGAGTAAGTCAACTCTCTGTGCCTCAATTTCCCAGTTTATAAAATGGAGCTGATTAGATCTAATTCATTCATTAAACTATTATTGCATGCCTCTCTGTGAAAGGCACTGGACATGCTCACTCCATCAGATCTGTTAGCCTCCTTGGTGCCTGGGGACCCAGCAAGAGGCCAGCTGTGTGGTAGGTGCTCTCCACAGGTCCACACAGGTTCTCCCTCTTTCCTTTTCCCTCTTCTATTACTACCACTGATGCCTCAGGCTTGGAAAGCTGTTTGCAAACACCTTCACATTTAGTATTTCCCAAGATGCTTTCAGGCTGAAATGCCCATAGGCTGTGTGACAGAATGCAGGAGAAGGATGCAGAGGGATTAGCAATGTGAATTCTCTTGGTCATGCCAATCACTTGGTATGTGGCCTCGGACGAATTTCCTTCCTTCCTAGGCCGCATCTTCTGTAAAAGCGTTGGCCGGGGGAAGTGGGGAGCAAATGACTTCTAAGGATCCTCTCTAATGTAAGATTCTAACTCTGTAAAAAGCAGGTTATGGTTGGAAACACCGAATAAAATCTGAACCCAAGAGGCTTCTTTTCCCAACAGCGGGCCGGAGGGCTAGCTCAGGCCTCTGCAACTTGTTTAGCGGTGGCGGGGCCTCAGCCTCTTATTCCAAATGCCTCTGAACTTTCTGTTCCCAGTTCTGCTCCTTTTACCAGCTTTTTCCCCCCTCTTGCATTTTTTATTTTTATGAAAGGATGTCATTAAGGCTTTTGTCTGCGCTGTTTTTGTTTCAGAACTTTTCTCACAATCCTATTTTTTGTTGAGGAATCCGCTCCTTTGCCCAGCTGTGGGTCCCGGTCCCACAGCTGTGTTGATCTAAGACTCAGCCCCAGACAGCCTGGCGCCAGGGTGGGACGTCATGCGTTCACACAGGGATGCGTGTCCCAGGCAACCTTTCCTCGGGCAGTCACCGGTTGGCCACTGCTACCCCCACCAATGAGCGCCCGACACCCGAGAAAGGGGCGGGGTCTGCACCGCCTCGAACCGCGAGCGGCTTGTGAATTGCAGATGCTGAGAACTTGATAACGTTCCTTGAATTGGGGCCCTTTAAAATCTCCCCCCAACTTTAGTTCTTTCTTTTGTTTATTCTTTCTTTCCACCTTCTTTCTTTAGTCTGTATGTGTATATAGTTTTTCTTCGTCTTATTCCTTTTTTTAACTATCTCCTCCCAGTGTCAGGAATCATTTTGTAAGCATTTCCAGGAACTGAATCTGCCTTTGCCAAAATTAAAAAAAAAGAGAGAAAAGAGAAAGAAAAAAATGTCAGTGCTGTGCTCTCTGACTTTTTGAAGAGTTGGCAGAACTATTAAGTTTAGTATTTTGTCTTAAAAATTTTTTTAAGTGGTGGGGGGTCTCTGAGCTGTTGATTTCAAAGCCATAGCAATGATAATGAGAATTGCAGATGTCTTTTTGTCTAAATTGAGCTTCTATCTACCTACCTATTTTTTTCCCATTTATACTGTAAAGTGGGAATCAAGGGAACATCAGAAAGTTGCCCAAGGTTATTTGGGATGTCAGCTGCAGACCTGTAGCCAGGACCCAGACCTCCACCTCACTTGGCTCTGAGTCCATGCTTCCCCCTAACTCTCCTTAGCGTTAGGGTGGTCTGATGCTGCGTTTCCTAATATGTACCTGTTTGCTCACAAAGTACCCGTAAAGGTGTGCTGAGGACCTTCTGGCCACAAACATAGAACATATCCCTTCTCCCTTCAGAGAGGCTAGAGCTCAAAGTACTCTTTGAAACTCATGTGATACAAGGGAAGCACAGAGAATTCAGAATCAAGACCAGACTCAAAGCCCTGAATGGACTACCCTCACTGCATCAGTAGTCTCCTCTGTAAAATGGGAAGGAAAATAATATCCACCTACCTCCCAGCTGGGAGGATCAAATAGAAGGGAGGGGTGGAAAGTGCTGTGGGAACCAATTAGTTATTTTTATGTGCTATGATGTGATTTAGCCCCTGGTGAGTGGGGTAGGTGGTGCCAGGTGAGTTTAATGGTTCCTGCTGAGACTGTTCTCAGGAATGTGGGTAATACTGTGAAGGAAAGTGTGGGGAGCATTGAGATCTACAGCATGAGAATTACCATGGGTGAGGATTTCAAGAGGTTCTAAGATGGTCTCTACAGTTCAGTACTGGTGCCATCATTATTATCATCTCTCATTGAATTTTAATTCTTTGCCAAGTCCTGTTTGCCCTCTCACATATATCTCATTGACCCATTTCATGGGCAAAAAATTGAGGCTCAGAAAGGTTAATGTGTATGCCCACCCAAAATCACATAGCTAATAAGTGGCAGATCCAAGATTTGTACCCACGTCTGCCTGTCTCAAAGCTTGTCACCTCTGTGCCTATGCTTTTTCTTCTGCCTCTTCAAGGGACCTCCTGGGAAGATGGGTTGGTTTTATTTTGGGAGGGTTTTATCCTACCTGATAGAGAAAAGCAAGGAGGTACGCATTAGGTAGGAAAACTGACACTAAGCTATTAGGGACATTAAGGGAACACCTTTGTTTTCTAAGCAGAGAGATTCAGAAAGCATTGGAAATTTCTTGGAAATTAAAAACCCCCAACTTCATCACCCTGCTTTAAGGAAGGGATATTTATTCTTAAGCCAAGTGAAGGTGACTACTCCTGTTTTTAGGAGTCAGCTTGGAATTGAGCTTCCCCTCTCTCTCCTTCCAACACAAATCCACCTCAGCTTGGTCCAGTCATACCACGAGGAAGTTAACTAACCCCTTACTTCAGCAGGTGGGCAGTGATCATAGGATGTCCAGGGGCTGGCTTGGCATCTGGGGTAGAGGGGTAGGTACCCATAGAGTAGCAGGGAGTTTATTTTCTGAGAACCTATCCTGTGTAGCATGCTATATAAATTCTATATTGTATCATTTGCTCTAGAGCCTTTTGGGATAAGTATTATTATAATAAAGATACTCAAGTTCAGAGATTTGTCTGTATAGCTGGCAAGGAGAAAACTCCAATAATCAAGATTTGAACCCAGGCCTGTGGCTCAAATATTGATACATACAAGGATTGAAACAGACATTCAAACTACACAGTGTCCAGACACACAAGGACTAGTTCCCTCACCCTAGTATTGAGGATGGCTACTGAGGATGGACAGGGACAACCTAATTTCTCTGTTAAGGGAAAAGTTTGGAACTTCTAGAATTTGGAAAGCATCAGTAGGTTTTGTGGGAGTTTAAGTTTGACTTAACAAATATTTAAAGGGAAAGAATATATTGCAGAGGCTTAACTATTCCCAAAGCACTTTCATTCACAATTTTATTGAACACTCCCCCACCATATGGAGCATTAAGCTTTGCAGTATAGTCATATTTGTCTCCCTGGCCTCAGTGCCTGGCACCAAAAGGGCACTTAGTAAAGATGTACTGAATTACGTTTCACCTCAGCGATCACTTTTGGGAGACCACTTACAAGGGGATTTAAAACTCAAATACAAGTTGTGCTGATGTATCTCTGAGTCCCAGGCATAATGCTCTTCACTACAGACAGATGCTGACAGTTGGATCTGGACTCCATTCAATGGTTCAGGAAAGGCTTTAGAAAGATGAAGTCAGAGGCAAGAAAAGATGAAGGCAAAAAGAGGCCTTGAAAAGCAACGTTCACCCTTCCCAGATACTGTCTTGTGTTGGCTTCGGTCCCAGCAGCAGTTCAAAGGCTGTGAGGGTAGGTATTGAGGTTGAGAGGGGAGAGATCCTGCCTGGGGACAGAGCTGACCCTGCCAGAGAGGAAAGGGCTCCCCCACCCCCAACTAGCCAGAACTGTACAGTGAGCTGGAAATGTAGGGGGCCCAGAAAGCAGAGCAGTGCCTGTAGCTCAGAGAGAGCCTCCTACTGGCCAAAGCTATTCTCGACTCTAATCATTACAGCCACCCTAGTATCAGCAAGCTTATAGAGGATCTTTTTGCCGAGTGCCAACAATGAGCCAGGCATCTCTCATTATCTTTCTCAATCCTCATATTGGTTGAAACTCAGAGAGGTTAGCTGACTTGCCCAAGGTCACACAGCTGTTGGGAAGCAGAGCTGGGCTGCCTGAATCCAGAACTTGTGCTTTGAAGCATGAGCCAGGCAAGCAAATGGAGGAGGAAAGGAAGCAAGTGCCGGAGAATGTGGTACTGTTTTAAGGAGAAATCGGGGATGGAAGGTGAAGGAAATCCACTTTGCTCAACAGACCCTTAGGGTGTCAGGCAGTGTATGTGTGTGAGTCTCTGAGTGGGCTCTTCTCTGAAGGTGTGTTTCTCCCTGAGTGTATACTGTATTCCCGTCTGGGTGTGGGACGCTCCTTGGTTGTGCGTCTGGGCCCCAGGTGAAAGTGTGCGATGGAACTCACCTTGAGTGTTGCGGCCTGTTTAAGTGTGTGCCTCTCAGAGTGCCTGTGGCCCCCAGCCTAGTATATGACCTTCACTGGGTATGCAGCCTTCTCCCTATGTGACCACTTCCCTTCGTGGCCATCTCTCTCCAGTCTCCGGGCCAGGTGCACAGCAGGGCCAAGAGGACAATGGGCTTGCGCGCCGGGTGGCCTTTTCCTTCACTTCCTCACCCACTGCGAGCGTCCCTACCTGCCCCGCGCGCCCTGGCTGCCCCACTCCGGCTCTGTCCGCCCTTCTCCGGCCCTCCGCGCCCCGCGCCCCGCGGCAGCCCCCACCCCGGAGGCCCCAGGCGCGCAGCTGCGGGACACAATCGCAGGCGCCCCTGCCCCGCCCCCTGTGCAGCCCCTCGACCAACAAAAGACGCTTTCTTTCCCCACAACAGATTAAAGACCAGGAGGGGGTGAAAAATAACTTCTCCAGTCCCAGCGGGGGAGGGGTGCGGGAAAAGCTGGCGCTTTGGGGACCCTTTGATGGCGAGTGTGTGGGAAACGCGGAGGAATGTGGCTGCTGGGACCGCCGCGGCGGGGCGAGGCGCCGGGAGGAGAGTCCGCGCCCCGCGGTCCCCGCGTGCCAACCCCGCGCCCCAGCCCGCACCGCTCTCGCGCTCTGCGTCCCGGGCCCTTTCCCCCTGCGCGCCCCTGTGGGCTCGCTCTCCATCGGTCAGTTTCCTCAAATTCTAATTTCTCTGTCTTCTACTTTCCCTTTCGCGAATCCCCTTTGCGCCTCCACCTTTCTCCTTCCCCTTTTCCTCTTATTCTCGTCGTCTCTCTCTCCTGACTCTCTTGATCTGAACGTCTGTCCTCGATCTCCCCTTGTCTTGGACACACTCCTCCGTGCCTCTTTGTGTCTAATGCTGCGTGGCTCCTCCTCTGCGCCTCTGGCTGTGTTTCTGAGTTGGCTCACAGGGATGGTGCCTCTGCCGCACTTTCTCCTGCCTGTTTGGAGAGGGCTGGGATGTGGGCAGTTTGTTTAAACACCTCTCTCCCTACACACAGGAATGAGTGAGAGTGGGACCTGGCAAGGGGAGGCTGGGGGAGGCTCGGTCTGTAGACTCGGGTTGAAGAGGAATAGAGGCTCTTGGAGGCCTCCAAGGGTTCAGAATTATTTTCGGCTCAGTTTAATTCAGTCCCTGAAAGGAATTCCTGGCCAGGACCGGATGGTGGCCTTGGGACCCTGATGGGAAATGGGTTGGGTCTCCTGGCCCCCTCCTCTCTAGTCCTTGGGACAGGCTTGGGGGAAGGAGGGAGCTGACTCAAGACAAAGGGCTTCCAGGTGGCCGGGGGCAGGGCCCTTCCATGCAAGACAGAGAGATACATGCAGGGAAGCTCAGCCTGCGGTCCTGGAAACCTGGCTTTTGCACTTGGCTCTGCCATTCCTTGACAACCCTGGGTAAATCCTTTCTCTTCTTTGGACATCAGTGTCACCACCTGTAAAATGAGGTATTTGTTCAGATCAGTGGACCTCAACCTTTTATTCCACCCACAGATCCCATGATCCGATTTATTCTAAGTGCATTGCTTATATTAATTAATCTGCTTTCTCATTTTGTATTTATGAAAGACAAGCATTCAGTCAGGGTTTTTGATTAGCATGATTCATTACCATGCAGAGCTGTTCTAATTTCAGCCAAAGACACCCCAGGGAGACCCCTAGAGCCCATGGTGTTTCAGTAGTCTGTATGGTAAGATCCCATGGAAGACTGACTATAGGCTTTGGAGTCAGACAACTTGGGTTTTAATCCTGAATCTGCTAGCGTCCAGCTGTGTGACCTTGGGGAGGTCACACCCTCCTTGTTTCCTTATCTGTAAAAAGGAGATATTCATAAAATGTACCCCCACAGGATTGTGCTAAGCATTACATCAGATAACAGATGCAAAAATGCCAAAAAAAAAATATGCTCAATAAATAGTAAATACGAGCCACATATATAATTTAAAAGTTTCTGGCAGCCATATTTTTAAAAAGTAAGAACAGGTGAAATTAATTTCAATAATGTGTTTTACCTAACTCAATACACCCCAGACATTATGATTTGAACATGCAATTAATACAAAAAAACGATTAACTTGACAGTATTTTTCATACTAACTCATCAAAATTCGGCATGTATTTCATACTTCAGCATCTATCAGTTCAGACTGGCCACATTTCAAGTGTTCCAAAGCCACGTATGACTAGTTACTGACTGGACAGTGCTGATCTAATTAGAAAGTTGAGATAGACCTCAGAGAGGAAAGGATGTTCGAGCTGAGTCTTGAAGGCCAGGTGGGATTTTAAAACATGAAGAGAAGGCAGGAGGAAGACAGGAGGGAGAGGACAGTGAAAGGTGTGAGCAAAAGTGCTAATCAGCTGGCTTGGGCAGAAGCTAGAGGGTGGGGTGGATGCTAGCCTTGACTGGATAAATAAATGGAGATGGGGTAAGTGGAAAGCCTTGAGTGCCAGGCTAAGAGCATAAAGAATATGGGTATTAATATTCGGAGTAACTGAGATCCACCTTCTTTTCAGGGATGCAGGCAGTGTTACTGTGGGAACTATAATTCTAGTTGATTCTATTAAGACGTCCATCAATCAGTCCTAGCTACCATTTATTGAAAATTCACTATGACTGGGCACTATGCTAAGCATTTTCTGTTAATTATCTCATTTAATTCCCTCATACATTGCTATTGGGAATGTAAAACTTTGGAAAACAGTTTGGCAGTTCCTTAAAAAGTTAAACAGCAGTTCTTCTAGGCAAAAAATGGAAACAACTCAAATGTCCATTGACTGATGAATGGATAAATAAAAGATGGTATATCCATACAATGGATTATTATTTAGCAATAAAAAAGGAATGAACTACTGATATATGCAACACATGGATGGACCCCAAAACTATTATGCTAGGTGAAAGGAGCAAGACACAAAGGACCACATATTGTATGAGTCCATTGATCGAAACTTCCAGAAAAGGTAAATTTATAGAGATAGAAAGTAGATTAGTGGTTGCTTAAGGCTGGGAGGAAGAAGGGGAGCAACTGCTAATGGGTACAGGATTTTTTTGGGGGGGTGATGAGAATATTCTAAAATTGATGTACTGATGGTTAGACAACTCTGTATGCTAAAAGTCACTGAACTGTAAAGTTCAAGAGGGTGGGTGTTATGGTTTGTGAGTTATACATCAATAAAGTTCTTTTAAAACAGAAAGATATCCCAACATTTGTGATAGATACTACTACTGCCCCATTTCAAGGTGCAGAAGCCTCAGGAAGGTGAAGCCCATGGCTCCTCAAGCTAGGAAGTGGAGGAGCCAGATTTGAAACCCACGACACCGTGCTCCTGATCTCTGGGCTCTCCTGTCTCCTGAAGGCTGCTTGGGTAGTGCCCTCTGTCTTTCTGGGGCATTTAACTCACAGATTTGGTGCCAGACATATTTTCAAGCTGCAACAACTGCTTCTTAAATGATGAGGGTCAGGGGGGTGCGGCAGAGGGCCTGGGGTAGATGTGGGACACTGGGAGAACCTCCCTTGTGAGAAAGCTCAGGCAGCAGCTGGGCCAGGGTCATCTGCAGCAACCCCCATGTGCTGACACCCCGTCCCCAACTCTTTCTCTCCCCCAGGGGAGAGAGGAAGTCGGCTCCAGAGCTGAGGACAGAATATGAACCCAGAGACCTGACCTGACCCCCACCTCGGAATCTACTGGATCTGGAGCCATGGTGGGGGAGGGGCTGTCCCCAAACAAAACTAACAAACAGAAATCCAAATGCCCAGCTTGGCTCTGTTATTTTGTAATCACACAACAGAAAAGACTTGAGTTGAAAGTCATGGGATCTGGAAACCTGAACACCTGGTTCAAGCTATATCTTCTCTATCTCCAAACACAGTGTCCTTGAGCAATTTGCTTACCTTCTCCAAGCCTCAGTTTCCTTATCTATGAAATGGTGACAATAATACTGCCTCCAGAGGGTGGTTGTAAGGATATGGCAGACCAGAGGTTAAATTCAGTTCATTTTAGACCACTTATATTATATGTTTTAAGTTGTTATGGTTTTAATAATACCCCCACTCAAAAAAAAAATCAAAACAGTTAAACTAAAAAAAGGTTGAAAATATGTTAATAATAATAGCATTTATGGACACTGATTTTGTTTCAAGTGCATTACATGCATTAACTCATTAATCTTCATAACAAACCATGAAGTTGGTATTATTATTACCCCCATTTTACAGATGTAGAGACTGAGGCTCAGAGAGGTTAAGTACATTGCTCAAAGTCACCCAGTGTGGAAGGGGTAAGCTGAATGACTTCAGAGCCTTAGCTTTTTGCCATCCAGAATGGAATAGAATGGAACTTACAGTTTGGTTTTTTGAGGTCCTGGTGTATGAGGATAAGGAAAAGCAGCAGTTAAGATGACAGGTCCTAAGTAATTGGCCAGATTTATTACCATTTCACCATTTCTAAACCTTCCTGCAATGAGATCACACATACCATCTCCATGGAAGTGCAATACAGTCACCGGGAAGCTGCGCGCATGTTTTCACCTTTAACATAAGCTATTGTATTTTAAAATATTTTTAAGTGAATAAAGTGATTTCCATTTAAAGTTTTAAATAGGTAACACTTTCACCATGTTCAAAACCTGAAAAGCATGAAAAGGCCTAAAGCAAAAAGCCCTTTCTCCCCGACAGACAACGCTGGCATCCGCCAGCCTGCCAGTCTCCTCCCAGCCAGCCAGTACTGCTAGTTTTTTCAGGGGAAAGGGAAGAACTGACACCTTTTGAAATTAGAAAGTGTGGGCTTGATTTGTTCTGAAGTCATGAGGCATGAAGCCTCCCTTACTCTGGTTGAGTTCTTCGGTCGGCCTCTGCCTGACTTCCTGTCCCCTTTGATGCACTGCTGCTTCCTGCAGGTGATGGTTGGTCCCTTAGGGAAATGGTTGGTCCCTTCTCCCTCTAAACTTTCCCCCGAGGAACCCCCTCAGGTTACCAGCAATGCTCCTGATCACATTCCCTCCCACCCCTAGGCCCAGCTGGTTGGCTCCTCACCCTCCTCAGCCTGCAGAACCTGTCAGTGCCAGAGACCATCTCACCATCTCACCACGGCTGATGGGTGAAGGTGGATCCAGAGGTCATACCTGGGTGGCCTCAGGCCAAATCTAGCTTATGAGAATTTTTTTTTTTTGGCCTTGCCCAGTGAGTTCAAAATTGGGAAATTTCACCTGAAAAATCTTATTTCCCAGCTTCATTTGAAGTAATGACAGATCCAGCTACACTGGACCTGTATTCGCGCATGATGAAATCAGCCGGGGCTGAGTGACAGCTGCATCCTTGAGGCGTGTGAGCTCTTTGGATTGTCGTGGTTCCCTGTTGGGTGATGTGGTAGGCAGATTAGTGGCCCCTCCAAAGACTCTGTAACTTAATCCCTGGAACCTGTGAATGCATTATGTTCTAAGGTAAGTGGAAATTAAGGTTGCAGAGGAATTTAAGGTGGCTAATCAGCTGATCTTAAACTAGGAAGAGTATTCTGGATTATTTTGTTGGGTCCAGTGTAAATCATTAGGGTCCTTAACAGTGGAAGAAGGAGGAAGAAGAGTCAGAGAAAGAGATGTGACTACGGAAACGGGGTCAGAGAAGTACCCGTGTTGCTGGCCTTGAAAACAGCAGAAGGGGCCTTGAACCTAGGAATGTGGGCATCCTCTAGAAGGTGGAAAGACAAAGAAATGGATTCTCTTCCAGAGCCTCCAGGAAGAAGCACAGCTCTGCCAACACCTTGATTTTAGCCAAATGAGATGGGTGGGGTGGCAGGGGGTGGGGTGGGAGCACAGTGGATGAGAACTGTTGTATATAAGATACTTAGCGTAAAATGCTCCATAAATGGCACCTATTGTTATAGGGAATAGGCTTGGAAGGTGGGTCCCTGGCAGAGGGGAGGCATGGGTGACTCTTGCTCTGGCTTTTCCTCCCTCTGCTCTCACAACACCCCCTGCCTGGTTTCCTTCCCAGAGCCCAGTGCTGGCTGAGAGAGCGGGGACTGAGCGGTCAGGCCTTGGGGGCTGACATGCTAATCACTCAGAGTTGCCAGGGGCCAGCAGCCTGCGGAGAATCTGATCCCTAATCAAGGACAGGATGAGAGGGTCAGCATGGAAATTGGGGACTAGGCCCCAGGCAGGGGGAAAAGGTCCATCAGAGCTGAAGGGCAGAGGAGCAAGATCCATTCCTGAGGAGGGGAGCCAGGTGGGGCAGGGCACAGGGTTGGTCCAGGCTGGAGGCCAGTTTTAGGTGGTGCAGGCTGGTGTGGACCTGACTGATGGTATGGGATTGCTGAGGGGGAACAGTAGGTTGACTTGCTGCGAGGGAACTGATAAACTAATTTATCCTAAGCAATTACTGATGACTGATAGTGGCTTACTGTGTCAGACTTGCCAAAGATATTCATGTTTAACAGTGCATATCACCTTAACATAAAAAGATGAAGTTGCATTTAAGGTAGCGGTGTTTGAGAAAGAAAACCTCATGGCCAGGGGGGTGTAAGGTACCACATGGACAGCCACATGCCTCACCTGCTTACAAGGCCCTGCACTTCCAGAATGTCTCCCATCTTCCAGCCTTTGGGCCCTTCAATGTCCTTAGACTTTTATGAAAATTCACCCTCCTCAGCCTGCAGAGCCTGTAAATGCCAGAGACCATCTCACCATCTTGATACAGACTTATTTTCTGTGTACCCTGGGCAAGTTTGTTTATTTTTTATAATTACTATTATCTTTTAAGCAAACATTCATATATTACTTAATGCATGCCAGGCACTGTTCTAGGTGCTTTACAAATCTTAACTTATTCAATTGTCACAACCACCATTGACATTGGCACTGTCACCTTCATTTTATAGATGAGGAAACTGAGACATAGAGAGAGGCTAAAGTGGCCCAACATCACGTGTCTAGTAAGTGGCTTTACTTTCTGAGCCTCAGCTTTCTCAGCTGTTAAATGGGAATGTCAATCAGCATGACCTCCAGATAGCAGGGCTTCTCAACCTTGGCACTGTTGACACTGGGGCCAGATCGTTCTTTGTTGGGGGCTGTTTTGAGCATTTGTAAGTTGTTTGGCAGTATCCTTGGCCTCTACCCGTGAGATGCCAGTAGCAACCCCCTATCCCAAGTTGTGACAAACAAAAATGTTTCCAGGCCTGGCCCAATGTTCCCTGGGGGCAAAATCAATGCTAGCTGAGGACCACTGGTCTGATAGGATCTGGCAGACACTAGGGAGGTAGCATGCAGAATGCCTTCAGGCACTCCCTTCCTTTTCCCTTCTCAACCTATACTCTGAATTCCAGCTCTTCAGAATCTTCTTTTTGAATCTTTACTGGTCTTGAAGATATGCCCACCTACATGTGGACTGGGTGCTCAAGAGCTTCTTGCAAACCTGAAGCTGTTTCCAAGAGTCAGACCTGCATTCAGTCCCATTACTTCCATTGACAAGGTGTGTGGCCTCACTGAAACACTTTCCCTCCCTGGGTCTCAGTTTCCCCATATGTGCAAAGAGGGGGTGGACCGAAAGGCTTTCCCAGAGCTCTCACTGCAGAAATCAGTGACTGGGTGATTCATACCAAATACAAACAAATTCCCCTCACAAAGTCCAAATTCTTCCAGAGACTTAGTCATTCCAGGGTTTGAACTTTCTCGCAAAAACCATTCAAAAAATCCACTCGGCTTAAAAAAAGAAGCTATTAAAAGAAAGTAAAAGTTTCAAAACCAGATCCTAAGCAAACAACCCTGAAAACAATACACACACACGCACACACGCACACAGCACCCGAGGTAACTCCGAGAACAGGATATGAAACCTTGCAGGCTGGCGCTAAGAAATGATTCACAGGCCTTTCAAGATGCTTTTATTTCAAGGCATGATCCACCCACTGGACCTGGTGGCTCCAAAAACAAAATAAACCTTAAAGAAGCTGCCGTTTCTTATCTCAACATAGAGTCAGCCTAGCCCCCATGCTCAGGTCTCAAGGGCTCCAACCAGAAGCAAGGGTGAGTCCTATGAATTCCTTTTCTGTTCTATTTTGAGTCTCAGGCTGCTGGCTTGTTTAAAGAAAGTCTTTTGCATCCACCTTTGGTTGGCTGACCTCAGTTTAAAGCAACACCCCTAATGGGTCGATAACATAGCCTGTGAGTTCCTAAGTTTAGCAAGGCCTCCATATGGCTCTGTCCTACTAGATTCCAGGCTGGTCATTCCAGTCTCCACCTAAATAATCCTGCCTGGCTTGGGTATATTGTGCGTATCAATATTATACTTGCCCCAGGCCAGAAAACGAAGTTTAGCATGCCATTCAAAGTGTCATGCTCTTATGTAAGATTGAAATATATAAGTAATTCATTCATGCAACGAAAGGATCATGGAGTACTTGCTATATGCCAAGCACTGGGCAAGGTACCAAGGATGCAGTGGTGCTAAGAGACAGCCCCTGCCTTCAAGGAACCTTGTAGAACGGGAAAAGAAGACAAGTTAAATACAGTAGAAATGGGGGAAACTATTTCCTATGGGAACTGTCCTGCATAAGCAGTGATACCAAAGTTGGAGCAAAATTTAAATAAATACAAACACTTGTGATATGATTAAGTACATTCTTTTTTTTAGAAATTCAAGTATAGCTGACAATGTTATAGTAGCTTCAGGTGTATGACATAGTGATTTGACATTTATATACACTATGAAATGCTCACCGCGGCAAGTCTAGTTACCATCTGTTACCATACAAATTAATTACAATCTTATTGACTATGTTCCCTATGCTGTACTTTATATCCCCATGACTATTTATTTTATAACTGGAAGTTTGTGCCTCTTAATCTCCTTGACCTATTTCTCCTTCCCCCCACCATAAGTACATTCTTATCTGTGCTTATCCTTGGTTTTTTATTTTAGATTTAGGAAACTTCTAAATTTCATGCTTGTCAGCTGCCACTCTGTCCCCCATCACAAAAGCCCAGAATCCTGCAGAAAGGGTCACCATCTGGGCCAAACTTGATTTTCTTACCAACTAATTTCCTCACTCCAATCTTACAGTCACACTACCATTGCTGCGTGGAGTCGTCTTCTTACCTGTCCTCCAGGTCTGATTCAAAGCCCCTTTTCACCAGGAAGCGTTGGCAGAGCTCTCTGGCCATGCCCTCATTATTCCCAAAACACAGATCTCGTGGTTTGTACTTGGCTTTAGCCCATCCTGCCTTGTAGCATCTCTTGTATTCCTGTCCTGAACTTTTACCTAACTTGTGAATTAGCAGAAAGAGGATAAGGACTGACATTTATTATGTGCTTTTTGGTGTGAGGCATTTGGCTAGCCCCTTTCCGTACATTCTGTGCCCAGCACATAGAAAATGTTCAGTAATATTTGCTGATGGAATGCTTGCATGATTTCACTTGAACTTAGTAATAACTCTGTGAGGCAAATGCTATTAGTATTCCCATCTTATAAAAGGGGAAACTGAGTCACAGTCAGGTTAAAGTCTGTATTTGAGGTCTTTCTGTCTCCAAAGCTAAAATTCAGGATCATATTTTTACTCTGATGCATTTTAACAATGTATGTATATATATATTTGCCCTCAAATATCTTGCATATATTAAGTGCTTAATAAACAGCTTTTGATTGATAGAATATATACCATGGTCCCACTTTTACCCCATCCCAGACATTATGACTTGCTCTCTTTTGTGGCTCATAGTCTTTGTTTCCATGCTTAGTTTAAAACCATCCTGCCGATCATTACCTGTGCTGCCCGCCTCTCCCACAGGATGGTGGGCATTGAGGCAATATGTCTACTGTGTCCCTGGCTGGCATATTGTTCATGCTAAATGAAAATTTGCTGAGCCAGGGTGGTGAGGTAGTGGGTTAAATTACGCCCTCTGAAAACATATGTCCAAATTTTAACCCCAGTACCTGTGAATATGACCTTATTTGGAAAGAGGGTATTTACAGATGTAATCAAGAATCTTACAAATGAGATCAGTCTGTATTTAGGGTGAATCCTAGATTCAAGGACTGTTGTCCTTATAAAATAAAGGAAGGTGATATTTCAGGCACAGGAAGATGAAGGCCACTAAAGACGGAGGCAGAGGTTGGAGTCATTAGATCCAAAGACAAGAACTCTGAGGATTGCCTGCAGCCGCCACCAGCTGGAACAGAGTCGTGGAGAGGATTCTCCCTGTTATCAACACTGCTGACACCTTGATTTTGCACTGCTGGCCTCCAGGGCAGAGAATACATTTCTGTGGTTTTAAGCCACCATCCTAGTGGTAGTTTGTGACAGCTGCCCTAGGAGACTAGTGCAGAGCTCGAGCAGGGAGATAATCCTGACTAAGAAATTCAGGGCTCAAGGGAAACAGCTTTGAGATTGGGGAACCTCACAAACCTGGCTTTGGCATCTACCTGTTCTATGGTCTTGCTTAATGACTCTGCTCCTATGGGCCTCAGTTTCCTTCTTTGTAAAATGGAGAGGGTCATCGTAATAGCTAACATCTGTAGAGGGCCAGGCACTGTGCTAAGTCCTTTCCAGGCATCCTAAGACGTGGCCCGGATAATAGGCCAGGAATAACCACTAATAAAGAAACCAGGTTTGATGGACAATCTCACCTTGTCACATATGAAGAAATCAAATCGCCACCTGGCATTGTTTTGTTTTAAATCTGATAATGTGGTAATTCATGACAAGAGCGTAGATGAAGTCAGGTTGAAGTCCTGGCTCTGGTGCTTATCAGCAGGGTGAACTTGTGCGATTTGCCTGGCTGCTGAGCCTCAGTTTCATTGTCTGTAAAATGGGGGTGGTACTGGTCCCTACTTCATAACATTGGTGTGATGATTGAATTCAGTGATGTAAGGGAACACATGCACTCAAGAGCTGGATTGTAAGGGCAATACAGTTCCGGCATGCAGTAGGTTGTTCATAAGAGGAAGCGGCTGCTGCTGCTGAAGATGATGGCTCAGGAGGGGACAATCTAGAACAGCAAGTGAGAAGAGGACTTGCAACAGCTGGTGGCTGATTTTCCCAGAGGAGGATGAAGGGACAGCTAGGGCCTCTTGGGCAGCTGCTTCCTGGGGCTGTGATGTCACCGGCCTATCCAGGAGGCCACAGTACCAGTGCCTGTCACTGCCTCCCAGCTGGCCGGCTCCACTTCCTGCGCCCTGAGCCTGCCCTTGCCTCCTTTCTCATGACCCTCAAGAGGCAGCTGGACTGGGGCTCAAGGAACAACTCCCATCTGCAAGTTGGGAGAAAAGGGGCCCTCACTGCTCCCCAGGGCTCCTGCTCCTTGGGAGGTACCCTAAAGAGTGACTCTTGTCCAGTGGTTTTCAAACTGGGTTCCTTTAAGCCCTGGGATTCTGTGGAAGTGCCTTAGGGACCACTGAGGCTGGGAAGGTGGGAGCATGGTGGAAGCAAGGGGTACACTAAGCAGGCCAGGTTCTCGAGCCACCCCTCCACTCCGAACAGCCCCACTCTTATCCTGTTTACATATTGGGTCTTCTTATAAAATTTAATTTCGGAAAAAAGGATTCTGCAATAAAAGGAAGTTAAAAAACCTTTAATCTTCTAAGGTATGTGAGTTATAGATATATATTTTTAAACCCTTCGATCTA
This sequence comes from Manis pentadactyla, assembly GCF_030020395.1. Taxonomy (NCBI): domain Eukaryota; kingdom Metazoa; phylum Chordata; class Mammalia; order Pholidota; family Manidae; genus Manis; species Manis pentadactyla. Next base: position 17,412,156 of record NC_080022.1, read on the forward strand.
TTCTATCGCTTTCGTTTTCAAGATAGACTGAGACCAGGTGCAGAGAAGCAGCTCATTCATGATTACCTGATGAATCAGTGATAAAATTGGGAATCAAGTCTCCTGCAAAAGCCAGAGGCTATTTCCACACCATGGGGTACCAGGAGTGGGGTGAGGGACAGACAGTTTTGATTGCCACGTCTGACAGTCACCACCTTGTCCTGCCACTCTCTGGGGCACAGCTCAGAGGCAAAGTGGAGCAACTCAGGAACTAAGAGGCAGGCTTGCAGCTAACCATCCAATCTGGCCTTGCTGAGCCTCCATTACTTTCCTCTGTAAAAAGGAGATACTGGTACCTAAAGAGGGCTACTGGGAAGTTGCAATTTATTAGTTGTCTGTGAACATCTATTTTTAAAGCACCCACTGTGTGCCAGGCATCATACTTGGCTTTGGGAACCAAGGAGCAACCAGGATTTCAGGCTCTTGCTGTCATGGAAACTTACATTTTTATAGGAAAGGCCCATCATAAACCATTAAGTCAATGGGAAAATGTCAAAGAACATTAAGTTCTACGAAGAAATGAAAAAGGGTGATGAGGTGGAGACAGAGACATTTCTGATTATATTGGGCAGTTGGAGAGGGTCCTCTAAAGAGGCAATATTTGAACTAAGATCTTGAAGAGTGGGGACCTAGAGAATTAATGCTAAATGAGGGTGCTGTGTAAATGCTAAAGAGCAACAGGCAAAGGGTAAAACTGATCACCCTGAGTATCCACCTGTATTACAGCTAAATTATTATTATAAAAATACAAATGGGCTGTGGATGTCACGTGTTTGTTTCCCTCATTGCATCTGATGGTGGTGGTAACTGTTAACATTTTTTGCACACTCACAATGCACTGTGTCCTCTTCTAAGCATTTAGATGCCTTGCTTCACTTAATCCTCATAGTAACCCCCTTAGGTAGGCACTGTTATTTCCACCATTTTACAAATAAGGAAACTGAGGCTCAGAGAGGTGAATTGATTTGCCTGAAGTCCCAGAGCCAGAAAGTGGTAGAGCTGGCTTGAATCCAGTTGATCTGGGATCTATGGTTTTAACGATTGCCCAGCCTTGCCTAATCCACTGTCTGCCCATAGTAGGTGCTCAGCGAAATGATGTCTGCTGGTGTTTGGGGAAAGGGAGCTCTGACCTGCTGTTTAGCCCTTCCAGACCCTTGGAGCAACTGCCCCCGGAGTGGCACATGCAGACTTGTGCTTACCTCTCCCTGCCTTGCTCCCACCAACCTTCCCAAATAAACCCCTGATGTCCCAAACAGGGGAGGGAGGGGGGAAAAATGACTGTTGAAAATGCTGCAGGAGACATGATCATGTCTGCAGTCATCTGTGTGGATTGTGAAACCCAGGCAAGTTCTGAGACCGTGACTCATAAATTTTACGTCAAGAAGGAAATTACAAACAAGTAATAACTAGGAGCGTCGTTTCACAGAGCATCCTTCCCTGGCTGTGTCACCCTTGGCCCCTGACCCTAAATTTTAGTCACAGCAGGCGTCTGGAATACAGATGGGAGCCTCACACCCCCTCCCCCAGCCCAAGGCATCCTCCTCCAGGGTCCTCTCTCCCTGGGGTGTGGGTTTGGCTCCTCCCAGGGTGCCCCCTGGTCCTCCTGTAGTTTTCTAAGATATGCTGCCTGTTGGGAAGTCTGGGTTCAAATCCTGCCTCAGCCACTTACCAGCTGAGTGCCTGGACGAGTTTCTGGTCCTCAGTATCCTCATTCACGGACTAACCAGGGCTCAGAGGCCCACCTCCTAGAGCTCTAAGAGGGCAGCCATCATATAGTAGACTTTCAATAAATATTTGCCGCATGAACAGATGAAAGTTCTAGTATAGTTGCTAGACACATGGTAGGCGCTCAGTATCTGGTCACTGTCATTATTGTTACTACTAATTCCTGAAAGAGAACCTTCTGACCAGCTGATCCCAGGATTCCTGCTGCTCACCCTGTGTCTCTCTCAGGATCAACGAATATACTGGTTTTGGGTATATTGGTTGGTTCTGGATGGGTTTATTAGTGTGAGTCAGGGTCCCAGAGCCTGGACACCTGGGCTGGTAGAAGGCGTTTGGGTGGACAAGACTCTGATCTTGGAAAATTCTGGAGGAGGATTGGGGCATCAAGGCTGCTATCTGTGGGGCTCAGCTGGGAAGGTAGCTCTTTAAAGACACCTCTCCCAGGCCTCCTCTCCCAACCGGGGCCTCACTCCACACCTCTGGAGGCTTCTCCAGGACTGGTCTCTCCTTTGGGGTATAGAGGCCATGTTTCAGCAATGGGATGAAGGACAAACAGAGCAACTTGATCAAAATAGGGAAACTGGCTCCTTGCATCAGTCAAGCAGGCCACACTGGAAGGGGCAACCGGAGGGTGAGTTTAACGAAAGGCCTAATCTTTAAAGGGATTGGCAGGGTTGAGGGATGGAGGGACACCTGGGACCAGTAAGAGCTGAAGCCCTGTCCACTGGCCTGAGGGGATGAGGGAAGGAGGGTGACAGCTGGGCTGCAGGAAAGGAACTGCAGCCTCAGGTAGAAGAGCTCAGTGCAGGCAACCGGCTGCAGGGAGGAGCGAGCCAGGGCAATAAACACCTGGCCCCTCTCTCTTCCTTCAGACGCCAGGCTTCAGCCAGGGCTTCCAGTGGCCAAACCCGAGTGGCAGCCAGAGAGCAGAGACGCCCGGGGCCTCCCCTGCGGGAGAAGGGAGGACACATGGCATGCTTTGTTTTGGTTTTAGTTTTGGTTTTAGCACAGCTCTGTGTTAGGGGCTTTACGTAAATTATTATGTTATTATATGTATTACATATATCCTGGCAGCTGCTCTAGGAGGTGAGGAAACCAAGGCTCAGATTGCTGAAGTGACTTGTCCAGGTCTTCTGACTCTAAAACCATTTCCTTCCCACCCTCTCTCTCTCCCTCCCTCCCTCCTTCCTTCCTTCTTTCCTTCCCTCCTTCCTTCCTTCCCTCCCTCCTTCCCTCCTTCCTTCCTTCTCTCCCTCCTTCCTTCCTTCCTTCCTTCCTTCCTTCCTTCCTTCCTTCCTTCCTTCCTTCCTTCCTTCCTTCCTTCCTTCCTTCCTTCCTTCCTTCCTTCCTTCCTTCCTTCCTTCCTTCCTTCCGTCCGTCCGCTTTCTTTAAAAAATAAAAAAAGAAATTTTAATGAAGTCTTTTGAGTTAGATGGGAGATAGGGGGGATATTTAAATATTTTAAAAGCCAAAAAGATGCAAAGTTTGGACAGGTGCAGCCCTGGGCAGCCTGTGTAGGGGCGCCCCACTGCCAGCCTCCCCCGCAGGAGTCCCAGCAGTGAAAGTTCAGGAAGCCCATTGCTTTTCAGCGAGTGCAGTCAACGTTATCAATAGATTTCCAGTTTATTATAAAAGGAGAACTCAGATGGAAGAGATGTGTGGGGCAGGGTATGCCAGAAGGGGTGTGGAGCTCCCATGCCCTCTCTGGGTGTGTTACGCTCTCCAAGTCTCCAGGTGTTGACCAACTCCCATGTTTCTTCAATGTGGTATGATTCTAACAGAGCTCCCTCTGGCTTTCTAGCTGATAGGTTCTACTTTCCAGGGGAAATTTCCTTTGACTAGGTGATGCTAAGTCTCCAATGGGAGGAAATTTAGGGGACAGGTGGACTGATGATGGAGAAGATGTTTACACCATGGAGTTTCTTTGGTGCTAACCAAACCTTTCCAGGGGCCCCCCTGCGGATGAGTTTCATTCATTCTGTGGTTCAGTAGCTATGGAACTGACAAGGCAAGGGGAGCAGAAGGGGCTTGGGAGGGGCATTGCCCATCGAGATCAAAGAGTAATTGGGAAATTATCACCTGGCAGTTCCCCCTCCTGGAGAAATACATATATGTACAAAGAGGCATTTGTAAAGAAAGATGATCATTACAGCTTGTCCCGGTACAGTGAAAAATGGAAAACCTCTTAATGTCCCTCATTTGGTGTTCTGATTGGACCTGGGGTTTAATTTACAGAGGTTTCTGATGACGTAGTGAGGCCAATGCCATTGAAATAAATTGTATTACTTACAGTTCTAAAGAGGATGGGGCACAGCACACGATACAAGGAAGCACCAGGTCTGCCAGGAGACAGAAGGAGCCAGGGGAGTGCATGACCTTTGTGGTGGTTCCTTTGGGAAGGAATGGGCTAGAGATGGTTGGCATATTTGAGCTAATTTAGGATTAGATAGTTTGAATAATGTTGGTGGGCTCTGGACTGTAGGTATGGGCTCTAGTTGTCCAGTACCTGGAGGAATTTAGGGCAATGGGAATATTAGTTAGATAGAGGAGGGTGTGTGTGAAAGTTAGATAGAGGAGGTCGTTCCCAGTACATATGGGCTTTGAATTGGTTGGTTTGTATATGACGGGCATGTTTTGGGCAAGTTGTTTCTTCTCTCTAGGAATATGCTAACCCTGGAAGGGCAGTTTCTCCAGGATTAGAAAGATCCCAGGATGTCAAAGCCTCAGAAAATAAAAACACGATTAATACATTTGGGGAATGACTAAAAAATGACAGTGCATTCATACTTTGGAATATTATATAGTATTTAAAAATAGTAAGTTTTTTTTCTGTTCTGACATAGATAACCTCCGAGACACTGTTATGTAAAAGCAAACTGTGGAACAATACTGACCCATATGATTCCATCTGCATGTGGAAAAAAATAAACACAAAATGAACCTGAAAGTTTTATACATCTATGTGTGCAATGCACTGGAAAATGTATGAATGGACACCAAACTAGCCCCAGTGAGAAGGAGGTCTTTTACTGTATCTGTATGCTTGAAAATTTTATAAGCACATGTTCATGTATTCCCTGTGTGACTAATAGAAAAGAATTAACTTAAAAAAAAACCTGGGCTGGGGGAAAATTGGCTGAAGATGGTCAAAAGGTAAAAACTTCCAGTTGTAAGATAAATTAGTTGTGAGGATGTAATGTACATCATGGTGACTATAGTTATAATACTGTATTCTATGTTTGAAAGTTACTAAGAGAGTAGATCTTAAAAGTTCTAATTCCAAATACCAATAACATTCTTCAACAAATTAGAGCAAATAGTTCTAAAATTCTTATGGAACCACAAAAGACCCTGAATAGCCAAAGCAATCCTGAGAAGGAAGTAAAAAGTTGGGGGGATTATGCTCCCCAACTTCAAGCTCTACTACAAAGCCACAGTAATCAAGACAATTTGGTACTGGCACAAGAACAGACCCATAGATTAATGGAATAGAATAGAGAGTCCAGTTATAAGCCCAAGCATATATGGTAATTAATATACGATAAAGGAGTCATGGATATACAATGGGGAAATGACAGCCTCTTCAACAACTGGTTTTGGCAAAACTGGACAGCTACATGTAAGAAAATGAAACTAGATTATTCTCTAACTCCACACACAAAAGTAAACTCGAAATGGATCAAAGACCTGAATGTAAGTCATGTAACCATAAGACTCTTAGAAGAAAACATAGGCAAAAATCTCTTGAATATAAACATGAGCAACTTTTTCCTGAACACATCTCCTCGGGCAAGGGAAACAAAAGCAAAAATGAATGGGACTACATCAAACTAAAATGCTCTGCTCAGCAAAGGACACCATCAATAGTACAAAAAGACATCCTATAGTATGGGAGAATATATTCATAAATGACACATCTGATAAGCGTTTAACATCCAAAATGCATAAAGAACTCACATGCCTCAACACCCAAAAAGCAAATAACCCTATTAAAAAATGGATGGGGGATATGAACTGACACTTCTCCAAACAGAAGAAATTCAGATGGCCAACAGGCACATGAAAAGATGCTCCACATTGCTAATTATCAGGGAAATGCAAATTAAAACCACAATAAGATATCACCTCACACCAGTTAGGTTGGCCAACATCCAAAAGACAAGGAACAACAAATGCTGGCCAGGATGTGGAGAAAGGGGAACCCTCCTACACTGCTGGTGGGAATGTAAATTAGTTCAACCATTGTGAAAAGCAGTATGGAGTTTCCTCAAAAAACTATAAATAGAAATACCATTTGACCCAGGAATTCCACTCCTAGGAATTTACCCTAAGAATGCAGCAACCCAGTTTGAAAAAGACATATGCACCCCTATGTTTATCACAGCACTATTTACAATAGCCAAGCAGGAAGCAACCTACATTCATCAGTAGATGAATGGATAAAGAAGATGTGGTACATATACACAATGGAATATTATTTAGCCATAAAAAGAAAACAGATCCTACCATTTGCAGCAACATGGATGGAGCTAGAGGGTATTATGCTCAGTAAAATAAGCCAGGCAGAGAAAGACAAATATCAAATGATTTCCCTCATTTGTGGATTATAACAATGAAGCAAAACTGAAGGAACAAAACAGCAGCAGACTCACAGACTTCAAGAAGGGACTAGCAGTTACCAAAGGGAAGGGGTGGTTTAGGGAGGGTAGGTGAGGAGGGAGGCATAAGGGGATTAAGGGGCTTTGTAATTAACACAATAATGTAGGGTTTCATGGGGAAGGCAGTATAGCACAGAGAAGACAAGTAGTGACTCTATAGCATCTTACTATGCTGATGGACAGTAATGGGGTCTTGATAATATGGGTGAATGTTATAACCACGATGTTACTCATGTGAAACCTTCATAAGATTGTATATCAATGATACCTTAATAAAAAAAGAATTTGTATTCCAAGGGAAAAAATTTTTAACTATGTGAGGTGTTTGATATTAACTAAACCTATTGTGGTAATCATTTTGCAATATATACATACATGGAATCATTATGTTGTACACCTTAAACTAATACGGGGTTATATGTCAATTATACCTCAGTAAAAATAGAAGTAAAAGTAAAAAACAACCCTTCTGCCCTCAGATAATCTTGAACCTATGTGATAAGCACAATGATGGGACAGCATTGGGGCTGGCTGGTATAGAAACTGAGAGGAGGGTCCCTCACCCTGATCAGGCAATCAGAGAGGACTTCCTGAAGGAGGTGAGTCCTGAGCTTTGTTTTGAAGAATGGATGAAAATTAGCCAGATGAAAAATGGAGAAAGAATATCCTAGACAAAAGGAACAGTATGACTGGAGGAGTGAAGGAACGGCTTTATTCAGGAGTGTACAATTTGAGAAAGAAGAGGGTGAGGGATGAGGCTGGAGAGGTGGTGGGAGCACATCTCAGGGACCTCATGAACCCAGCTCACATGGTCTGATTTCCCCCAAAGGGCAATGAGGAACCCTAGAAGGGCTTTCAGCTTTGCCTCAAGGGGGCCAGGATGGTGAGGCCAGGGGGAAGTGGGGCAGTGAGTGGGGTGGGCTGGCATGAGGCTAAGGGTCACTGGCTACCCCTCTCTCTGTCTCCGCACCCCAGTCCACGGCTTCTGCCTGGGCTCCAGCAGAGGGACCCTCCCAGCTGAAGGTGCTTCAGAATCAGCTGGAGGACTTGTTAAGCTGGCTGGGCTCCACCCCTAGAAACGTCTAGTAGGTCTAGGGCGGGTCCTGAGAATTTACATTTCTAAAGAGTTTCCAGGGGCTGCTGCTGGTTGGGGGACCCCATTGTGAGACTCCTGCTCTAACATACCTTTCAATTCCCATCTCAAGGCCTTTGAACTTGCTGTTCCCTCTCCTCAGGATGCTGTCCCCAAAATCTTTGTCACCTCCTCAGAGAAGCTGTCCTTGACTACTCACTATAAAGAAACCACTTAGTCACTGTCTTCTTGCCCTGTTGGGTTTTCTTTCGGGCACTGAGAATCATTAGAAATGATCTTGTTACACATTCATTGACTTGTTTATTTGTTGTCTGTTTGCCTCTATTAAAATGTGAGCTCCAGGTAGGCAGGGATCATCCCCTGGGGGCCTAGGACAATGCTTGGCATGCAGCAGATACTCAGGATTTATTCACTGAATTCAAAGCAGCTACCTGGGAGAGTCTGCTGGGGCTGGAGCTCCCGGGCAGTGGAGGGGCTGGTGCCGGGCATCAGAAGAGAAAGCTGTTTGGATATTGAACTGAGCTGTTGACACAGGTTACAAAAACTCGCCCTCTTTTGGAGGGGAGGGACAGGGTGGGGTGAGAAAGAGTTTAAAATAGGTGACCTTTTCAAGCAGATGTGGGAGGAAGGAAGGGCCCACTGACATCACAGCTGAGAGGCCCAGAGCTCCGTTGTGGCCCAGGGACCAGGGCCACCAGAGCAGGGCCCCGGGCCTGAGTCATTCCCACCTGTAAGTCAGGTGACAGGCTAAGCCTGGAAGAGGGGCAGGCGCAGAGAGGTGGCAGCTGCCTGACCCACGTCTCCTCCTTTCTTCACTCAGCCCTCCTCCAGCCGTTCTCAAGCCCACTGCATCATGGAGGCCTGGCTAAGGAACACATCCTCAGTTTTCTCAACTGGGAAGTGGCCGGAGGAAGCTGAGGAAGGATCAAGTCCAGGCTTCTCCTCTGCGGGGCACAGCTGACGTCCCCCCAGCTATTCACCTCCATTACTGCATCCGTAGGAGTCTCGAGTTCGGGAAACAGTGCTGCCTTAAGCCTCCATTCAGGCATGCACATGCGCGCGCGCACGGACCTCCCCTGCTAAGCTAACAGGGCGTCCTCTGAGCTCGGGGTTGCTGGGCGCAGGCAAGGAAAGAGCATGGGCTTTGGAGCCTGATCAAGCTGGTCTCAGAACAAGCTCTGTGCCTGATGCCCTGGCAAATCTTTGCTTTCTGTCCTCAGTTTTCCTTTCTATAGAGTGGGTACATCTAGATACCCACTTCTAGATTGTGGTGAAGATAAAAAACAGCCTATTAGGAAAGCTGGTTTCCTTTTCCCTCTTTCCAATTTGTTTTTATTGTGGTAAAATATGCAAACATAAAACTTACCATCTTAACCATTTTTAAGTGTGCAATTCAGTAGTATTAAATGCATTTATAATGTGCTACTCTCACCACCGTCCAGTTCCAAACTCTTTTCATCTTGTAAAATTGAAACTCTGTACCCATTAAACAAGAACTCCCCATTCTCATTCATTCCCCCTCCCTTCAGACCCTGTCCACCACCATTCTACTTTCTGTCTCTATGAATCTAACTACTCTAAGTACCTCTTTTAAGTGGAATCATATAGCATTTGTCTTTTTTTGTGTCTGGCTTATTTCACTGAGCATAATGTCCTCAAGGTTCATCCATGATGTAGCATGTGTCAGAATTTCCTTCCTTTATGAGACTGAATACTATTCCATTGTATGAATATACCACCTTTTGCTTAACCATTCATCCCTTGGGTTATTTCCACATGTTAGCCATTGTGAATACTGCTGCTATAAACATGGGTGTATAAGTATCTCTTTAAGACTCTGTTTTCAATTCCTTTAGGTATATACTGAGAAGTGGAATTTCTGGACCATATGGTAATTCTATTTAAAAATTTTTAAGAATCGCCATACAGTTTTCCACAGTGGTTGTATCATTATATACCCACTCACAGTTCCTATGCTTTTTTCTTCTCCCCCTACCTTTTTTGTTCTCCAACTACTGCTGCCCTAAAGCCTTGCAGAATTTCTCAAAATGATAAATTCCACTAGTACTGACAGATTTTGGGCAGAACTACCATAAAACCCTTGACCCCAGCCTGGCTGAAAGCAGAGACCATTTCATGCACCACCAAGTCTGCCCCAGCCTCTGGCTCAGAGCTGGTAGCAGGCAGGATGGTCTACTAAACACGAGCTATGCTCCAGGTGGCCTGCTAGGTACTTCACATGCATCAGCCTCTTCCCCCTCACTACTGGGCAGAAGTGTTATCATGCCCACAGAAGGGACGAGCCCTGGCAGGTGTCCTGACTTGCCCAAGCAAAGACTGGTGAGCCAGAGGCTGGAGAAATGGGCAAGGCCCAGTTTACAAAGGTTCTTGAATACATTTTATCTTGGCATTGGGAATCACTGCAGGTTTAAGACAGGGAGGCAACATGATCAGATTTGGGCTGACAGCTGAGCAGCGTTGAGTAGGTAAGAAGGAAAGGAGGAGGAGGAGGATTTGGCTTCTGCTTCCAAAGCCATAAGAAGGGAGGCTTCACCCTGGTGAAGAGGGCAGTGACGGAGGCAAGGCAGATGGGAGCTGAGCCCACGTGTGACCTGGGATGAGCCATTTGAGCTGGGATTGGGTGGGGAGCTTGAGGTGAGATCGCGTTGCCTAATATAAGGGCTGAGTGGTCTTAGGGAAGTTATTTTGTTTCTGAGTCTTAAGTTCCTCATCTGTAAAACGGGCTTAATCATAGTACAACCTCCTGGGTAGCTGTGAGAGTTCAGTGAGATCATTAAGACATGCAAAGCACTTACTTAGGCCTGTGTGTCTGGCACACAAGTGCTCAACAACGACCAAGCATTATGGGAAGTGAGGCACCATCATTATTTTTATCTAATCCTTGCTGCTCCTGGGCCAGCCTCCCAGCTAAGCTGGTGTCTTCATCCCCCAGGAGAATTCCCAACCCTGGCTACTTCAGGTGAGCTCCGCTGGCTGACATGTCTCTGCTTCCTGGTGGGGAGGGGTGGGAATTGCAGCCTCGAAGGCAGGTGCCACCTCCGTGCCCTCCCCTGCTCCTGCTCTCCGCCCTGGGTCTATTTCCAGCAGTGGCTGCCTGAGGCCAGCACCAGGTGTGGGCAGTGAGTCAGAGCTGGCTGAGCTGAGCGGATATGGTGGCCCTGGGGGCCTGAAGCTGTCACAGCCTCCCTCCCGTGGTGTTTCCTAGCAGCTCTGTGGGCCCTTTGGTGGAGGGGGAAGTCTAGACCGATGCCAAAAGGTTCCCCATCAGTGTCACCAAGAAGACACAGGGACAAAGCCCCCACATGCCCAAATCTACCTCTTTCCTGGCTGGAGGTGGGGGCAGGGGCTGTGTCCTGTTCCGCTGCACTCCCGGTACAGCCCGGTCTAGGCTTGGCACACCTCAGGGATACACTAGGTGGTCACCAGCTGAGTGAGCCAACCCTTGTACAACACTGGGGAGAAACAGGATTCGATGTGTCCAGGGAGTTTGTGATGGCAAAGCATTGAGTTCTGGAGTCAGACAGAGTTTATGTGAACCCTGGGTTGGTGAATTGCTTCTCTGGACCTCAGTCTCTCACCAGTGAGAGGGGGATAAAGGCAACCTCAGAGAACTGTCTATTGTGCCTCGGACTTTATAATAACACTGCTCATATTTTGTTATGAGGATGGTACCACACCGCTCCTCCCTGGTTGGGGAGCAATGCCTGGGGTGGGGCTGGGTCTCATTCATACTTGTTGCCCCATGCTGGGCACTGTCACAGAGCCAGCACCACATACCTGTTTGTCCCCTGACTGACTCCATCTAAGAGTAGAGCTTGTGAGAGTGAATGCTGGTAATTGCGACACAACTGTAAACCCCAGGCCATCTGAGAGCGTAAGCACACAGTTCCTCCCCAGAAGAGAAGCCGCTTTGGTGCACCATTTCTGAAGCAGCTGTACGCCAAGAGCTTTGTAGCTTCTTTCATCAAAAGCTGTCAGCACCACGTGAGCAGGTACTATTATTGTCCCCATTTTACAGATGAGGGAATGGAGGTTCACAGATGTTAAGTCACTTGCTTATGGTCATATGTGGACTTAGAGGTGGAGCTGAGACCAGACCCAGGTCTGTCTGGCCCCTGATGCCCACAATGGTCCCCGGTGTCACTGGTGGGGACAGAGGAGGGAGGAAGGCACTCTTAGTGGATTTCCTTGCCAGGATCTCGGGACTGTACTGGCCTGTCTGTGGGTCTGTGTGTCTGTGTCCCCCTGCCAGAACTGAGGACTTTTAGGGATGGGACAGTGTCCCCTTCACCTGGGTAACTCCAGGGCTCAGCACAGGGTCTGGCGTATAGCAGGTGGTTTGTATGAGTTTCCTGAGTGAATGAGTGGCCTTCGGCCTTCCCTGTTGACTGGGTCCCAGACTGTTGAGGCGGCACAAGCTGTTCCACTTGAAGGCACTGAATTTCTGGGCACGAATCCAACCCAGCTGGCACCAGGAGGCGCGTAAGCAGGGTCACTACCCCCGCCTAAGCTGGCTTCTTAGTCAGAGTCAACACTTCCCTCCATTTGAGATTCTCTGTGTCCAGACCATCAACTCTCCCTCTCTCTGCTTCCTAAGACTTTGGAGTTCTTCGCCCACCCAATGCCCAGCCTTTCCCCACCTGCTGAGAGGGGATTTGCTTTTAAGGTCACCGAAGTAGCTCTGTGTTAGGAGGACCAGGCCTTTTACTTAATTCCTTTGAGTCTCTGAGTCTTTAGTCATTGCTATATCCCCAGTTCCTACCACAGTGCCAGACATATCATAGGGGCTCGATAAATGTTTGTTAAATGAATAAACAAATCTTTGGACTCAATGAATCTACAGCACTATTGAATTCTCTGCTGGTAAAGCTCTGGATTGATGTGTATGATCTTGGCATTTCCAGGCCTTGGATTTCCCATCTTTGAAGTGGATAGGTTTGAGATAGAGCCATCCCTCTCCACCCCAGTGTGCATGGGGCAGCATGCTGGGCAGATGGTGGCATTCCCACATATGGCCTCCCTGCCTATACACACCCAGATTTTGATGAACCTCAAAAATTGTTGTGGGGGAAGCAAATCTCTAAAATGATTTGCAGTCATCACAATTATTGACCCAGGAACAAGCCACTCACTCTGGGTCGGGGCTTTACAGTCCTCAGTGCAAAAGAAAGTCTCTCTTTTGTCCTCTTCAAGGAAGCAGATTGCAGAGCATAGGGTGTGAATGACATTATTACAGAGACTCAGTTGTTCATCTCTTTATCTAGTTAACGATTTATGGGGCATCTTCGAAGTGCCTGGCCCTGGAGATACAACAATGAACAGGCTCCCTTTCAGAGCTTACATTCTGGTGGGAAAGAGAAGGGATAAATAAAGGAATAAGGATATTTATTGAGCGAGAAGATTTCTGATAATAATAAAAGCCACCAAGGAATTCAACAAGTGTGGGCTAAAGGGGTAAAGGAAGTGGGGTTACCTTAGCTGCAGGGGGGTCAAAATGTGTCCTCAAAACCTCATTGAAGAGCTTTATTTGAGCTACAATTGGGGGATGAGAGGGCGCTGACCTTGCAAAAAGCAGATGGAAGTGCATGTCAGGCAGAAGGAACAGCATGTGCAAAAGCTCTAAGGGGCAAAAAGGATCATTGTGAGTGCTTTTAATTTTTTAAAAGAAAGTTGATATAAAACTATAAATTTTTATGTTGTTGATAGTGCCAGATTAATTTCTTCACTCAGCCAAAAAGCCCCTACTCTGTAGCCAGGCCTGTGCTAGGCCCTGGGGACAGACAGCGAGGCATGAAAGCACCATTCTTGTCACACACACATCCTGGACCTGGCACCCTATGGAGACGAGCTGGTCTGATGTTTGTGAAGAGCTCCCAGCTTGGATCCTTGGGGAATCCAAATAAACCCCGCAGGTTCTGGTATCCCAGGCCTCCCGCCCGCCAGCCGGTGGTTCCCGGCCTCCACAGGAGGGAGGCTTCTGTTTCCTGCCGCTCCCTCCCCCACCCACCTGGGCACAGAGGGTCTTTCATCCATTGTTACTGCTTCCTGCCCATCCATCTCCAGCTGCTGGTCTGAACCCCGCAGATTTACACTGACAAGCGGATGCTTTTACCCAGACCCTTGAGGGAGACAGGGCAGGGAGTGGCCTGGGGCATGGAGGAGAGGGGCGAGGGAGGGCCGGAGCTTTGTGACAAGGAAGAGTTTCCTGCCCTGAAGAGGTGTTAGACCCTGAGAGTGGAGGGAAGGGAAGCAGGCCTCTGTCCCCAAAGGCTCCTCCACACCGGGGATGGGAGTGATTAATGAGCCCTGACATGCAGGGCCTCCATGTCCCTTGGATTGGGTTTGGGTTCAGCAACATCTCACAGGCCCCATTTTGGAGACGTGTTATGTGCACCGGGCTTGAAGTCAGGAGACCTGGGTTTATGGACCATCTCCACCAACTCTTAGTTGGATAACAAGCAAATTTCTTAGCCTCTCTGGGCCTCATTTTTCTCACTTAACAGGTGGGTCTAACAATCTATGCCTGGCAGTGATGTGAAATTGAATGAGATCATGTAGGATAGATGGTTGCAAAATATTGTAAAATGAAAAACATTTTCTCCCTTTGGGCTCTCCTATCTAAAGTAGGAATGTTACAAACGCTCCTGTTAAGGGAGGCTTGATTGACCACCTACTGTGTGCAGGTTGGTGTGCCAGTATTGAAGATAAGGAGCAACAAGATTCAGTTCTAGTTCTAGAGTGAAACAGAAGCAGACATGCATCATGTGGCTGACTGAAGCATTTGAGTATACCCACCAAGAGTGTGGCTCTGGAGCCAGCCTGCTCGGGTTCGTATCCCAGTTCTGTCACTTACTGGCCGTGTGGCTGTAGGCAAGTCACGTAACCTCTCTGTGCCTCAACTTCCTAAATCTGTACAATGGAAGCAATAATTATCCACCTTGCAAGATTGTTGTGAGGATTAAATGACTGAATACCTGTAAAGCTCAGTACAGTCAGTCATATGTAATGTCTCAATACATAAAAGTTACCATTATTATAGGGATGGCATTTTGACCAACATATCAGGAATCTGGTTCCTGAGTGAAAACTATGGTAGCCAAGGTTGAATAGAAGCTGATGCTGAGTGGGTAGCTGGTTGGCACCCATTCTCCATGGCCGACTGTGTCTCTCTGTCCACAGGCATCATGGGATCAGGGGCCATTGGTCCAGCTGAGGTCACTATTTGCATGAAGTGGGAGTAGGTCCTGACCTGCAAGCTGGGGCTGCACAGGAGAGGGGCAGCTGTGTGGTCCCACTAGGCAGCAGGATGTGTTTCCACATGGCTGTGGTGAGCTCCCGCTTGGAGGGACTGTTCCATGTAAAACTGTGACTAAGGAACCACCAGACTAAGGAGTTTGCAATAATCCCATACATTAAAAGAGAAATTATCATATGAAAAACAGTTATTATTATTATGGGTGCTGATGAAGTCAGCATGGAGTAGGGAAGGGCTGGCCTGAGGGACCCCCACCCCAGCTGGTTTTGGGGTCAAAGAAGACTGTATGAAGAGTGAGTCTTAAATGGTGAGTGTGGATGAATGAACCAGCCACAGGAAGAGCAATCCGGGCAGAGGGCGCAGCGTGAGGAGGGGCATGGAGGTGAGTACCAGCGCTGGGTGCTCCAGGGGACTGAGAGTGAAGATTCAGACCAGGCACAGCGGGAGGTGAGGCCGAGACACTGGGCCACTGTCCTGGAGGTGACAAGGGGCTTGTAAGGGGGAGAGGGACAGATCAGATTTTGACTTCTCTCAAACCACCCTGGTTGAAGTATGGATTGGAAGGGGGGGCCTGAAGACAGTGAGGTCACGCGGGAGGCTGCTGGAGGCAAGCACCCCAGCAAGGGCATCTACAGGAGGGAGAGCAGCGTGTACAAAAGCCCGAAGGTGGGAAGGAGCTTGGTGCTTCAAGAAGCGGGAAGGCCAGTGCACAGCGGATGAGGGAAGAGTGTAGACTTGCAGGAGGAGCTTAGAAGGAGGCAGGGCCAGACCTGAGTTGGCTTTGAGGACCTGCTTAGGCTTATGGATTTGACTCCAGGTCGGGGAGCTCCTGGAGCCAGGTTTTCAGAAGTGGAATCATGGGTTGTGGTTTGCCTCTTAAGGAGCTTCCTCTTGCCTGCTGTGGGGGTAGTGATCAGAGGGGGCAAGCAGCCAGAGGGCCAGCCAGGCAGCAGACGTGGTATCCAGGTGTGAGCGCTGGTGGCCTGGACTAAGGTGGGAAAGGGAAAGCACGGAGAACCAGATGGATTCAAAGTGGTTTTGGAAATAAACTCCCCAGGAGCTGCAGATGGACTGGACTGGAGGTGGGTTGAGGATAGAGCAGAAGAGGGCCCTGGAAGGGAAACCCAGGCTTCTGGCCTGAGTCCTGGAGCGTGATAGTGCCATTTCTTGAAGTGGGAAAACCGGCAGGCAAGAGGGACAGGTATGGGAATCCGGCTGGGGGCATGCTAGGTTTAAGAAGTCTGCACAGTCATTACCAAGAGAGCCTGCCAGGGAGCAGCTCCAGAGGTCCTGGCAGTCTTGGGCCATCTGAGGAAAGTAGATGGTTGGTCCTTCCATCATTAACGAAGTCTGAACAGTGAGCTTCAAGGGCCAAGGAGCATCTCTGCTTTGCCTTTTAGCCTCAGCACCAATAAGGTGTCTTGCATGTAGTAGGTGCTCAACAAAAAGTTGGTGGATGAAGGAAGCTGGACCACTAGCTGAATGGATTAGCTCAGAGATGTGGTGGGCATTTAATAAATATTGAAGGAAGTCTTTGACTTCTCTTCCCCACATATCCAGTCAGTCCTGCAGATCTGACTTTCTTGGTATTTCTTACACGGGTCTCCTCCTTTCTCCTACCACTGCCCTAATTGAGACCCTCAGCATTGTATTTATGGTGAGCTTTAACTGAATACCTACTATATGTGCCAGGCACGGTGCTAAGCCCTTTATGAGGATTAGTCTGCTTTAACCTTCAAAACAACACAGAGGGATAGGAACCTTTTCCCCACTTTTTCTACCCACAGTGCAGTGCGCCGGGCTGGCTTCTTCTCCCTCTTCAGGCCTCAGCTTACATGTCCCCTGTTCCCTCATTGCAGAAGCACTGCTGTTTCCCTCCCAGCATTTATCCCATTTGCAATTACTTTATTTGTTGACTTTTGTTCTCTGTCGCCCCCTCCATAGACTAGGCTCTCTGGAAGGCAGCCTCCACCTCCGCCTTGCTAGGGCAGGACTTCTACAGCCTCACAGGACTTGGCCCACAGTTGGCCCTCTATCGGCACTGGCTGAATACTGAGTTCGAGGGGTCCCGCCAGCTCACCAGCTCCCTGCAGCATCTCCCAACTCCCCTTTCATTCAAACAGAATGGCACTCTCTCTTCCCCTCAGCCTCAGTGGAATAACTGTGGGTTATCTTGTCATCTAACAATCTCTAATAAACTGGGTTATTTTTAGAACAGGTGAAAGCAACGATCTAACATCTCTGAGAGGATTTTCCACTCCGGTCTGACTTTCTGCTACTATTTGGTTTCCTGTGGTGGTTGCAGAGGATGCCAAACCAGCAGGCTTTGTTATTCTGGGGTGCAGAGAAGGGCCTAAAAGAAAACTAAGCCTCCCCTCGTACCTTCACCCACCCTGCGTGCAAACAGAAACGAGGGGTGTAGCGCAATCCCTGGTGGACAGTGGGACAGGCTCCGGGAGGAGCCTGGGAGGAAGCTCCTCGCTCACCGTGTGACCTTGGGCTTGTCACTTTCCCTCTCAGAGCCTCAGTTACTCATCTGTGAAAGGAGGCGGGTGGAAGGTTAATTCCGAAAAACCTCTGACTGCTAAGATTTGGATGGAACCATGAGCCAGTGGGTCTTTTCCATCTCTGCACGTCAATTAGATGACAGTCTCAGTTCTTTCTATGAATGAAATGTAGCTGGTGCTTCTTATAGCACATATGCAAATGTATGCAAATTAATACAAAAATAAAGGACCCCAAAAGCTCTTGTTCACAGGACCAAGGTCTGCCCAGACCAGGGGGTGAGGGGAAACTTAGCTCATACTTTTACTTGCTAGGATGTCTTTCCCCACATCTCACTCTACAGAGAGGAAACTGAGGTCCACAGAGGAAAGTGACTTGCCTGAGGTCATGCAGGAAGACACAGGCAAAGTACATGGGCAGCCAGGACTCCATTCTGGCACTTTCTCACCTGCTTTTCCTGATATTCAGCCACAGGCCTGGGGGCTAGAACCCAGCTTTAAAGGAGGGGTGAGAGCAGCCTCTGGTCAGCACAAGGTGGACTGGACTAAGCTTTGTAAGGAAGTTCAACCAAACCACTCTGTTTGGAACAGAGAGAGGTCCTTTTGGTTATGTGATCAGGGCAAAGATGTCCTTTGAGTCAGATGTTGAAAAATGGAGAGATAGAGAGAACATTCCAAGTAGAGGCAACAGTGTGTGCCAAGGAGCAGATGCAGAAAAGAGGAAAACACAGCCATGCTCAGGCACTCCTGCTTATAAAGACAATTTCAAGACAGCACCCCCTACCTTCACGCCCCTTTCCTGTGTCCCCTTCCAATCAGAATGCACCCCCTCTTTTAAATAGAAATTCTGGGATGGCCACTGCCCATAGTCAAACAGTGAAAACGAACCTGGGTAGCTATCTAGGACCAGCTTGTGTAAGATTTGAAATGTTAGGCTAAGGAATCTGGACTTTATTCTGAGAGCAATAGAGAGCCATTCTAGGTTTAATGGCAGTGAGAAAAGTCATCAGGTTCTTGTTAAGGATGACCCGATTGGCTGCTAGCAGGGAAATCAGTTTGAAAACTGGGGCAATAGTCCCAGGGGTAAAGGCAAAGGCCTGAACCCAGCCGAGGAGGCAGGGCTAGAGCATGGACATGGGTCTGAATGGAGCTGGGCCAGCTGGATGGGGAAGCAAGGAAGAGGCCGGAGAACAGGGGGTTCTGCTTACTGCAGGGAGGAAGAAAGCTGAGGCCTCTCCCCTCTCTCTGTCTCATGACTGGCTATCCCCCAAGTCGGTGCCCAGGCAGGAGGGGAAGGAGGTGCCCAGGTCAGGGAGCAGCTGCTTCCCAGGAATCTAGGACGGAGGGCAACTTGACTTGGTTCTCTGGGGACTTCTATTCTATTTCTCTAACTTGGTCAGGAAAGACCTGAGGGCCTTAGGGAAGCACAAGTCAAATATTTCTCGAACATGTACTTAGTACTCACTAAGGCAAAGTATCAGTGTTGGAGACGGATATGCCAAGGCTGCTATCTCTGAATCTCCAACTAGGACATGTGGGCTGTTCAGGATTTCTTCAGAGTTGAGGTTTATCCATATGACAAGCACTGTTAACGACATCCGTCATGGATTGATATGTGTCCCCCAAAAAGATACGTTAGAGTCCTAACCTCCCCAGTAACTCAGAATGGGACCTTATTAGGGAATACAATCTTTGCAGATGTAGTTGGTTAAGATGAAGTGGCACTGGAGCAGGGCAGGTCCTTATAAGAAGAGGAGAGAGACGCCCAGGGAGAAGGCCCTGTGGGGACAGAGGCAGAGACTGGAGTGATGCGGCGGGAAGCCAAGGAATGCCAAGCACTGGCGGCCACCACCCGAAGCCGGGGAAGCAGGAAAGGATTCTATCCAGGGTCAGACAGTATGGCCCTGATGACACCTCGATTCCAATCCTCTAACCTCCAGCACAGTGAGAAAATCAACTCCTGTTATCTTAAGCCCCCTGGTTTGTGGCACTTTGTTACAGTAGCCCTAGGAAACTAGTAAAACACTGAGACAAATCACACTGAACTTTTATCCATTTAGGACCCCACTGGTTACCCCTCTAAAGGAGGGCACCTTTCTAGAACAGACATGTCCATGTCACCCCCTTAATCCAAACTTCTCCATAGCTCCCCAGTGCCCAGGGCAATGTTTTGAGGGCCTCCTTGCCTGAGTCCTGGCTGCTCCCCAGCCACACCATTCAGCACCCTCGCCCCCACTCTCAGTGCCAGCACACCATCCCCTCCCTGGGCCTCTCCCCTTGGTGCCCTCTGTCCCCTGTACCTGGTTTCTCTTCCCTTTCTCTGATAAGAGCAGACTGCCTGCTTTTGAATTGTGACTCTAGCTGTGAGACTTTGGGCAAGTTCTTACCTCAATGCCTCAATTTCCTCACCTGTAAAATGGGAAAATTAGCAGTTCCTCTTTCACAGGGTGGTCTGAGGATGGAAAGGTATGAAAGCCTTCAAAGGGCTTAGACCTTTACTCTGGTTTGTAGGAAGTACACAGATACACAGAACAGCAGTCGTTACCTCCCTTACGTTTGGCATGCTGTCCTCCAGAAAGCCACCCTGACTGCGGTCCCGGCGCCCCGCAGGATTGGGTCACCCAGGTATTGTACTTGTCTCGTCATGTTTCTGTCTCCACCAGATTGTGCGACTTGTCCAGGTAGGGAAGGGGCCATCCTGCACCCTTGAGTCTGAGCACACCGCAGGTGCTCAATAAATGCTTGTTGAGTGAACTATCGAGCAGAGAGTTGCCAACGGCTGAAGAGATCTGGGAGGTTGAGCTTGGGGACACTTTCATAGGACAGTCTACCCATCCTTCTGGAAGTGAAAGTCTTACCATCAGTTCTGAGAGCACGAGAAAGAAAGTGAGCCCCAGAGAGAACAAGGCAGTGGGCAGGGCCTGAGCCCCGCTCCAGCGCCCGACTTTGCCCCCCAACCCCAGCACATCCTGCCCTCCATGGCACCCCTCCACATGCTGTCGCCCACGCACACCTACCCTGTGCCCGGCCAGCAGCTTCCTCTGACACACATTTTCCATCGTTGGGTGGGGCAGAGCAGGTTACAGGTGAAAACAATCTCGGAAGTTTCCTTTCCAGGGTCCTCCCCCACCTCTCAGTCCCCTACCCCAGGTTGGTTCCTGTCCCTCCTGCACCTCCCTGTCCACAGACCCTGACTTCAGTGGCACAGGGTCAGTACAGGGCTAGAACATTCAAGATGAGGTGCTGCCTGGTGTCTCGGATCAGGTACAGGACAGGCAATCGGGATGCTAGCTCGGCTGCGTTTGAGCTGTGGGACTCTGGACAAGCCCCTTCCCCTCTCTGAGCCTCCTTTCCCCTGTCTATAAAAAGGAGTAGTAATTCCAGTCCCTCCGGGATTGTTGTGAAAATGAAATGGGACGATGGAGGGAACATGAATGAGCTCTACAATCTGATTATTTGTGGGAACAGGGCAGGAGCTCAGGGGCAGTGGGGAAGTCTTTCTCCGGGCCTAGCACCGTCCAGACACTGAGGGGGCTCTGGTGTTGTTGAGTATGGGGGACACTCTAGTGGAAAGAGGAATGGGAGTCAGAGGCCTGGGCTCAGGCCCCCCCAACTCTCGTGACTTGGTATGTCTTTTGTCCTTTCTGGGCCTCGGTTTCCCCAACTTAGAGTAAGAGGACTAACTCAGCTAATCTCTAGGTCTTCCATATCTGACGTCTCAGACCCTGTGCTGTGCTAAGTGCACAGTGCCCTTCTGACTAGTCACCATTTTTAAGCCACTCTGGTGAAATCTTGGCTGGAGGCCAGCCCCCCCACTGGCTTCTGTTGCAGGTCCTCTTGTGTCACTGGTCAGCCCGCATCCCTGCCCATCTCATCAGCCAGGCTTCCTTCTTTGAGCTGCACAAGGCCCTGTTCCTCTTTCAAGAGCCGCTCGGCGTTCCTTCCTCAGAAAGCCTTCTCTGACCCTCTCAGGCACCTTGTGCAGGTCCTCCTCGGGGCTCGCACTGCCCCTCTGAGGGCCCTCCATCACCGTATTTCCGCCTTTTCTTAGACTGAGCGTCCAGCTGCTCACCAGACTTGAAGGAGGATCTGAGTCTTGCTCAGCTACACGTTGAACAGCCAGCACACAGACCAGCTGCAGAGCTGATGTGATGGGGCGGCGGGGAGGTGAATGAATGGGTGGATGAAGGAATGCAGGAACTGAGAGATGGGTGCATCGATGGGTGGTTGGATGCGTGGCTCTACAGGTGGGTGGTGAAGAGTGAACAGGTTGGTGAATACTTAGCTACTGGTCATTATTTTCAGCATGACACTGGAGTCCCCAAATGCACATCCTGGACTCACCAGGGAACTCCCCTTGCTTCCAGGCATTAATCCATGGCACTGGTTTCCCCTCTGAAGCATGGATGTGGGTCTAAATATCCTCCCATGATTCTCCACATAAGAGCTTGGGGTAGGCTGCCCATCAGAAACCCTTACCTTTATCATCCCATGTCTACTTCCCCAGCATCAGTGGGAAAATGATGGTGACTAGTTCACTGCAAACTGTACATACTCCACTAGGCTAGGGGAGTGGATGTTTCTGGAAAATCCAGTGTTTGGCTAGGAAAGAACTGCTGACTATGGTGTTGGCAGAGGTGCCAACATGAGCCGCTGGCTACCTCTCAGTGTGCCTGAGTTGCCACTACACACCTTCCCATCCAGTGCTTCCATCCGTCAGCACGTGGCTCCCCATAAAAGAGAATTTTACAACTTCCCAGCAGCCCCCAGTTCTCTTCCGCCACACTATCCCCATGCCATGTCAGGGACCTAGAAAAATAGAGGTCAGAACCCATTTTGGAGGGTTGTTCCCTTCCCCCAGTCTGCCCCATAGAATCAGCTAAACTGCAGACATTACAGGGTTTGGAGTCAGAAGACCTCAGCTGAAGTTTTGACCTTTCAGCCCTTGTCAGCTGCTTTACTCTGGGGAAGGAGGGGTTGGCCCAGAGACAACAAGGCAGCAAGAGGAGATAGGCTCTGGAGCTACATAGAGGCAGGTTCAAATCCTGCCCCACCAGGGAGGGATTGTGATGTTGGGCAAGTCACTGCCTCCTTTGAGTCTCTGCTTCCTCATCTACAAAGGGGAAGAAACAGCACCATTTAGCTTCCAGAGCTGTTGGGAGGATCAGCTGAGATGCTGCCCAAGGCTGGCCACACATAGCTAGTCAGCACTGAAATGTGCTGTACGGGTAAAATATACATCAGATTTTGAAGATTTAGAAAAAAATGTGAATCCTCAATAATTTTTATATTAATTTTAATTGATAATACAGGGTGGTAATATTTTGAAATATTGGGTTAAATAAAATATGTTACTAAAATGTTTTTGAAGATGCTGCTCTGAAGTCCTTCTGTGCAGCCTTCCCAGCATCTCCCAGAGTTTGATGGTGTCTCTCTGGCTTGCCACAGGGTTTGCACATACCTCTATTATGGTTTTCAGCAAATACTGTGGTTGTCTGTTTAGGTGTCTGTCTCCCCAAGTAGCCTATGAGCTCCTTGAGGTCAGGGGCTATAACTTGGTCATCTCTGCTCCCTGCACAGAGCCAGGCACACTGCAGATCCTCAGCAAAAGTTAAATTCAAAGGATAAATATATACATGCAAAAGCAGTGTGAATTTTTATTATTCTACCATGCCTGGAGTCCTAGATGAATACAACAGGATATATATCACACTAAAACCATGATCAGGGCCCTGGCAGGAAACAGATGGTGTACTCAACTTGAGTAATTTGAAGAAAGTTTAATCAGGGGACTATTAACAAACCTGTAGGCAGGATTGAGGGAAACCAGGAGGGATGGTGCAGTATTCCAGCGCTGGCAACAATGGGGAGCTGTGATTGTCCACGGCCTGAAGGAGGGTGAGGGAGAGGTTACAAGGACCCAGAGGTGCGTGCGTACAGGGGGCTGACAGAAGCTGTAGCCTTTGGGTGAGGGACACAACCAACCTGTGGCAACCCTGCAGGATGGGCCAGGGGAATAAATAAGCAGTCCCCATTCTCCACCTACCCTCTGCCCTCCTGACCCACCCAACCAGAAGCCGGAAAGCAAAGAACACCATTGATGTCGTCCACAAAGGTCATGTATCTGAACACAGAAAAGGATGGAGAAGGGCAAAGGGGAATTGTGGAGGAGCACCGGAGAAATCCAGCACTAGAGAGGACATTTTACCCCCAGGATCTTTGAGGGCCTCTGACATCCTTATGAAGTACAAGAAATGGTCACAGCCAACTGCAATCATTAGTTAAACAACTACTGAATGTCAGGTGGTGTGCTTTTCCAGGCTCAGAGAATCCAAGGGCCTTGCCCATGATCACACAACAGGAAATTGCATAGCCAGGACTGGAACTCCGGGAGGCTCCAAAACTGAGGTTCTCAGGTCACCTCTTTGCAACTATGTGTCAGATAATACACTAAGCACTTTATCTACATTATCTCTAATCCAACAAAACTCTGCAAGGCTGTGCCCCTTTTCCTGTTTCAGAGAGGTCCAGCAAATTTCTCCAGGGCCATACAGCTCATGAGGGTGGGGGGTTGTGGGGGGAGAGGGAAGCAGGGCTGGGGAGCTTGCCACTAACTGGGGCAGGTGACTGGCAGACTGCACGGTGGCAGCCTCAGGGATTTTTTTAGCCCCAACGGGTGGAGCCACCTCTCACCAGGTGTCTCCTGGAGTCACTCCCCAGCTGCAACCACAGGATTTAGATTTTCAGAGCTGGGCAGGGCCCTCAGCATCCTCTAGACTGGCTCTCGTCTGTGACTGTAAAACTAATAATAATCCCGGCAGAGACAGCTGCAGCTTCCAGAACCCCTGATGTCTTCATTCGCGGTCTTTCTCTACATTGTCACTAAATCTGACCATGACTTTCCCTGAAGACTGTGTAATATCTGCAGGGAGGTACGCTGGGATACCCACTTTGCAGATCAAGAACTGCGGCCAGGAAGGAAATGACTTTCCCATGGTCACAGAGCTCATTAGACCCTATGCAGCCAGACCTGCCCTAGGGAAGGGTATGCAGCTAAGAGGCTGATTCTGCACCCAGACAAGCTGGGTTCATCCTGGCTCTGCACCTACCAGATGTGATGACCTTGGGCAAGTCAATAGTCTGTGTCTTGGTTTCCTTGGCTATAAGGTAGGGATGACATTAGCATCTATTTCATTCAGCTACCCCTGTTCCCGCCTTGGCTATGTGATTTCCTGTTGTTTGACCTTGGGCAAGGTACTTGGATTCTCTGAGCCTGGAAAAGGGGTTAGTCCAGCATGGCTATGGTGAGGATGATGTGAATGACTATACATAAAGCACACAAAACAGAGCCTAGAACATACTAGGGGCTTTATGATCATTCTGCCTTTGAGGCCACTGAGCTTGCCAATCACACCCGTGGAGGCTCTTCAAATTGTGTTCCTGTGATCCTGGCTTTCAGAGTAACTGACCAAGTAGCCGTGCATTACATGCTCTTGCTTGTCTCATCTAGCCCTCACCACACCCCCACCCCCATTTTGCAAACAAGGAAACTGAGGCCCAGAGAGAAGTAATGACCTGCCCAGGCCTTCACACCTCAGAAATCACAGAGCCGGGATGGCCACTATGAAATCGAAATCGAAGTGGGTCATCCCCACTGTCCCAGCTACAGGAAACCAGATTGTTATGGTGATTGGTATTGTTGTCTAAAACAATACCCTAGACAATAACAACGCAACAATTATGGAGGGTGCTTATTTCTACTGGCTCCGCAATCGTCCAGAGGCCCGTGTGGAGGGGGCCGGGAGCTTTGAGAAGAGGCTCCCTGAGGCAGGAGGAAGAAATAAGCAGTGAAACCTCAGAGCCAGGCCGCAGGTGCCGGGCGGCAGGTGCCGGGAGGGAGAGCGGGGCAGGAAGCGGCGGGCCATTTCTTTCTTTCCTCTTCTTTCTTATTTGTTTGAGAAGCAACTTTACTTTCTAAATCGGTCATTGTCACCCGTTGGTCCCCACCCCACCTGGGCCAGGGCCTCTGGTGATGGGGACTCAAGAGGAAGCTCTAGGGGGCAGGAGGGATGAGGGTGCTAGGTGTGGCAGGGCCCAGCTGGACTTGGGGGGGGCCTCTTCCCCAGCAGGGGCCTCATGGGCCACCTTCAAATGACCAGGACTGGGCAGACTGTGCCTGCCTGCCTGAGGGGTGACCTGAGTGCTCCAGGTTCAGCTGCCAGGGGCAGGGGGCCCTTCATAAACAGGGAGGTAGTCAGGCCAACGGTTAGGGACATGGCTCTGCAGTCAGAGCCATTTGGCTTCCAAGCTCTATGACCTTACTTCCTTGAGCCTCTGTTTTCTCACCTGTAGAAGGGGAGGAGCTGCAGTGAAGATTAAACGTAATTAAACAATGTGACCGATGTACAGCATTTAACACATTTACTAGTACTTTTCCTAGCTGGAGATTTACTTAAGAAGCCAACAGTTATCGGGTATTTACTACATGCCAATCACTTTTAAAGCATTCGACACATATTAATTCATTTAATCAGCAAGGTAACACTCTCTCCACTTAACAGATGAGAAAACTCAGGCATGTGGAGAGGCTCAGTGTGCTGAACACACACGGGCAGACCCATGTTTTGCAGGATGTTAGTAGAGTTTATACAATATTGGGGAACCCCTTTAAGAAAAATGGCATGAAATATGAATGCAAAATGATATACAAGGCCATGCAAGACCCAAGGCTTAAACTTCACGAGCCTCACCTTTAACCTTCCTCTAAACTCTAGACCACCCGGCTAGCCAGTGGCAGAGCCCAGGTGGTATCATCAGTAGTAATGGTGGATGAGGCAGTCTCTGCAAATGCCATGTAAGATGCCAGTGAACAAGAGGCAACACTTATTGCCTTGCCACTGTGCTTGTCTTCTGCCCTACATTCTTCTAATTTAACTTTCCCTACAACCCAATGAGGTGAGCGACATTATTACCAGCTGCATTGTGCAGATGAGGACATTTACATTGGTGAGGCTCAGAAGGCCAGTGACTTGCCTGAGGACACAGAGCTTAGAAGTGGCAGAGCAGGATTCAAACCCAGGCAGCCTGACTTCAAGGCCCCTCTGTTTCACCCTACACTAATTGGTTACCTCCCTCATCCCTGGGGCTCATCACTTCCTGCCATGACTCTTCACCTTCCTGGGCAGTTCCTCTCATCTCTTACCTGACAGCAGCTTGGAGTGGGGACAAGACACTCCCACTTTGGAGTCAGAAATACCTGAACACTGATCCTTACCCTGTCACCTTCTAGCTACAAGTCTCTGAGGTCGACATCTCATATCTCTGAACCTCGGTTTTCTCACCTGTATCATGTGTTTGTATAATTTATATGGATGCATTGATTATTATTTTTCCTGTTTTGGAATGCGCTATCAATAAACCACTTACTACGTATGTATATTTGCCTCTGTTTCCAGACTGGATGGCTGCCCTGGATAACACTTCATACAGTAGTTTGAAGCACCAGAGAGAAAGAAATATGAAGGGCCCAGTCCATACTAAATGTTTGCTGTCATGGAGGCAAGGTGAGAGGTCACCTGTGAGGAGTGGATTTTGGAATGGAGAAAGAGCACAGGACCTGGTGTCAGGCAACCTGCATTCTACATGGATCTGTGTGACCTTGAACAAGTCACTCCCCTCTTTCTGGGCTAATTCTCTACTTGCAAGGTGCATGCACCATCATCCCAGTGCAGGGATGAGATTGTCTCTAAGGTCCTAAGAGATTGAATTTCTGTGTAAGGACACAGGGACCCTCCTGGGCCCCTCGGAGGGCTGCTCCTATGAAGGTATCCCTCTTCTCTTGGGGTGCTACCACCCTTGAGACAGAGAGGAGAGTTTTCAGTGAACTCTCACATTTCATCTGCTCTGACAGAACCACACTGTTGTAGTTTGGCACGTGGACCTGACAGCCAGACAGCCTCCATCTAATCTGTTTTCTCATTTGTGAAATGGAGCATGGAGATAATAGACTTCCTCATCCCCATTTTACAGGTAAGGGAAGTGAGGTCCCAGGAGGCTCAGGTCTTGCTGAAGGATATGGCTCCTACCTTGTCCTTGTCCTGCCATCCCTGCCCGCCCTCCCCCAGGTGTGGGCTTTCCCTGTGGGAATCCTGGCTTCCTCCCCATCCCAGAGTGCTGGGTCACACTGTCCTGTTCTCACTGTCTGGCATCCTGTCTCTCTCCTCTCTTCTTCACCTGGTAAACTCATCCAGTGTGGTCAGCCCCTGGGACAGCTCTGGTGCCCCCACTTATAAACATGGTGACTTTGAGCAAGCCACTTACTCTGTCTGGGCCCCCATCCCCTCATTCACATAATGGGACAACAGTCCTGACCTCATATGTGGAAATAACTGCTTAGCACCCCCAGCAGCTGACCCACTGCAAGCACATAGGGAGTGTTGGCTTGTTTTGTCTTCAAAGTGTCCTTCGGACCCACCTCAAAGCTAGCCTTCTTAGGGGGCTGCCCTGGTGCCTCCATATGTACCAAGTTTCCCTGGCCTCTCACAGCCCATTGCTAAGGCTCTTACTGCCCTATACTGTAACTATAGGCCATCATGTCTGTATCCTATACCACTTAGACTCTAGTGTTCTAGTCTTCTTGGCATCTGCTGTGTCTGGCACACTGACTGGTATACAGCAGGTGCTCAGTTAAAGGTTGTTGAATGAATGAATGAATGAATGATGCCTCATTGGTGCTGAATTTATTAGCTGTGCTTTCCACCCTGTCAGGAGAGCAGGATTCTGGGTATTACTAGTGCCATTCCTACTATTTCTTCTATCAGTGCTAGAAGTCACTCCCATTTATTGAGGAATTACTATGTGCCAGGCATTGGGATAAACATTTCTCAGGGCCATCTTAATCAAACCTCTCTGTCACCCTATGGGGTGGATGTTCTATTAGAATCATCATTTCACAGATAAGAAACAGGCTGTGCTGGGGGAGGTAGTAGAATCTTTATCGGCTCAGCCAGGGTCCACAGCCTTTCTACTCCAGGTGAGGGCAGGTGGTTGAAGCCCAGAAGAGAAGGAGCCTGTCATTCCTCATGGAACTTTCCTTTGGCCATTCCCTCCTTACAGAACCTCTCTCCTCCCTTGACGACCTTGCATCTCCCAGAATGTCTCTCCTACTTCTCAGTCTCCTTCCCAAGCTTTTTCCAGCTCTGAAATGTTGGTGTTCCCCAGGGTTCAGCCCTCAAGCCTCATAGTGAATCCAAGCAGGGATGCAGTTTATTTTGCTTGCCTGGCATATTTTCCAACCCCTCTCATTTCCTGTTCATGTGGGCTGGTGGGGTGTCCATCACGGGGCCCCACCCACTGGGAGGGGCAAGTAGACCACCCTCGGTGCCCCATTGTCCTTGGCTCAGGCCACCTTCAGTCACCGCTTCAGCCTGTTGCCTCTTTCCTCTTCTTCCCTTTACCCGTCCTCCAGACCTGTCACTGCGGGAGAACTCACACCTCACAATGTTGCTCCCCTGCTTTGAACCCCGCATGGCTGCCCATCAGCCTCAGGACAAGGTCTGAGCTCCCTAGGGTGGCACTGGAAGCCCTGCCCAATTTGGCTTCACCCTGAACCCATCTCTTCCTCCCACCCTGCATGTCAGCCTCATTTCATGCCCTTTCCCTGAACACTCTACATATTTTCTTCTCCCTGGACTTTTCTGTTGCAATTTGTCTCTGCCTTGAATGTGCCTCCCTTTCTCACACCTGAATTACAAGCAGCCCTCAAAGAGTCCTCTCAGGAGTCACTCCTCCAAGAAGTCCTCCTCCCTGTATCCCCTGCCCCACCGCCAGGGAGTCCACATCCCCACTCCTCTGTGCTCCCAGACACCTTTACCTCTGGGCTAACCGGACCATGAGCCCCTGCGGGTAGGCCCTCCCTCTCCACCGTTGCACAGGATGATGTGGTGGCTGTAGAGAAAATGGAAGTCCCATGGCCAGGGTTCTCACCTGACCCTGGTCTGCTTGCCCACTGCACACAGGCAATGCTCGCGGGTGCAGGCTCACACGTGGGTTGGCAATGGGCTATTAGTGACTTATATAAAGAGCTCTGCCCAGTGCTCTGGGGCTGAGAGGTATCTGAAAGGCCTGGAGGGAGAGGTCAGCTTGTTGCATGCAGACTTGCCCTGAGGTGGACTAGAGTCTAGCACCTGACCTGCCACCACTAGAATAAAGCTGGATATAAACCCTTTTACCAACAATGGTCCATTGTCATTATTCAGTCTTGCTGAATCCAGAGTGAACTTGCCTGAGGCTGAAACCCTCAGGTGAGACATGGGCTCCACCAGCAAATGTGAACCCGAGTGGACCCTCTCACAGGGATCTTCGGAAACTTACTGGCTAAATCTAGTGTGGTTATTGACTAATCCTTGACCCGTTATAACAAAGAGCTACCTGGAAGAAATCACAATTATAGCTTTTTGCATGTGGACATGCTTGATAAAGTGCTTCCATGTTCATTTTCTCTCTTGGTCTTTACATCTCTATGGATTGTTAGGGAAGGTGTTATCAATGCCATTTAATAGATGGAAAACTTTGTTTAGAGAGTGAGGAATGGAACCAATCCCCAGTCTTGGGCAAGCCTCTGACTCTCTCAGACCTTCAGTCTTTTCTGATCCAAGCCCTCCCCAACCTCCCCATTTCCCAGATGGGAGCTGAGCCACGGAAAACCAGTATACCTGAGTAAGGCCCACTTCTGGAGCCGGCCAACAGCGACGATAGCGATGGTAACCCAAGGCAGCTGCAGCTCTGACTGTGCCCCAGTGCTCCAGGCACTTCACTAGCATTAGCCACCTAGGAGGAAGGCTGAATCATTCCCATTTTACAAATGAGGAAACCGAGGCACAGAGCAGATTCTTGCCTCTTAGGTTCCTCCTGATGCCTTGGTATTGGGTCCAGCACTTTAGAGTTTATAATGTTCACATCTCTTTCCTCATCTCACTAGGCTGGCACTGGGAGAGGGATATTCTCCCATTTTACAGAGTTGGCACCCGAGGCTTGGAAATCAATGGTCGAATCTGGAAAAATGGCACCAAGCCGTCGGATCCAGGGAGTGCGCCCAGAGCCAGGAGGCACAGGTCTGGCCATGGCAGTGGGGAGGGGAGTCCCTGTCATCTCCCCGCTGCAGTGCGGAGCCCAGCTTTCCTGCAGAGGAGCCCGCCAGGTGCGCAGCCCATGGCCGCCGCGCGGTGGGTGTGCCTGCGTGGGCACGGGCCAGGGACCCGGCGGGCGGAGCCCCACGCCCATCCTCCCGCCGGCCCGCCCTTTCTCCCGTGGCTGGTGGCAGGTGAGTGGGTGTCGAGGAACCGCCAGGCAGCGGAGAAAACAGGACGCCGCAGAAATCAGATTACTCACCTGCAGCTGCGACTACCCAGGGCTAATAAAAGCTGAGCTTCCTGTTGTTTCTTTATTACCACCCTCTACCTCCCCCAGCCCCAGCCTAGCTCCCAGCTGCAGCCAGAACCCTAACTGATCGCCAAACACCAGTAGCTTCGAGGTTCAGGACCACTCCGCTGCCTGAAATTCCACCTCGTGTGCAGCACATGACCGGGTTAATATTGCCTCAAGGGTGGCCCCTTGGTCACCTGCATGGGACTCACCTGGTGTGCTGGTTAACCAAACAAGTCCCCAGACGCTGCTTCACACCTGCTGAACCAGAATCTCTGCAGTTTGAAGCCCAAGAGTCTGCACATTCATATCAGTCTCTGGTGATTTGTAGGCAGGTTGAAGTTTGAGAACCACCAAATAACAGATGTTGTAGGTGCAGGTGAGGTGGGTTTGTTTTTCCTGACTGCTACCTACAAGTGATGGATGGAACCTCCCCCAAATATTGTTCAGTAAGTCCCTGACCTCAGGACCTCCATTTGCTTATCTGTTAAACTGGGGATGAAAATAATACCAACATCTTGGGTTTGCAACAAGTCTCAAATGAGACCATAAGCTTAGCGTGATTCCTGGTGGTTGTTCCTGGAGTTTCCCATCAAATCAGGCATAGACACTGAACAAAGAGGAAGAGTAGGACCTAGGGGTGAGCAGGTTGCACATAGTTGTAGGGGGACATTGGAAGAGCCATAATTCACTCTGGGAATATTGAGAAAGAAAAGCCCTTCACCATGAAACTTCTCCAATTTCAGTTCTCACCATGCCAGGAAAATATTCCTGCTCACAGCTTTGAATACTCCTGATGGCCACATCTGGTGGCCTCTTCTCAGCCTCTCTGTGACATCTGACTTTGGGGTGAGCCATGCCCTCCTCCTTCAAGCTCTCACCTCTCTCAGCTTCAGGGACCTCTCATCTTCCTATTTCCTCCTGCCTCGCTGGCAGCTCTTCTGCAGTTTCCCCAACTCTTACCCCCTCCCCCTGGGAACCTGGCACCTTAGCGTACTGCACACCGTCCATACCTTTCCTGAGCAACCTCACCCCTCCCGGTTCCCTCGTGCAAGCTGAGCTCTGCCCTGAGCTCCCTGTAAATGCAGCATCTCTAGCATCTCCACTTGGTGACCCCCAAGTACCCCAACTCAACTCAGCTAAGTCTGAATCCCCCATCTTGCTCTCCCTCCAACTCATGTCTCCTTCTGGGACCTCAGTCTCAGGGCCTCACACCTGGATATTGTCGAAGCTGATTTCTGCTCCTTTACCCCCACAAGCATCTTCCAGTCCAGTAGTGCTAGAATCCATCCTCTTATCCCTGTGCACTCCAGACCCCCCAGCTCAGGGCTCCATAATCTCTTATCTGGATTACTTTAACAGCCCCTTAAGCAGCCTGCTTGTTCTGGTCTTACCCCTCACTTGAGCCAGGGGCATCTTCCTGAGACACATTCTGCCTCTGCCTTGTTTCAAAACTCCAGTGACCCCTCGCAGCCTTCAGTATGTGATCCAAACTCCTTCTCCCATTCAATGCTCACCTGGGCAGAGCGACACCCTTCTCTCCACTGCACCTTCTCGGCACTTTGCACAAACAGCCACATTTACTGAACTCTTACTAAATGCTTAGTACCACAGTGAGCCAGTTATCTTTACAGCTTTATCCCACCCTTACAGCATTCCCATGATTTTTATTCTTGAGAAAACTGAGGAAGAGAGATTGGGGAACTGGCCCAAGGCCACACAGCTAGTAAGTAGCAGGACTGGGATTTATACCCAGATCTCTCTGGTTCCAAAGCTGGTACTCTTCTCTGCTCTGACCTTGAGCCACCTCCTCCCAATTGGATCATGTTCTTATTTTTTCTATCTTTCCTGGTGTCTAAGAGGATGCCTCGCATATGCCTGGCATATGGTGGATGCTTATCAAATAAATGAATGACTCTATCCACATTCCCACTTGATTCTTACAACCACCCTGGGAACTACGGAAGTTAAAACTTTTTTTATTAGGTAATATTTGATGAATTTTTAAAAATGTGTGATGAATATCTGGCTTATGAAGACAAACATCTGTGAGCCCACCGCCCTAATTTAGGAGCTAGAACTTCACCAGCACTGTTGAAGTTACCTGTTTTCCTCCCCAATTCTGTTCCCTGCCTCCCTCCAGAGGTCAACATGAGCCTGAACTTTGTGGTCACCATTTACTTGCTTTGAAAAAAAATTAGTGTCACCCTATGGGGATGAATCCTATACAATATATTGCTTTGTTTGCTTTTTGATATTTCTACAAATGGTACAATGCATCAGCATTCCTCTTTGGCTTGATTTTTTTCATGCACCACTGTATTCTAAATACATAATTATGCTGTCATTCATTCATTCATTTTCTCAGTTGTCTAGTACTCCATTTGTCTAATAGAGCTCAGTTACTTTACCCATTCTCTAGTGAATGGACATATAGGTTGTTTCTAGTTCTTTGCTATATAGGGCTGCCGTGATTATTCTTATACATGTCTCTTTCTCATACTTGCAGGAGTTTCTCTAAATTTCTCCTAATCTAGGAGTTTCATACTTAAGTTGAAATTGTGGGTCATCAAGTATGCACACGTTTAGCTTTACAAGTGCTGCCAAATCATTTTCCAAAGTGCTTGTACCAGTCCCTTTCCTCTGCTACAGCAGTTGAGAGTTCTGGTTGCTCCTCATCCTAACCAACACTTAGTATTATCAGAATTTTCATTGTTCCAAATATGTCAGTCTTCATTTGCATTTCTCTGATAAGATGAAGTATCTTTACATTTGTTTATTTTTCACCCTGGTTTCTTTTTCAGTGACTTGCCTGTTCAAGCCTTTTGCCCACTTTTCTATTAAGCTGTTTAGTTAACTGCTTCGAGGCATTCTTGGGGAAGACTTTGCTTTGCTTCTTAATAGAATTAGAATCTGAGACCCAAGTCACAGGGGTCAGAGCTGGGTCCCAAGTATACACCTACCTGATTCCAGGGCCCTTTGCATCAATCCCTTTGCCTCTCATTCATTCAGTCCTCAAATGTCTGCTGATGACTTTCTCAATAAATATTGGAGAGGGAGCAGAGAGTGTGGCTAACAGTGTACTCTGGAGACCCTCTACCTGGATTTTAATCTCTCTGCTACTCACTAGCTGTGACCTCAGATAAACTTCTAACCAGTCTTTACCTTAGTTTCCTTATCTAAAAAAAAAATAAGGATGATACTAACAGTACCTGTCTGACAGGACTGATATGTGGGGACAAAATGAGTTAATGGACATCGAAGAGTTTAGGACTGTATCCAGCACAGTCAATGCTGAGTAAATAACTAGCACATGGCAGGCACTGTGTCAGCAGGGCACTTGTTCTGGGAAACATGCAGGTGAACTGATAGACAAGGGCCCTGCCCTCATGGAGCTCACTGTCCGGTAGAAGGAAACGGGCACAAAACAAGTACATAAATGAATAAATAAATAAATAATGTGGCTTGAGTTAAGGACAAGGAAGAAAACTACAAGGTGACAAGACAGAATGACCAGACACTGACTCATGCAGGGTGGACATGCAGGGAAAGCCCCCTGCAGGAGGTGACCTTTGGGCTGAGGCATGGAGGATGAGAAAGAGCCACTCAAGCAAAGACCAGAGAGGAAAGTAGCCCAGCAGAGCAAAGGGCACATGCAAAAGCCCCGAGGCAGGAAGAGCTTGGCATGTCCAAGAGACCTCCAGAAGATGAGATGGTTAGAGCCCAGTGAGCAAGGGGACCAGGGACAGGACAGGAGGGTGGGCAAGCCACAAGGGTGAAGCATCTAGACTTTACTCGAGGGCAGCGAGAGGTTTTGGACAGTGAAGTGTTGTGATCTGATTTATGTGTCTGAAAGATCACTTCCACTGCAGTGTGATCAGCTATCTATGAATTCATCTAAATACTTCTTGTAGGCACTAGTATTTTTAGCCAGTACCCCCTCTGTGCAAAGTAAAACTTCCCTTTATTGGTCTTAAATTTACTGCTTTCGGGTTTCAAGGGGAGCCCCCTTCTGCCTTGTGTCTGAGGATTATCAGCCCCAGGGTCAAGATTTTTACAGGCGGCAAGAAGAAGGCCTCCCAGGTGGCACCTTACCTGCTCTGTGATGTTTCCCTACCTGTAAAATGAAAATTATGAGAGTGACCACCTCAGAGAGGCTGTGAGGATGAAACGAGAGGCAGCTTGGCGGCAGGAAGTGCCAGGCCAGCTGCCATGAAGATGATGGGCATGGGGGGGATGAGGGTTCTTCTGTGTGATTTTGGGTGAGTCACTGAACCTCTCCAGCCTGAGCTGAGGAATAAAAAAAAAAGAAGGGTGTGGTAAAATAAGGGTGTTGGAAGGTGATCTTTGGGGATCCCAGCTCAGATATCCTCGAATTCTGTGATTTAGACCCTCTCTACCTCCTTTCAGCTTGGGTTTCTCTCTTCCCTGAAGAATTATTGTTCCCTACTGACATGTGATGAGAGATGGAGAAGCGGGGCAGAGAGAAAACTGGCCTGGAGTCCAGAGTCCGGAGGTTCCAGCTGTGTGACATTTACAGTGGAGTCCTCATCATGATGCATCAACCTCCACACACTTAAACTCACGGGTAGAAGAGAAGAGAGTGAGATATGGACAAATCGCTACTATGGAGTTACACTCCCATCCCTCCCTGTGATCACTCACCTTGATGGGGACATGACCTAACGTGACCTGATGCAGTCCCCCAGTCAGTCCCAGCAGAGTGTGGGCTCTTGCCGTGCCTGATTGATTCGGATGTTCAAAATTTTTATACTGCGTGGCCCTAAATACAAGCCAACCTTTTCATCTGGTGGTCAGCGGAAGCCACAGTTATCTGTAACAACACCAGAGAAAGAACCTGCCCTATTCACTGTCAACTGATGGATGACCTTGCTTCCTGTTTTACTGGGAAAACAGAAGCCATCAGAAGGAAACTTCCCTAGGCTCCCACCTCACCCGCCCTCCACTCACCAGCTGGCATCTGTGCCCGTTTCTCTGCTCCTCCCCCCCTTACATGGATGCCTAGTGTGAGCTTCTAAGACCACGCCCTCCACTGGGGCACTGTCGGCTGTCCTCTGTTGCTGCCTCCAGGACGGACCCTGCCATTTCCTCCTTCTCTAGTGCAGCTTCAAGTTTCCCCCTCTTCTACTGGTTTATTCCCATTAGCACACAATCATGCTGCAACTCCCAGTCTTAAAGGTACGCAGGCACGCACACACGGAGCCAGACTTTACAGGAAAACTTCTCCAAGAGTTTTCCAAGTTGAAAGTCTTAATTGTTGTTTTTCCTTTCTCTCTTCAACTCACTCTAGTCAGGCTTTCACCCCCACCACTCCGCTGGACCGTGCCCAGTGCCACGGTCAGTACTGGTCCTCAGCATCAGCATCTGGCCAGGTGACTGAGCCATCCTTGCATACATCCTCCCCGTGTCTTCCTGGACCCCACCGTCTCAGTTCCCCTCCCAACCACAGGGCAGCTTTGCAGTCTCCTTCTCCCTCATCTTCCTGATGTCCACATGCTGGAGTTCCCTGGAAGTCAGCCCTTGGACCTCTCCTCTTCCCAGCACACTCCCCTGGTGCTTGCCTCTGGTGCTGAGGTTTCATATACATCCTGTATACTGATGGCTATAGATTTGTTTCTCCAGCCCAGACCTTCCCACCCAACTCCAGAATCATACATCTGTACTCAGATACCCAACTAGAAACCCGAACTTAATACAGAATGCTTAAATTTTACTCCTAAACCTGATCCTTCCTTGGTCTTCCCATATCTGCAAATGGCAAGTCCATCCTTCACGTTGCTCAGGCCACAGGCTGGGTCACCCTTGACCCCTCTCTCTTATACTCGGCAGGAACACCCCCATCCCTACCTTCAGAGGATATCCAGAATCTGGCCCTCACCACCTCCACGGCTATGACCCACGTCCAAGGCACCATCATTTCCTGCCTGGATGTATGTAAAAGCTTCCCAGTGGGGTTCTCTGTTTCCTCCCTTGTCCCCGCTCCACATTCTACTTACTGCTTAGTAGCTGAGACCATCTCTTAAAACTTGAGTCAAATTAGTTCAGTCCTCTTTCCAAACCCTCACATGGCTCTCTTCTTACTTGAAGAAAATCTTAACACCTTTCCGTGGCTGAGAAGGTCCTGCATGACCCCCTCACCTTGCCTCAGCTTGCTTTCCCTCCCTCGCTGCAACTGCACTGCAGTCCCTGCAGTTCACACTTGCTGTCCCCCTGCCTCTGAAGACTGTTCCGGCCCATTTATCCATCCACAGGATTCACTTCTGCTCACTCTTATGGGAGCTTTCCCTGGCCATCCCACACAAACAAGCACCCCATCCTCCCTCCCTCCCTCACTTCTGCCACTTTCTGGCACCCTCACTATCAGATGCACATTCCATTTTCTTGTTGGCTTATGTGTGTGTTGGATGTCTCCCTCCCTAGAATGTCAGCTCCACAAAGGTAGAGACTTTGTTTCATCCTCTGCTGTATTATCCAGAACAGTGCCTGCCTCATAGTGAGTGTTCCATAAATACACATTCTATGAATGAACGTGTTTGAATAACCAAGAAGCTATTTGTTGGGATCCACCGAGACATCTTCCTAAAGGATTTTCAGCATTTGTTCATTCAACAAACACTTTATGGGGTATTTTCTTTTTGTGCTAACTTTAAAAACGAACCCCGTGGTATGATGAATTTCACTGTATTCTCTGTGTCATGCCCTTTCAAGACTCAGTCTGTAAGATGGAGTGACCATACGTTCACCATACATTTGTCGAGCATCTATCGTGTGTTTGAGTCTGACATTCAGAAAGGAGAAATCAAAATAAGATCATCTCTGGAGGGAGAGGCAGAGATGAAAATACATAATTTAAATCCACAACTGCCCTAACAGTAAAAATATTGGTGAGGATGTGGGTGACTGGGGAATCTCATGCATTATTAGTGGAATCTCATGCATAAATCGCCACAACCTTTGTGAAAGGCTTGTCCTTTTGCTCTGAATCTCTCGTCTAGGGATTTACCCTCGGGAGATTATCACCTAAAGGCAAAAAGACACAGGAATGTTCATTGATATTTTTTTTCATTATATTGAAAAATTGGAAACACCAGTGTCCACCCATTGGGGGTTGGTTATGAAAATTATGATAGATCCATACAATGGACACTAGGGACCATTAAACATGATATTATGGAAGAATATTTAGTGAGACTTGGGAAGATATTTGCAGTATCTTATTATAAGTGAAAAAAGTCTTGAAAATTGCAGAGCAATATGTGTTGTGATGTCATTCTTATAGACACATATCTGTATGTGTTTAAATCCAGGAAGATGTTCAGAAAAAGGGCTCCAACATGTTTAAAATGTGGTGGTTTCGATTGTTGAATTGAAGTGGTGGATGTACGGGTGTTGATTGTATTTTCCTTTCAACCTTTCTGTATATTTGAAAAAAATCTTATAATGAGAAGTTGAAAGAAAATGTGGTTATTTTTTGGGTAGAGTGATTTGGGAAGATTTTTTTTTTCTTCTTTGTACTTTATTTCATTGAATTTTTGATAATCAGCTTCCACCTGTACACAAATAATGAAGTAATTTCAAAATGAAACATAGCTCTTGTCGCCCCAAATATTTAAATATATTAAAATATATAGTTGCCACAAATAGTTTTTTAAAAAGGAGACAATACAAACACCCATGAATAGAAAATTGGGTAAATTAGTTGTGGTACACATACAGATATAACGTGCGACTGTTTAAAAAAATTGTTATAGGAAAGATATTTGTAGTATTTTGGTAAGTGAATAAACAATCCATAAAACCATTTGTACAGTATTAAGCCATTTTTGGAAAAAATATAATGCCCACCCATAGGATAAACTGGAAATATCCATGCCAAAATGTTAGCAGTAGTTTTCTTTGGGAAATGGAATTACAGGTGTTTTTTTCCCCCCTTCCTTTTGCTTATTTATAGGTCATATATCAGATTTGTCCAAAAGAATTTTTTATAGTGATGGAAATGTTCTGTATCTCTGCTGCTCAATATGGTAGCCACTAGACACATGTGGCTACTGATACTTTAAATGTGGCTAGTGAGACTAAGGTATTGAACTTTAATTGTTACTTAAATTGCCACATGTAGTAAGTGGCTACTGCACTGACCAGTACAGTTCTAAACTCTAAACAAAAGAATACCTACTGGCTTTGCAAAGAAGAATAAAAAAGAGCTTTTCTTCTGCCCTGCTACCTGTAGAGCTTCTTTGAGATCTCAGTGAGAGGCAGTGAGTGTGAGGCTTTGCAAACGGTAAAGTGCTGTACTCAGGAGGTGCTGCTTGCAACTCTTCTTCCTTTTGCCTGGGCCCTTCTTCTCTTCTCCTGGGCTCTGAGATTAAGTCCTGCTAAAGAAAGCATCTCTGGGTGGTCTCTGGAAGTGGGGACGGTGTTCTGGGGTCTGGCCCCTGCAGCTAAGGAGGCATTCTTTTGCTTATGCATTCTTTCAACAGCCATTGCAAGGCCTCCCCCTCCTGATCAGACACCATGCCAGGCACCAGGTACAGTGGGGAGATGACATGTGATATCGCCCACATGGAGCTTAGAGTCCAAGCCTGGGAGGTATAGAGTGGAAAGCCACAAGGCTGACACAGAGGCCTGGCTATGAGCCCCAGCTCGCCTCCTCTGGGCATACCTGAATCTTCCTAAAACTCCATTTTCTCTTCTGTAAAAGTAGGAAAATAGTGATACTGCCCTGCCAATTCCACAGGGCTGATCAGAGCTGGGAAAGTGAATTACAAAGGTTTACAGAGATGTTTGTGGTCAAAGAATGTGTTCTCCCTGGGGAAATGATTGGGTGCTGACAGCCAGTTCCAACACCCACTGTAGATATTATTAATATTTTATTACAACACATCAGCGTTTCTTCAAATAAAGTTAAAATATTAACCTTAGGAAGACCAGTAAAAGATGTAATCATTCATCCATGCAGCATGTGGATCCCCTGTGATGTTCCAGGCCAAGGTGGGATAGGAGGTCTGTCTGGACATGCAGATCCAGATTACAGTCCTTCCCTTGGGATCCTGATAAGGGAGCAGAGGGAACCATGGGGAAATAATCAAACTCCATTCAGCCATTCCCTAGTTTATGCCGGGCTACCAGGGACACAATGGAATGAGACAGCCTCCGCTCTCAGGAAGCTTTGAAAGGCAGAAGGGGCAGATAGTCATCAAATACCCACTCTAATATATAATTACAAACTGTGATGCATGTTAAGAGGAGGACGCTCAGAGTGCTATGAAGACATATGGGGAATCTTGATTTAGTGGTGGCAGGAGGGTTGGAGGTGATGTCTCTGAGAAGAGCAGAATCTGAAGGCGTTTCATATGGGGTGATGGCAAGGAAAAAGGGGTCCAGGTGGAAGAAACAGCATGTGCAGAGGCCCTGAGGTGGGAGGGAGAAGAGTGCTAGAGCCCGTGTGCTTGGAACCCAGTGGGTAGAAGGGATGGGAGCCATCGTGTGGCTGCAGAGGAGGCAGAGCCCGTAGGGCCTGGGGCACCATCTGTGGGAGCCCATGAAGAGTTGCAGGGGAGGGCAGTGTGAGCAGGTGTTCATTCTGGGAAGAACACTGACAGGACTGAAGGGAAGCAGGGTGGGCACAATGGTGGCTGGTGTAAGGGAGGTGGCAGCCAGGACACGGAGAAGGGGAGAGATTTGAGAGCTTTACGGAGGTAAACGACTCGGTGTTGGATTTGCTCCGGGGGAAGTGGCAAGACGGGCCTAGAGCGTTAAGCTCTGCGGAGTTGACTTGATTAAAGCCGGCTGATTCCACTGGGAGCCTGCCTCCCCTGGTTTGTGGGATGGGTTGCAGCGCCCCTGGTGGAGAGAAAGGGGAAAGACAACCTCTGCAGAGGAGCACTGAGGAGTAACACTGCATGGGAGTCCGCCTGCCCTGAAATGAAACTAACATTTGCTGAGTACTGGCCATATGCCAGGCCCTATTACAACCTTTATCATCTCATTTAATTCCACAACAGCCCCACAAGATTGGTGCTATTATCATTCCCATTTTACAGCTGAGGAAATGGAGGCTCAAAGAGGCACTGCTGCTGGGGTGTGAACTCGTCAGGCTGACCTCAGACCTGCCTGTTAGCCATGGTCATGGTCATTCTGCTCCTGTGGCTTGGGGTGAGGAGAGCCTGGAAGAGCTGTAGATGAAGAGGGATGAGGCCAAGGCTGGAGAGAGGGGCTGGACGCGACACGTTAGGGGATCTGCGCTTCATTGTAGCGGAATGGGGTTCTTAGGGTGAGGAAGATGGCATTAGATGTGCTTTTTTTCTAGAAGTCGCTCTGGGACCAGGTAGGGGGAGGAAAAATCAGAGGGGGAGAGACTGAGGCAGGGTATGGGGGAGTACAGGGAAGAGGCCACTGCAACAGCAGAGGGCGGGGGTGTGAGGCTGGAGAGCAGGGCTGGCAGGCTCCAGCAGGGGTGGACTCCAGACAGACAGCTCCCAGGGGGATTCAGCAGGTGGTCAGCAGGCAGAGGTGGAGAACAAGGAATAAAACTCAGGCAACAGGATGATGCTGTTTATTTTCTTCATGCATAGAGAAAACTCTTATTGAGCACCTACTAAGTGCCAGGTCCTGAGCAAAGTGCTGAGAACACAGAAAAAAAGATGGGATTGCTAGGCTGAAAAAGCCAAGAAGGGAAGTAGGAGACACTGGAAGAAAAGGAAGGAGAGACGATGATGAGTTTGCTTGGGGACGTATTGCGTTAGACTGGGGCTAACCATGTGGCAATATCCACAGGGCACTGGATAAGGGTTTGGACTCAGGAAAGGGGTTGAACTGGAGATGCAGGATTCTGAAAATCGAGTCTTGAGCACAACTTGTAAACTTACTGAAAATCTTCGCCTTGTACACATAAAACCAGTAAATTTTTATGATATATAAGTGACAATAAGGTTTTAAAATGCATTTAGGAAAAAAAACAAATCTCAAATTTCCTAGGAAGTCACAAAATGAAGGGGAGAACATTCCAGGGAGAAGGCAGGGGGCAGGAGTGAAAGCCTGGTGGCATGACTGGGCGTATGACACAGAGTGGCAGAATCTGGGCAGCTTGGGAGGGAACAGAAGGAGATGGGGCCTTGCTCTCGGCCAGTTGTACTTGTCATGTTCCTGGGTGCTGGCCCTCTACAGGTGCTGCAGGAACCTTTGCATCCTAGATGAAATCAATACTCCCCACAAACCCAAAAGGGGGGATTATGCCATCCTCATTTTACAGACCAGGAAACTGAGGTTTGGAGAGGTTAAGCAAGTTACCCGAAGTCACATTGCCTTTATTAAAGGGGCTAGAATAAGTCCAGCCTGGGTCTGTAGGCTCCAAAGTTTGGGCTCTTAATTAACACTCTAGACTGAGTTTCACCATATGTAGCAAATGTCCCCATCCAAGCCGAGACAGCAGTAGGGCTGGGGCCTGGGAGCCACAGCATGGCCTGAGACACTGGCGCTACGATGTTGCCATCTGCTGGCCAAGATGTGGAGCTCTGCCTGCAACGGGAAGGCGCCCATTCACTCGCTTGACGCAATTCTTTTTCTGCCCCTCTTCTCAATCTTGCTGCCGCCCAACAACAGCCTCAGTAGGCAGGGATTGTTGTCTGGCTACAATTTACCAGTCAGGAGACCAAGAGTCAGAAAGGAGCCACTTCTCCCAAGATGACCTAGGGAAGCAGCGGAGGATCCAAGATACAAATCCAGGCCTGTGGGACGCTCTCCTCGTGCTGCCCCTGGTGTGGACTTAGCCCCAGGAGAGCCCCTGAGGGCAGGTAGGGCATCTAGGCCAATCCCCTCCATTCCTGGTTTACCGAAGGGTAACAGCTTCAGTAGGGCCCGCCTGCCAGGAGTGTCTCGGGGCCAGGTTCTGGCCTGCCGAGGTTACTTCGGGATCTGCATGGGGTTACGCTGGGGTCTTGGGCTGGGCAGAAGCCCCATCCCCTCCCCACCAGGGAAGCTAAGCCAGGCAGCATTTCTCTTTGGGCGAGTGGCTGCCCTTTCTCCTTCCCCAGTCCCTGGAGTGTTCTGGGTCTCAGGTGCGAGAAGGTGGGCAGGGGAGGAGAAAGGAGGCCCAGGTAGAACAGGGACAGTGAGCTGGAGAAGGAGAGGCAGGTTGGGCCAAAGCAAGGCCAAGGAGAGGGATAATGACAGCAAAGGTCCTAGGCTGAGCCACCACCGCTGAGAGAGGAGCGGAGGGAGGGGCTTTGTGGGGATAGCACCCCTAACCCCCTTAGGAACCCTAAGATGGGAAGGACTATTACCCTCATTTACAGCTGAGGAGCAGCATCAGGGACTTTGAATAACGTGCCCAAGGTCACACGCAGGCACATACAAAGCTGGAATATGAACCCAGGAAGTGTGACTCCTAGGAGAAAGGGACTGATGGAAAGGAGAAATTCTGGGCTGGCAGAACTCTGTATTTTCCTTCCTAAACCTCCTTCTCCAGACTCCCCATTTTGACCCATGAACCCCCACCCATACAGACTGACTACATAATTCACAGGTCCAGGGCAAAATGAAAATGCAGGACCCCTTCTTTAAAAAGTATTAATAACATCATTAATAACAGTTTTTAATAAAATAACATTAATAACAGTGACAGCAGGGCATAAAACAAGCACTGGGCCCTTCTGAGTTCCAGATCGTGCAGGTCACACGCCCATGAAGCTGGCCTCGCAACCCCCATCACCCGAGTGGGAAACCTTACTGTCATGCTTGGCCCCTTCCCCTCCCTCATCCTCTACACTGAGTCCTGTGGATTCAAGCTTACGAAACGGCTGCGCCTTTTCCATCCCAAATGCCAACCCTCTGGTCTGGACAGCACTTCTCACCGTTGGACAGCAGCTCCCAGTCTCACCTGCCTTGGCCCATCCTTCCCTCTGTGGCCAGAGAGTGTCTCCTGCAGGTTAATAGGACTCTAGCCTTCCTGCTTAAATCCTTCAACAGCCCCTGCCACTGAATCATGTCCCCGCCAACAAGCTCGTATGTTGAAGCCCAACCCCCCAGTGTGACTGTATTTGGAAATAGGGACTTTAGGATGTAACTAAAATTAAATCAGGTCATGAGGGTGGGGCCCTGACCTGCTAGGATTGGTGTCCTTTTAGAAGGAACACCAGAGAGCTTGCCCCCACCCCCTCCCCAGTGCAAACACAGAGAGGACCGCATGAGGACCCAGGAGGGAGGCGGCCGTCTGCAAGCCAGGAAGAGAGCCTCACCAGAGACTGGATCTGCTGCTGCCTTGATCCTGGATTTCTGGCCTCCAGAACTGTGAGAGAATAACTTTCTATTGTTTAAGCCACTGAGTCTGTGGCCACCAACAGCTCAGGCTTCTCCCAGTTACAGTC
Organism: Manis pentadactyla; assembly: GCF_030020395.1. Lineage (NCBI taxonomy): Eukaryota > Metazoa > Chordata > Mammalia > Pholidota > Manidae > Manis > Manis pentadactyla. Next base: position 17,456,258 of record NC_080022.1, read on the forward strand.
TCAACCACGTGCAGAGACTTACTAACAGACCCTAAATCCCTAAACCAGGTTCTGCTCAAGAGAGATTTTGATTGGTCTACACTCAGCCAGGCCCAATCAGATGCTGTCCCTTAAGAAATATACAATAGGGAGGGCAAATGAGCCTCTTCATAGGCTGGGAGAGACTGGGTCAGCTGAAAAGCTTGAGTTCTCTGAGGGGTTGGGGTGGAGGTGATTAGAAATTGAATTCAGAGCCCACAAAATTGACCCCAGAAGGTCAGAGTTGAAAGACATTCACACATTGCCTAGTCTGACTTCTGCCCACATTTTATAGAGGAGGAATGTGGTCCAGAGGTACGGGGTCTGTCCAAGGCTGCCCAGCCAATCAGTCACAGAGCTGGAACCAGACCTCCTGGCACCATGGCTCAACCTCAAAGTTTCAGAGGGCCAGACTTGATTTCTCCAAGAACAGCAATGTCTGGCAGAACATTCTGTGATGATAGAAATGTTTTCCATCCACACTGCTCGATATGGGGGTTACCAGCCACATGTGGTTCTGGGGCACTTCAAAGGTAGTTATTGTGGCTGATGAACCGATTTTAAATTTTAAATTTGAATTCTTAAGCAGCTCCATGTGACTAGAGGCTACCGAAATGGACAGGACAGCCCTGGATCTTGAACCCTTCCTTTCTCTCAGGAAAGGAGTAGACACCAAATCCCACTAGAAAAAAAATCCAAAGGTAAGAACAGATAGTTCATGCCAGATTTACAAAGAAAACTGTTACTTTGTGAAAGCATTCGGTAACTGCTGGTAATTATGGAAATGTAAAACAGAGTTGCTTTAAACTCTCTCCTTTTTGCCTATTAAATTGGTGAAAATAACAAACAGATGTAACTTGTACCATTTAATCTCCCAAAACCTTGTGAAATAGATTATTTGGTGTGTTTTCAGAATGCTTAGGCAAATCATATCTCCACCCTTGATGATGTGTGTTCCTGGACAAATAACTCCTTTGCCTCAGTTTCTTTATCTGTTGTTAATATTACCTCCTACCTCATAGGGTCTTTGTGAGGGACAAAAGGAATAATGTATGTAAAGGGCTCAGGACAATACTTGGCACACAGTAGGTGCTTGATATATGTGAGCTGGGATTACTGTCTCCACTTAACATAAGGCTCAGAGAGGGCAACTAACTTGTCCCAAACTGCCAGCTCTGAAGGGTTGGAGCCGGGATTCATACTCAAGTGTCTCTGGCTCCAGAGCCTTCTTTCGAGCTGTCTCCCGGCATGGCTCAGGGTCCCCAGCACCCTCCCTCCCGCCCCTCCTCTCGCCTTCCTTGCACACCTGTCTCTACAAGCCTGGTGACTCCGTGTCGTCTCCAGGTTCCAGGATGTTCCTCAGACTGGTCTCCTGAGATGCCCAGGCTACAGGGAGGGCGAGGCGAGGCAGTGCAGAGAGCAGATGGAGGAAGGTGAAGCAAGAAGAGGAAGGGAGAGAAGAGAGGAATGGGATTTGGGAGCAAAGTAAGGAATGAAGAAGAAGGGCAGATGTGGGAGAGGAGGGAAGGGCTGGGGGCGAACCAAACACACCCACTAAACGCTGCTGCCACGTTACACTGAACACATTCCATTCCAATGAGACAGGGGCTTTCACACTCCACATTCTACAGGGAGTAAACGGAGGCAGAGAGCAGCCAGGTAGTTTGCCCAAGGTCCCCCACCTGGACACAGCTGGGGTCTGAGCCTGGGTCTCAATTCTTCCCCTGAACCTGTGCAGAGGAGGGAAGGTGGGAAGGAGAACTCGCCCCCTGGCCAGGCCTGTCCTGCCCACCTCTGCCCCAGGAGTGCCAGGACTCCCTCCTTCGTCACCTCGGTCTCTCATTCTTTCCCTCCACGACGCTGACCGGCTCGAGGGGAGCAGGCTTCTGGGTGAACCGACAGGCACTGGCCCACACCAGGTGAGGCCTCTCCTTCCCCTCCCAGCCTGCCTGCTGTGCCCGCCCTCCCCACCTGGCTGAAGGCTGGGCTCTGATCGGAAATAAAAGGTCATATGCAGAAAATTCAAACAAGAGGACAGAAACCAGGCCCCATGGGCCCCATTCACTGCTCAGAAGGTCTGGGTTTGGTCTAAATAATGGTTTTATGAAATTTGAAACATCTTAAAGAACCAGACCTGACAACTGCTGAAGGAGACCGCATATGTGGTCTCTTGGCCTTTTATCTTGCCTTGCACCCTGTTCTCCAGGCCGTTTGTCTTCCTAGTAGAGAAATACTTCTCTGCATCCCTGCTCCTACTGAATGTAAGAAAACAAAAGCAAAAGAGGGATGGAGGTTTGAAGAAAAATGGAAGTATCTTTGTGAAAGTAAGGTTCATTTCTACATGTTTAACTTTAAACAAAGTGTCTTGTTGCAGACAAACAACTGAAGAGTTTCACCTGCCTGGCCCCTGGAGGCACTGGGTTTGGCCCCCTGCCCTGGATGTTTCCAGCAAGTGTTCCTCAAATTCCTCAGAGGTGGGGCATTTTCTTGGGTGGTGCTCTCTCTGCGGGGTGGGACCATCCATGCGTGGAAGATGACAGTGCCCTGTGAATGTCAGTAGCGTCCCCAAACCACTCAGGGGCCCTGGGTGTAGGTTTTGACCCAGCAGCTCCTTGGGGGGCCGGGCCAGTATCTGGGGAGCCCTAGCACACAGCTCTGAGCCTGGCACAGGGTTGGTACTCAGCAAGCTCTTGTTCTGCTCTGGTCAGTTGTTTACTGAGGACCTACTATGTGCCAGCACCATCCTGGCTCTTCACATCTGTAATCTCTTCTAATCCTTACAACATCCATGGGAGTTGGTTTCATGAAGCATGTTTTAAAGGTGAATATGCCGAGACCCCAAAAGGGCAAGAGCTGTGCCCAGGATCTCACAGCTGTGGATGGTCAAGATCTTTGGATCCCAAAACCAATTTCTTTGCCAACGCTCCATGGATAGTCAGGAGCATGGGCTGAAAGGCTGTGGATGGGTTATAATACAACCATCCCAAGGGCCTCACTTGTCTTTTATGAACTTGTGGGAGTTACAGCTAAGAAATTCTGTTAACATACCAAGATGCCAAATAATTAGGAACAAAGCTCAGATGAAGGTGAAATTAGCTACGTGATCTAGCCACTCATTCATAAATAATCTCTCTGCCACCATCTGGATCCTAAGAACAAGGACCAAAATTGGTAACAGTGTGATCAGCAGATTATTGTAATAGCTCCCCAGCTGTTCTTTGCTCCCAACTGCCCCAGTATAAGAGCGTCTTAATCTGTGGTCTGTGGTTAGGGTATGTGGATAAAATGAGAGTTCCTGTGGCCAGGATTCTCACCTGGCCCTGGTTGACTAGCTCACTGCACACCTGTGGGCAATACATGGCTAAAAAGAGCTCTGCCCAGTGCTCTGTGCACAACACGGTGGCACGGCTGCAAGGCTGCAGGAGAGCAGAGGCTGGAGTGGTGGCAGTGCTGAGGACAGAGGCCCAGAGGACAGCTGTGTGGGATGGCTGTGCAGAGAGGCCCGGAGGACGGCTGTGCGGACAGAGGGGCTCAAAGGCAGAGACCGACTTGCTGCATGCAGACTCGCTCTGAGTGAATGGAATTTTAGTGACTGACCTGCCTGCCACCTGGAAATAAAGTTGGGTATAACCCTTTCACCCCAAGAACGTTTTGCTGTCATTTTCTTTGGTCACACTGAATCCATAGCGAACTTGCCCGGGGCTGAAACCCATTGGCAAGACAGGGCACTCCCATGTATTTCTACTGTGACACTAGCTTTTTAAAGGACCAATTATCAGCATTATCAAGATTTATAAGGGGGGTTGCCTTATCTCCTTGAATCACAACACTGACAGTTGGGTGGAAACCCAGGCTCAGAGGACTTTAGGGACCACTGAAGGAGAGTGGAGTGGCCCAGTTAGGTTGGCTTGTTCTTTCTCCCATCTTCCCCCGCATCAGACTGGTCTCCAGGAACTGATGTGTGGATGGTTCCAGAACCTCTGGAGAATACTGGCATTGAACTGGCCTCCGACTCTGGTCCAGCGCAGCCGTTCCCCAAGCAGACACAGATCCCTCTAGCTCATTCCCTCCCTCCCACCAACCAGGTCCCACCCTAAACAATTCATTGAGCCGCCCAGTCAGTGCTGGGACCACAGAGATGAACGGGGCTGGAGATCCCTTCATTCCTTCCCTCATTCCTTCCGAGGCGGATTCACCCAGAGGCACAGCTAGACTCTGGCTAAGATTCTGGGGTCAGACTACTTGAGTTCCAACCCTAGTTCTGTTATTTTCTCACCAGTGGTCCTGCTCCTGTGACTCAGTTTCCCCATTTTCCAGGTAGTAGTAGCATAATGGTGATGGCACACACAGGGTCAGGGCTAGAACGTGGTAAGCGGTCATTCTGCATTTACTCAACTCGATGTTTGCCACAGTTCAGAAGCTGTGCAGGCTGCTGAAGACAGGGATGAGTCCATCTGATTCATGAAGCCCAGGGCAACCCCGGAGGCAGATGTTTAAAGTCTAGCACCCCGCCCCCCTCAAGCTCCCTCCACCCTTTTGTGTGCACTTGCTTCAGTGGCCAGGGACCTGAGTCTGGGAACCTCCTCCTGAGCCCAGGCTCCTGCTTTCCCCTCCCACCCCTGGGGCCTGCCTTTGACCCCTGCGCCACCTCCTGGTACCCATTCTGGCACTGGGGGTGGTGGGAAGTGTGTATCAATCAGCATTTCAAAGCTCAGAGGCACAGCTCTTCAGGGGGCAGCTGGCTCATTTCCACCACCACCCACCAACATGAGAGCTCACCCACTGTGAGCTGCACTGGGTTTTTCCCACCACCAGCGAGAGCCAATGGGGACGTAGGGATGCGAAGGACAGGCCTGGGGCAGCAGCTGTAAGGAGGGATGGGGCCTAGCGTCCCCTTGGTCTGCTCTCCACATGAGGAGGCTCCAGGAGCTCCTCTTGTCTGTAGAGGTAGGTGCGTCCTCCTTGGAGACAGACCAGTGCAGCCTCCCCAGGTGCGAGATGTTGGGGAGGCTCCCTCCTGGTCAGTTGCTTTCCTTTCCTCTCTCACCCTCTGCTGGCTGAGCAGACCCAGTCCCAAGATGGTGAGTATTGGGGGCTGGGGGTGTCAATTCGCACCCTGAGCCTGCCTGTCCTCCTCTGTCCCAGCAGCCCCCAGCACAGGCAAAGAGAAGACCCACATCAACATTGTGGTCATTGGCCACGTGGATTCGGACAAGTCCACCACAAGTGGGCATCTCATCTACAAATGCAGGGGCATCATCAAAAGGACCATTGGCAAGTTCAAGAGGGAGGCCTCTGAGGTGAGGCTGCTCTGCCTGAGCCTCCTCCCCTTTCCAGCCTTGGTTTCCTGGGGAGGGATGCCTCGTGGTGAGGAAGGAGCCAGCTCACCCCCTCTGAGCAGCTGCTGGACTGAGGGGTGCTTTCCTCTCAGTCATGTGAGGTACGCGGTATGGCTGCCATTTTCCAGGTGAGGCAAGTGATGCTTAGAAGGGTTAAGCAGCTTGCCGGGGGATGGTGCCAAGGTTTAAATTCTAGTGTGACACAGATGCCACGCTGTATCTCAGGAGGTAAACCTGCCAACATTCCCAAATAAAGGGGAGGAAAGGATTTATTTGCCATGCCTCCACCATGGACCTTGGGGTAACCCTTCGGCATACAGTGGTGGACATAGCAAGCCTTGTCCCCCAGGAACTCCTGGTCACACACTCTGGTGTTCACACAAGTTCACTAACAGTGTCTTGCCAATGGGTTTCAGCCTCAGACAAGTTCACTATGGATTCAATGTGACCAAAGAAATGACAGTAGAATGTTCTTGGGGTAAGAGGGTTATACCCAACTTTATTTCCATGGTGGTGGGTCAGTCACTAAAATCCCATCCACTCGGAGTGAGTCTGCATGCAGCAAGCCGGTCTCTGCCTCTAGGCCTCTCTGCTCACACAGCTGTCCTCTGGGCCTCTGTCCTCGGCACTGCCACCACTCCAGCCTCTGCTCTGCTCTCCTGCAGCCTTGCAGCCATGCCACCATGTCACCCAGAGCACTGGGCAGAGCTCTTTATATAGAGTCAATAGCAATGTATTGCTCACACCTGTGTAGTGAGCTAGCCAACCAGGGCCAGCGGAGAATCCTGGTCACAGGAACTTTCATTTTACCCACAAACAGCATGGGCGCTGAAGGAGCCCAGGGCAGGGACAATGCGCATGTCCTCAGGACTGGACTCCTCTGAGCCTTGAGGAAATGGGGGTGTCTATGAGCCACAAGTAGACCAGAACAGCAGGTGCGGAGCACCTGAGATGGAGAGTGGTTGCCTGATAGGACAGGGGACGTAGGCCTTGAGTGCCCCGCTGAGGAGCCTAGCCACTCTTCCTGCAGCTGCAAAAGGATTTCATGTTCTGGAGTGACTGGAATCAGACAAATCTTTTGGGAAGAGCACCCTGGATGCCCCACAGGGAGAATAGGTCAGAAGGCCCAGCACTGGGGGCTGGGAAGCCAGTTAGGAGGTAATTGCAGCTGCCCAGGAGAGCGAGGATGGCGACCTCAGGCAGCAGTAGGCCTGGAGAATAATGGATGGACCCAGGGACGTTGGGGTGGGGAACCAGGAGTTAGCTGCAGGGGAGGGGAGAGGGAGGAAGAGGAGCTGAGGGCAACCCTCAAGTCTCTGGCTTTGGAAATTGGATGGTTGGTGATACCAGAGGCAGAGCTGGTCTGGAGCCTGAACAAGTCTGCTCTTGATCTGTGGAATTCGAGGTGTCCATGGGGCCTTCCCTGCTGATGTCTGGGGGCAGCTGAACACTGAAGTCTGAAGCTCAAGAAGGAAACCCAGGTTGGAGACTGGGCCCCAGGAGTGGGCCAGGTACGTGCTTTGGGGAAGAATGGAGGACAGAGCTGTGGCGTGGGTGGAGAGAGAGCCCCTGCGGGAGAGCGAGCACGGAGAGCCGGGCGCCTCGGAGGGAGCTGAAGGAGCATCAGACAGGATGAGGACAGTTGTAGAACCAGCTGCTGCCCACGTATGAGGGAGGAGGATTGGAAAGAGACACAGCAGGTCATAGATCAGTGCCATCAACGACAGAGAGCCTGTCTGCCTGATCTTGGCTTCCTGAGGTCCAGTCAGAATTGTTGTAGAGGCTCTTACATGAAAGGGGCTGTTAAGGAAAGCATTGGAACCCCGAGAAAAGACTGACTGGTTCCTAGCCAATATGGTAGAAGCGTAACCAAAAAGGTTGCGGAAAAACAAATGACCTGATGTGGTGGTTCTCAAACTCTCTGGTCTCAGGAACCCTTTATACTTTTAAAGGGACCCCAGAGAATGTATGTAAGTTAGAACTATATATATATATGTATGTACATATGTATGTATGTATATTTATTTATTTTTAAAATTTTTGTTAAGGTATGATTGATATACACTCTTATGAAGGTTTCACATGAAAAAACAATGTGGTTACTACATTTACCCATATTATCAAGTCCCCACCCAGACCCCAATGCAGTCACTGTCCATCAGTGTAGTAAGAGGCCACAGATCCACTATGTGCCTTCTCTGTGCTACACTAGAACTATGTATTTAAAATACTCAAAATTAAAACTGAGTTTTTTAAATATTTAATTTAAAAATAACAGTAATAAATTCCTTATATATGAGCATAAGTATCACATTTTTGTGTATGTTTGAAAATAACTGTTTTCCATAACAAAAAAACTTAGGAGGGAGGGTGGCGTTGTTTTACGTTTTTGCTGCTTTCTCTAACATCTGGCTTACTGGAAGACAGCTGGGTTCTCGGAACTGCTGCTGCCGTGGCTCTGCTGCAGTTTCATTTATCATGGAGCCTCCAGGCAAGACCACTCTATGCTGGCAAGGGAGTGAGAGCAGAAAGGACAAACGTGTCTTAGCATTATGAAAACAGTTTTGACCTTGCAAACGCTAAAGGGTCTCAGGGGCCATCAGGAATCTCTGGATCGCTCTTCTAGAACTGCTTCTCTAATGTATATTCAAAACTATAATGGTCATTATAGAAGTTCCTGTATTAGCAAGTCAGAACACATGGGTGCTGGTCCTGTCTCCCAATGACCCGATTCATTTTCCCCAGGAAGCCACCTGGTCTCTGGTCTTTCTGATTCTCTGCTCTGCCCTGAGAACCTAGCATAATGCTCTACTTAATGCTGAAAGGAATGCCCAGGATCCCTCAGCTGCCTAGTGGGAGCATATACTCTAGAGCAATATGATAGCCTGCTTATACTACTGACTTTTTCAATAGTCATTTGATGTTGTTACTAGTGCTGAAAGAAGGTAAACTCAGCCAGGGTTCCAGGCATACTTACAGGTCTTAGCTACCATTTAACATAGCGTGTAGTGTTTAAGAGTTTGAACTTGAGTCTGTAGCTTAGGTTCAAATTCTGACTCTTATGTTTTATTAGGTGTGTAATCTTGGGCTAGTCAATGAATACCTCTGTTACTTCATCTACAAGATGAAGATAATAAAGTTTCACTGAGTTGTGGGGATTAAATGGGATAATCCATGTTAGGTGCTTAAAGTAGTACCAGGTGCCTGGTCAGCATTACTGACATGTTCACTATTATAACTTGAGGGCTTGCTGACTGTGTGCCAGGCCCATGTGCCAACCTTTATCACAGGCACTTTATCATATGGCCCTGGGTCACTCTGACTCCAAAACTTGGACTGAAAGATAAACTTAATTATACAAGCAATACATTCTATTATTTGAAAAATTCAGAGGCTTCTCCATACTCTGCCCTGTTACTGCCCTCTCTCAGCTTTCTTGGGAACTTTTTTCTTGGTTGATGGGCAGCTTTGGAAGGAGGGGTGACCTTGGAGTTTTCCTTCCTACTCCTGGCCCAGGTGGGCAAAGGCTCCTTCAAGCATGCCAGGGTGCTGGACAAGCTTAAGGCAGAGCTGGAACGTGGCATCACCATCGACATCTCCCTGTGGATGTTTGAGACCATCAAGTACTACGTCACCATCACTGATGCCCCAGGTCACTGTGACTTCAAGAACATGATCACTGGTGCCTCACAGGCACCACCAGGTTGCCTCAGCCCTGCTATGGGGTGGGCAGTGTGTGCCTCAGGCCAGGTCTGAGCCGGGCCCTCTTCCCTGCATCCCTTGGACCAGGCAGACTGTGCTGTACTGATTGGGGCAAGTGGAGCAGGCGAGTTTGAGGTGAGAACCTCCAAGAATGTGCGGACCTGTGAGCATGTACTTACTGCTGGCCTATAGTCTGGGAGTGAAGTAACTCATCGTGGCAGTCAACGAGATGGACATCATGGAGCCTCCTGACAGTAGTGTGCACTTTGGGAAGGTCAGCAAGGAGGTGAAGTCCTCTATCCAGAGGATTGGGTACAACTCCAAGGCTGTGTGCCCACCTTAGGCTGGAATGGGGACATCATGATGGAGCCCAGCACCAGGGTGAGAGCTGACTGGGGCAGGGCCAGCTGAATGGGACTTCCCACTCATACCTGTGGGCTTCTTCTGGAATGTAATAGCCATGTTCTATATGGACCAATCACTGTGAAGGGTGTCTGTCCCATGGGATTATATGATTAATCCCTATTTTGCAGGTGAACAGAGGTTACTCAAAACCACACAACTAGGAAGCATAAAGCTGCACTGTTCAATGTGGTAGCTACTAGTTACATGTGGCTATTTAATTTATTAAAGTTAAATCAAGTACTTTTAGTTCCTTAGTTGTATTAGTTGCATTTCAAGCTCCCAGCAACTATAGGCAGCTACCATATTAGACAGTGAGAGAATATTTCCATTCATTGCAGAAAGTTCTATCAGGCAGAGCTGTCAGGGTCTAGAATTCCAGTCCCTGCTCACAGCATCGAAGCTATCCTAACTCTCAAGACAGGTTAGGCAGTGTGGAGGCAATATAAATGTGTCTAAGATACAGTCATTGTATCCCAGAAGCTGGTAGGGTTTAAAATTCCTAGATGAGTGTCTCTCTACCTTGGAAGTCTAGCTCTGGTATCAGACCCAGGTTCAAATCCCAGCTCTATCCCTTGTGCACAGTAAAGGGATGAGTGAGATATTAACACTCTGGGCCTTAGGACATCCTTCATGGGGTTGTAAGAATTAAATGAGACTCCACATGGGCATCTGTTCATGTATACATTTGGTGATCAGATGCTAACTGTTATCACTTATTTATTGCCTAAAGCCTACCTTTTCTATAACCAACCTGAGGATTCTTAGCCTTCTCTTCCATGTGTACAAAGCTATCTTTTTCTGATTATAAAAGTGAAGTTTAATATTTTCACAGTGAGCTTTTCAGCATAAACAGTAATTTCATGGCTTACATAACCTTGTTTTCATGCAGTTCTTTCTAGATATTCACATATGGACTCAAACTGTACATAATGTTCTATTGTTCTTATTTTAAAATTTTTCCTTACCATTGAAACATGTTGAATAGTTAGTGGTGTTTTGTATGGCATCTCAAGGAGGTACAGTAGTTTGTTTAGCTATTCCATTATTAAATGAAAATGATATTATTTGAGAAATTACAAAGTGTCAGAAACCAAACTAAGCACTTAACATGTACACCACATAAAATGGAATGAAACCCCATTATTTTATTCCCATCTAAAATGAGAGAACTGGGAGACAATGCAGTTAAGTAATAGCCCAATGTCACCAACTTCTAAGAATATTGTTTCTAATTTTATTTAAAACTGCCGTAAGCATCTTGATAAATAAATCTTTGCATGTGTCCTCAATAATTAGAACAAGTTCCTAATGAAACAAAGGGTAGGCTTTCTTTTGGAGGCTTCTGTTTCCAATTGTCATTGAGGACGTTTAGAACTGCCATTGGCAGTTGCGTTCCTTAGGGTTGTATTTGAACCTTTGCCTACTGGGCACTGTCCTTGGTGCTGAGGTCGCAGCCTGAATGAGCAGCGACTGTGCTCAGGGCACTTACAGTCTTGTTGGGGGTGGGTGGTATATACAGTGGATGATAAGTGCTAAGAAAAATCTAAAGAGTGGAATGAGAGTTATTTCCTATTGGGTGGTCAGGGTGGGGGGCTCTTCTAAAATGACATTAGGGCAGACACCTGAAGCTTTGCCCATATCCCCACATCTTGAGTACTATCATATACTTCTGCTACTAAGATAAGGGGATTTCATTCCCATGTACTTTTGAGCATTTATTAGGCACCTACTATATTCTAGATGTGAAAAGAACAAAGCATGCAGTCAGTGGCTAGATAGATTTAAGGTTTATCTTTAGCTCTCAAGAAATACCTATGACATTGGAGACCTCAGTTTCTTCTTTAAGATGGGGGTGATATTGACCTCATAGGCTTATGCTGCCTTCTGGGTTGGCACAGAGAGACAAATGAGTTTTCAAGTTCATCAAATTAATGAAAGAGCTCATCCTTTCTGATGTGGCTGGTGTTTGAGTGGGGAGTTGGCCTGGTTATCAACTTCTGGCTTGGGCTTTGGGCTACCTGTTTGACCCTCAATTATTCCCTCTATTAAAAGAAGGAATATTCTTTTTTATTCTTATATGCTTTAATTATTTATATAAAAATGCTTATTAATTTTTTTCAAAGCCTACCCACCCTCCACCCCACTTCTTTTTTTTCTTTCTTTTTTTTATATTTTGGTATCATTAATCTACAATTACATGAAGAACATTATGTTTACTAGGCTCCCCCCTTCACCAAGTACCCCCCACAAACCCCATTACAGTCACTGTCCATCAGCATAGTAAGATGTTGTAGAATCACTACTTGTCTTCTCTGTGTTGCACAGCCCTCCCCGTGCCTCCCCACATTATACATGCTAATCATAAGGCCCCCTTTCCTTTTTCCCACCCTTGTCCCTCCCTTCCCACCCATCCTCCCCAGTCCCTTTCCCTTTGGTAACTGTTAGTCCATTCTTAGGTTCTGTGAGTCTGCTGCTGTTTTGTTCCTTCAGTTTTTCTTTGTTCTTTTTTTTTTTTTTTTTGGTAGATAATTGTTTTTTATTGAAGGGTAGTTGACACACAGTATTACATTACATTAGTTTCAGGTGTACAACATAGTGATTCAACATTTATATACATGATAATTCTAGGTACCAGCTATCACCATACCAAGTTGTTACAATATATTTTGACTATATTCCTTATGCTATACATTACATCCCAGTTACTTATTTAATTTTTACCATTGGAAGTGTGTACTTTTTTTTTGTTTGTGAGGGCATCTCTCATATTTATTGATCAAATGGTTCTTAACAACAATAAAATTCTGTATAGGGGAGTCAATGCTCAATGCACAATCATTAATCCACCCCAAGCCTAATTTTCGTCAGTCTCCAATCTTCTGAGGCATAACAAACAAGTTCTTACATGGAGAACAAATTCTTACATAGTGAATAAGTTACATAGTGAACAGTACAAGGGCAGTCATCACAGAAACTTTCGGTTTTGCTCATGCATTATGAACTATAAACAGTCAGTTCAAATATGAATACTCATTTGATGTTTATACTTGACTTATATGTGGATACCACATTTCTCCCTTTATTATTATTATTTTTAATAAAATGCTGAAGTGGCAGGTAGATACAAGATAAAGGTAGAAAACATAGTTTAGTGTTGTAAGAGAGCACATGTAGATGATCAGGTGTGTGCCTGTAGACTATGTGTTAATCCAAGCTAGACAAGGGCAATAAAACATCCACGTGTGCAGAAGATTTCTCTCAGAACGGGGGGGTGAGGTTCTAAGCCTCACCTCTGTTGATCCCCAATTTCTCACCTGATGACCCCCCTGCGACTGTGCCTGTCTTAGGTTGTTCCTCCCTTGAGGAATCTTACCCGTCTCTGGCTAACCAGTCATCTTCCGGGGCCATACAGGGAAATGTAAAGTTGGTAAGTGAGAGAGAAGCCTTATTGTTTGAAAAGGTTAGCTTTTTACTTCTTTGCATATTTATACCCTGTGGCTTCTATGCCCAGCATTTGTCTTGAGGTATCTTTACCACTTGGAAGAATTATGATATTCGGTAAATTTGATATGAGGCACGAATTCTATTTAAGGGTTGTAATTAGGAAGGAAGAAGAAAAGCTATAGAAGTAGCAGGCGGAAGAAAACCTGGGAAGATTGATTATTTCTTTGACATATCTTCTTGTAGAGTAACTTCAGCATGTATAGGTTTTAAGCTACTACTTAAATTGCGCACACACATTAACATAATAGGAGTATAGTTACATAACCAAAGCATATCTGTAATTACCAGCCATCTCCAGTGAAACCAAGAAAACCAGTTAGGCACCTTAGGCATTTGTGAAAACTTATCTATGATATGGTGGATATTGTCCAACTGAACTTGAACAGTCTGAGAGAAATCAGACAAATTAAAACAACCCATTCCTGGGGAATGTTCACACACCTTATGTTCTTTTAACAGTAAATAGTCTGTAGTTGTAAGATTTTGCAGCGCTACAATTTGCACTTCTCCTAATTCTTGGTTGAGTTCCGACAGTATAGATCCAGTCAAATTTGTTGTTTTACTGTATGCACAGGCCAGCTTAGATATCTCCTTCTTCATTCCCATGGCAAGTCCAGGAGCTGGTGGGATGAGTGCATCTACAGCTGTAGCACTGCATGGATCTTTGTTGGGTTTTTTTTTTTTTTTAATAATTATTTTTTATTGAAGGGTAGTTGACTCACAGTATTACATTACTTTAGTTTCAAGTGTACAACACAGTGGTAGAACATTTATATACATAATTCTAGGTTCCAGCTATCACCCTACCAAGCTGTTGCAATATCTTGACTATATTCCTTATGCTATACATTACATCCCGGTTACTTGTTTATTTTACCATTGGAAGTCTGTCCTTTTTTTTTTTTTTGTTAGGGCATCTCTCATATTTATTGATCAAATGGTTGTTAACGACAATAAAATTCTGTATAGGGGAGTCAATGCTCAATGCACAATCATTAATCCACCCCAAGCCTAATTTTCGTCAGTCTCCAATCTTCTGAGGCATAACAAACAAGTTCTTACATGTAGAACAAATTCTTACATAATGAATAAGTTACATAGTGAACAGTACAAGGGCAGTCATCACAGAAACTTTCGGTTTTGCTCATGCATTATGAACTATAAACAGTCAGTTCAAATATGAATACTCATTTGGTTTTTATACTTGATTTATATGTGGATACCACATTTCTCTATTATTATGATTTTTAATAAAATGCTGAAGTGGTAGGTAGATACAAGATAAAGGTAGAAAACATAGTTTAGTGTTGTAAGAGAGCAAATGTAGATGATCAGGTGTGTGCCTGTAGACTATGTGTTAATCCAAGCTAGACCAGGGCAATAAAACATCCATGTATGCAGAAGATTTCTCTCAGAACAGGGGGGGTGAGGTTCTAAGCCTCACCTCTGTTGATCCCCAATTTCTCACCTGATGGCCCCCCTGCGACTGTGCCTGTCTTAGGTTGTTCCTCCCTTGAGGAATCTTACCCGTCTCTGGCTAACCAGTCATCTTCCGGGGCCATACAGGGAAATGTGAAGTTGGTAAGTGAGAGGGAAGCCTTATTGTTTGAAAAGGTTAGCTTTTTACTTCTTTGCATATTTATGCCCTGTGGCTTCTATGCCCAGCATTTGTCTTGAGGTATCTTTACCACTTGGAAGAATTATGATACTCGGTAAATTTGATATGAGGCACGAATTCTATTTAAGGGTTGTAACTAGGAAGGAAGACGAAAAGCTATAGAAGTAGCAGGCGGAAGAAAACATGGGAAGATTGATTATTTCTTTGACATATCTTCTTGTAGAGTAACTTCAGCATGTATAGGTTTTAAGCTACTACTTAAATTGCGCACACACATTAACATAATAGGAGTATAGTTACATAACCAAAGCATATCTGCAATTACTAGCCATCTCCAGTGAAACCAAGAAAACCAGTTAGGCACCTTAGGCATTTGTGAAAACTTATCTATGATATGGTGGATATTGTCCAACTGAACTTGAACAGTCTGAGAGAAATCAGACAAATTAAAACAACCCATTCCTGGGGACTGTTCACATGCCATATGTTCTTTTAACAGTAAATAGTCTGTAGTTGTAAGACTTTGGAGTGCTACAATTTGCACTTCTCCAAATTCTTGGTTAAGTTCCAACAGTATAGATCCAGTCAAATTTGTTGTTTTACTGTATGCACAGGCCAGCTTAGATATCTCCTTCCTCATTCCCATGGCAAGTCCAGGAACTGGTGGGATGAGTGCATCTACAGCGGTAGCAGTGCGTGGATCTTTGTTGGGGTTTTTTGATGATCATCTTCTGGCATGAGTCTTCCAGAGAGTGCAGATTTTGGAAGTTCTTTTTCATATCGTATCTTAGTTCATTTTCGGGGTAGCCCAATTAGGCTTTGATCCTCTGTATAAACACAAACAGACCCTTTGCCTACACTTTTATATGCCCTTTATACCCTTGTGTAGAACTCATTGGAGGTTACCACACAGGAACTGCCTTTTTTTTTTTTTTGGTATCACTAATCTACACTTACATGATGAATATTATGTTTACTAGACTCTCCCCTATACCAGGTCCCCCCTATAAACCCCTTTACAGTCACTGTCCATTAGCATAGCAAAATGTTATAGAATCCTACTTGCCTTCTCTGTGTTGTACAGCCCTCCCTTTTCTCCTACCCCCCCATGCATGCTAATCTTAATAACCCCCTACTTCTCCCCCCACCCTTATCCCTCCCTACCCACCCATCCTCCCCAGTCCCTTTCCCTTTGGTACCTGTTAGTCCATTCTTGAGTTCTGTGATTCTGCTGCTGTTTTGTTCCTTCAGTTTTTCCTTTGTTCTTATATTCCACAGATAAGTGAAATCATTTGGTATTTCTCTTTCTCTGCTTGGCTTGTTTCACTGAGCATAATACCCTCCAGCTCCATCCATGTTGCTGCAAATGGTAGGATTTGCCCTTTTCTTATGGCTGAGTAGTATTCCATTGTGTATATGTGCCACATCTTCTTTATCCATTCATCTATCGATGGACATTTAGGTTGCTTCCAATTCTTGACTATTGTGAATAGTGCTGCGATAAATATAGGGGTGCACTGATCTTTCTCATACTTGATTGCTGCATTCTTAGGGTAAATTCCTAGGAGTGCAATTCCTGGGTTAAATGGTAAGTCTGTTTTTAGCATTTTGATGTACCTCCATGCTGCTTTCCACAATGGTTGAACTAACTTACATTCCCACCAGCAGTGTAGGAGGGTTCCCCTTTCTCCACAGCCTCGCCAACATTTGTTGTTGTTTGTCTTTTGGATGGCAGCCATCCTTACTGGTGTGAGGTGATATCTCATTGTAGTTTTAATTTGCATTTCTCTGATAATTAGCGATGTGGAGCATCTTTTCATGTGTCTGTTGGCCATCTGTATTTCTTTTTTGGAGAACTGTCTGTTCAGTTCCTCTGCCCATTTTTTAATTGGGTTATTTGTTTTTTGTTTGTTGAGGCGTGTGAGCTCTTTATATATTCTGGACGTCAAGTCTTTATCGGATCTGTCATTTTCAAATATATTCTCCCATACTGTAGGGTTCGTTTTTGTTCTATTGATGGTGTCTTTTGCTGTACAGAAGCTTTTCAGCTTAATATAGTCCCACTTATTCATTTTTGCTGTTGTTTTCCTTGCCCGGGGAGATATGTTCAAGAAGAGATCACTCATGTTTATGTCTAAGAGGTTTTTGCCTATGTTTTCTTCCAAGAGTTTAATGGTTTCATGACTTACATTCAGGTCTTTGATCCATTTTGAGTTTACTTTTGTATATGGGGTTAGACAACGGTCCAGTTTCATTCTCCTACATGTAGCTGTCCAGTTTTGCCAGCACCATCTGTTGAAGAGACTGTCATTTCGCCATTGTATGTCCATGGCTCCTTTATCAAATATTAATTGACCATATATGTCTGGGTTAATGTTTGGATTCTCTAGTCTGTTCCATTGGTCTGTGGCTCTGCTCTTGTGCCAGTACCAAATTGTCTTGATTACTATGGCTTTATAGTAGAGCTTGACGTTGGGGAGTGAGATCCCCCCTACTTTATTCTTCTTTCTCAGGATTGCTTTGGCTATTCAGGGTCTTTGGTGTTTCCATATGAATTTTTGAATTATTTGTTCCAGTTCATTGAAGAATGTTGCTGGTAGTTTCATAGGGATTGCATCAAATCTGTATATTGCTTTGGGCAGGATGGCCATTTTGACGATATTAATTCTTCCTAGCCACGAGCATGGGATGAGTTTCCATCTGTTAGTGTCCCCTTTAATTTCTCTTAAGAGTGACTTGTAGTTTTCAGAGTATAAGTCTTTCACTTCTTTGGTTAGGTTTATTCCTAGGTATTTTTTTTTGATGCAATTGTGAATGGAGTTGTTTTCCTGATTTCTCTTTCTGTTGGTTCATTGTTAGTGTATAGGAAAGCCACAGATTTCTGTGTGTTGATTTTGTATCCTGCAACTTTGCTGTATTCCGATATCAGTTCTAGTAGTTTTGGGGTGGAGTCTTTAGGGTTTTTTATGTACAGTATCATGTCATCTGCAAATAGTGACAGTTTAACTTCTTCTTTACCAATCTGGATTCCTTGTATTTCTTTGTTTTGTCTGATTGCTGTGGCTAGGACCTCCAGTACTACGTTAAATAACAGTGGAGAGAGTGGGCATCCCTGTCTAGTTCCCGATCTCAGAGGAAATGCTTTCAGCTCCTCGCTGTTCAATATGATGTTGGCTGTGGGTTTATCATAGATGGCCTTTATTATGTTGAGGTACTTGCCCTCTATTCCCATTTTGCTGAGAGTTTTTATCATGAATGGATGTTGAACTTTGTCAAATGCTTTTTCAGCATCTATGGAGATGATCATGTGGTTTTTGTCTTTCTTTTTGTTGATGTGGTGGATGATGTTGATGGACTTTCGAATGTTGTACCATCCTTGCATCCCTGGGATGAATCACACTTGGTCATGGTGTATGATCCTTTTGATGTATTTTTGCATCTACGTTCATCAGGGATATTGGTCTGTAGTTTTCTTTTTTGGTGGGGTCTTTGCCTGGTTTTGGTATTAGGGTGATGTTAGCTTCATAGAATGAGTTTGGGAGTATTCGCTCCTCCTCTATTTTTTGGAAAACTCTAAGGAGAATGGGTATTATGTCTTCCCTGTATGTCTGATAAAATTCCGAGGTAAATCCATCTGGCCCGGGGGTTTTGTTCTTTGGTAGTTTTTTGATTACCGCTTCAATTTCGTTGCTGGTAATTGGTCTGTTTAGATTTTCTGTTTCTTCCTGGGTCAATCTTGGAAGGTTATATTTTTCTAGGAAGTTGTCCATTTCTCCTAGGTTTCCCAGCTTGTTAGCATATAGGTTTTCATAGTATTCTCCAATAATTCTTTGCATTTCCGTGGGGTCCATCGTGATTTTTCCTTTCTCGTTTCTGATACTGTTGATTTGTGTTGACTCTCTTTTCTTCTTAATAAGTCTGGCTAGAGGCTTATCTATTTTGTTTATTTTCTCGAAGAACCAGCTCTTGGTTTCATTGATTTTTGCTATTGTTTTATTCTTCTCAATTTAATTTATTTCTTCTCTGATCTTTATTATGTCCCTCCTTCTGCTGACTTTAGGCCTCATCTGTTCTTCTTTTTCCAATTTCGATAATTGTGACATTAGACCATTCATTTGGGATTGCTCTTCCTTTTTTAAATATGCTTGGATTGCTATATACTTTCCTCTTAAGACTGCTTTTGCTGTGTCCCACAGAAGTTGGGGCTTAGTGTTGTTGTTGTCATTTGTTTCCATATATTGCTGGATCTCCATTTTGATTTGGTCATTGATCCATTGATTATTTAGGAGTGTGTTGTTAAGCCTCCATGTGTTTGTGAGCCTCTTTGCTTTCTTTGTACAGTTTATTTCTAGTTTTATGCCTTTGTGGTCTGAAAAGTTTGTTGGTAGGATTTCAATCTTTTGGAATTTTCTGAGGCTCTTTTTGTGGCCTAGTATGTGGTCTATTCTGGAGAATGTTCCATGTGCACTTGAGAAGAATGTATATCCCGCTGCTTTTGGATGTAGAGTTCTATAGATGTCTATTAGGTCCATCTGCTCTACTGTGTTGTTCAGTGCTTCCGTGTCCTTACTTATTTTCTGCCAAGTGGATCTATCCTTTGGGGTGAGTGGTGTGTTGAAGTCTCCTAGAATGAATGCATTGCAGTCTATTTCCCCCTTTAGTTCTGTTAGTATTTGTTTCACATATGCTTGTGCTCCTGTGTTGGGTGCATATATATTTAGAATGGTTATATCCTCTTGTTGGACTGAGCCCTTTATCATTATGTAGTGTCCTTCTTTATCTCTTGTTACTTTCTTTGTTTTGAAGTCTATTTTGTCTGATATTAGTACTGCAACCCCTGCTTTCTTCTCGCTGTTGTTTGCTTGAAATATGTTTTTCCATCCCTTGACTTTTAGTCTGTGCATGTCTTTGGGTTTGAGGTGAGTTTCTTGTAAGCAGCACATAGATGGATCTTGCTTTTTTATTCATTCTATTACTCTGTGTCTTTTGGTTGGTGCATTCAGCCCATTAACATTTAGGGTGACTATTGAAAGATATGTACTTATTGCCATTGCAGGCTTTAAATTTGTGGTTACCAAAGGTTCAAGGTTAGCCTCTTTAGTATCTTACTGCCTAACTTAGCTCGCTTATTGAGCTGTTATATACACTGTCTGGAGATTCTTTTCTTCTCTCCCTTCTTATTCCTCCTCCTCGATTCTTCATATGTTGGGTGTTTTGTGCTGTGCTCTTTCTAGGAGTGCTCCCATCTAGAGCAGTCCCTGTAAGATGTTCTGTAGAGGTGGTTTGTGGGAAGCAAAATCCCTCAGCTTTTGTTTGGGAATTGTTTAATCCCACCGTCATATTTGAATGATAGTCGTGCTGGATACAGTATCCTTGGTTCAAGGCCCTTCTGTTTCATTGTATTAAATATATCATGCCATTCTCTTCTGGCCTGTAGGGTTTCTGTTGAGAAATCTGACGTTAGCCTGATGGGTTTCCCTTTATAGGTGACCTTTTTCTCTCTAGCTGCCTTTAACACTCTTTCCTTGTCCTTGATCTTTGCCATTTTAATTATTATGTGTCTTGGTGTTGTCCTCCTTGGATCCTTTCTGTTGGGGGTTCTGTGTATTTCCGTGGTCTGTTCGATTATTTCCTCCCCCAGTTTGGGGAAGTTTTCAGCAATTATTTCTTCTAAGATACTTTCCATCTCTTTTCCTCTCTCTTCTTCTTCTGGAACCCCTATAATACGGATATTGTTCCTTTTGGATTGGTCACACAGTTCTCTTAATATTGTTTCATTCCTGGAGATCCTTTTATCTCTCTCTATGTCAGCTTCTATGCGTTCCTGTTCTCTGGTTTCAATTCCATCAATGGCCTCTTGCATCCTATCTATTCTGCTTATAAACCCTTCCAGAGTTTGTTTCATTTCTGTAATCTCCTTTCTGATATCTGTGATCTCCCTCCGGACTTCATCCCATTTCTCTTGCGTATTTCTCTGCATCTCTGTCAGCATGTTTATGATTCTTATTTTGAATTCTTTGTCAGGAAGACTGGTTAGGTCTGTCTCCTTCTTTGGTGTTGTCTCTGTCATCTTTGTCTGCCTGTAGCTTTGCCTTTTCATGGTGATAGGAATAGTTTGCAGAGCTGAGATGAGTGATGGCTGGAAGAACTTCCCTTCTTGTTGGTTTGTGGCCCTCCTCTCCTGGGAGAACAGCGACCTCTAGTGGCTTGTGCTGCGCAGCTGCACGCAGACAGGGCTTCTGCTTCCTGCCCGGCTGCTATGGAGTTTATCTCGGCTGTTGCTGTGGGCGTGGCCTGGCTCGGGCAGCTACTCCAAAGTGGTGGAGTCGCGTTGGAGCAGGAGCTGCTGGGAGGCTGTTTATCTCTGCAAGTGGCCTCCCTGCTCCCTGCAGCCCAGGGGTTAGGGTGCCCAGAGATCCCGGATTCCCTGCCTCTGGATTAAGTGACCCGCCCTGCTCCTTTAAGACTTCCAAAAAGCACCCGCCAAAACAAAACAACGACCACAAAAAAAAAAAAAAAATTTTTTTTAATTAAAAAAAAAATTTTTTTTTAATTAAAAAAAAAAAAAAAAGGTGGCCGCTCGTTTTTCTTTATTCTCGAGTGCCAGCCTCAGGCATCTGCTCACCGGTCTTGCTGCTCTGTTTCCCTAGTTTTGGGGTCCCTATCCCTTTAAGACTTCCAAAAAGCACTCGCCAAAACAAAACAGAAAAAAAAAAATGGTCTCTCACTTTTCTGGTGTCCTCCGTCACCCGGCCTCCGGTGCCCGCTCACTGTTCTTGCTGCCCTGTTTTCCTAGCATCCAGGGCCCCCTGGGCACGTACTGTGTCTGCACTCTGGCCCGGATGGCTGGGGCTGGGTGTTCGGCAGTCCTGGGCTCCGTCTCCCTCCCGCTCTGCCTGCTCTTCTCCCGCCGGGAGCTGGGGGGGAGGGGCGCTCGGCTCCCGCCGGGCCTGGGCTTGTATCTTACCCCCTTCGCGAGGCGCTGGGTTCTCTCAGGTGCGGATGTGGTCTGGATATTGTCCTGTGTCCTCTGGTCTTTATTCTAGGAAGAGTTGTCTTTGTTATATTTTCATAGATATATGTGGTTTTGGGAGGAGATTTCCGCTGCTCTACTCACGCCGCCATCTTCCGATCCCTCCCTTTCTTTGTTCTTATACTCCACAGATGACTGAAATCATTTGGTTCCACCCCACTTCTTACAGGAGTTAAGTATTAATAGAAATGACAGCTTGCTTCCTTGGGCCACTAGTGAGTCCATGAGGCAAGATGTATTATGTATGGCTTGTGTGCTACACAGCTCTGCTTCTCTTCTAAGTAAAAGGGTTCCTTGGCAGGAGCCCTTTTCTCTAACCACAAAAACCTCCCCTCATCCCCCTTCCCAACCCTTTCATCCATGGTGGTCACTGCTCTTCTCTCTTTGGAGGGTCTCACCAAGGACTGAGAGTGACTGTTCACTGAGTGCTTGCTGTGTGTGAGCCCAGGGCCAGCACACCTCTCCCAGGTCTTGCCTTTAACCTATCGTGTGGGGCGGGTATTTTGATGGGAGACTGAGGTTTCAAAGCCTAGAGATTTGCTCAAGGACCTATGGCTGGAAAAGAGAAACTTCATCAGGATCTCAATAGTCCACCCAACGTGTGGCCCATGCTGACCAGCTCTGCTGCTTGGTGGATGAGCTGCCCACTTGGCCCTTACCACCTTGGCTCTTTCTGTACCTCTTCTATCCTGGATTTCCAATTAACTGATAAGCCTTTGCGGGCAAAGATAATGCCTCTGATGAGCTGTGACCAGGGTTTTTAGAGGAGTAAATATAGTGTCTGCTTAAAAGGCAAACATACAACTCACTGACATAGTGAAAGTTGTCCTTCCAGAAGGTCTTACACTCAATAATGTCACCCTAGCTTACAAGTCTGCTTCCTTGGCCTTTCGACCCTGATGCACATTCTTTAGGGTACCTTTATTGGGGAACATCTTAGTCCTTAGGAAGTATAAATGTTAGTCTTGTTTCCATTCTCACTCCTGATGCTTACTTAACTGTGCTCTATGTTAACAAGTCCTTTCCCTTCTCTGGACCTCAGTTTTCCTATCTGTGTAATGAGCAGATGGATGAGATCTAAGAGCTAACCAGATTCTAGGGATCTCTGCTTCCCGAGATATATTGACTCAACTCAGGGGCAATGCCTGCATCATTTAGAGTAACTGCCACCATTTAGTGGCATAGTGGCATAGTGGCATAGTGGATGCATAGTATATGTCAAGCGCTGTGCTTGGTGGACTGTGTGTGGTCTTCTGTGTCTTTTCATGGGCCCGCCAGGTAGGCAGTGGTATTGCTGTTTCACAGCGGCTGAAACCCAGGCTCCAAATGCATAAAGAAATCGCTTAAGGTCTCATGTTAAGGGCAGGCTGGTGTCTAGACAGGCTCTCTCAAGGCTGAGTGAGCTGCATGTTGGGTAGCTTTTCCAGATGTCCTGGTTCAGAGGCTGGAACATCTCCAGGAAGGCAGGGAACGTGGCAGGACTGATGTTGCTGGAAGCACTGGACTCCATCTCGCCCCCTGCCCACCCCATGGACAAGCCCCTATTGCTACTCCTGCAGGATGTATACAAGATTGGGGGTGAGTACATGCCACGTGGGGGTACTTGGGGTTGGGGGCTCACAGGGGTCTGGCTGCTGATGGCTCTGGTTGATCTGTACCTCCAGGCATTGGCACTGTGCCTGTGGGCTGGGTACAAACAAGCTTCCTCAAGCTGGGCATGGTGCTGACCTTTGCCTCCTGCAACATTACGGTGGAGGTCAAGTCTGTGGAGATGACCATGAGGCCCTGAATGAGGCCCTGCCCAGTGACAATGTGGGCTTCAATGAGAAGAATGTGTTGGTGAAGGACATTCAGTGGGGCAACGTGGTGGGGTACAGCAGGAATGACCCGCTCTCAGAGTAGGGGAGCTTTGTTTCCCAGGCGAGAGGCCCACTTAGGGGCATCTTCCTGAGGTGGCCACGCTGGCTCACAAGCAGGATGGGTCATGGGGTCATTTGGGAAGTAGTCCCTGAGCATATGCTCTGTGCTGTGCTTTTTTTTTTTACAGCAGTGTAGACAGAGTCAGACTATCTGGGTTAGAATCCTGACTCAGCAGGGTAGTTGCTGCCTTGCCCTTGAAAGGAACAATGCCTTTGCTGATATCTGGTTTTCACAACATAGTCTTGATGCCTTAAGGCAGTAATTCTCAAAGCAGGTAGGTTAGAACCAACTGGGAAGTGTTTCAGATTCCTAGCACTCTCCCCAGTGGTTCTGACTTGGTTGGTCTGGGTGGAACCTGGGAATCTGCATGTTTGGAGCTCTCAGGTGTTTCCTTCGCCCATAGTTAGAATGGCACATCTCTCTTGTTTATGGGGAGGTTGGCAGTACCCTGCAGTGATCTTGGGAGCATTAAAATGAGGTGATATGTATAAAACAGCTGACCTAGGGCCAACAGACCATCTAACAAGTTTGGTATTTGCTATTATAATGCATTTTCCTGGGTGGTGGGGAGACGCAATACATACAATACATACATTAACATGTATGTGCATAGGTGATAGTATCACTCCTCCCCAGCTTTACCAATTCCTTTATTTCATCCTGGATAAGGTGCTCAGGCTCCCTGAGTAAAATTAAATTGGAATGCACGAGATTTGCTTAACACAGAATTTGATATACCCTTTAAATGTTCAAATGTTCACTATAATCTTAAGCGTGTGTCCAGGGCACCTGACCCCTTAGCTGGTTAGGGTTACCTCCTTGGAGGATGCTTGGCTAATGCCCCACCATCCCCGTTCCACTGGGGTTCCAGGTGATCATTCTCAACCACCCAGGCAGCATCGCAGCAGGCTACTCACCAGTTCTGGGCTCCACAAGGCCCACACAGCCTGCAAGTTTGCAGAGCCGAGGGAGGAGATTGACCAGCGCTCAGGCAAGAAGCTGGAAGACCACCCCAAAGCCCTGAAGTCTAGGGACTCAGCCATTGTCCAGACGATTCTGGGCAAGCCCATATGCATGGAAAGCTTCTCAAGGGTACCTGCCTCCCGCCACCTCCCTGGTAAGTCCCAACAGTGCCTGGCTGCCAGGCTGCCCCTTTCTTCTCCTGGCTTCAGGAGCCAGTTGTGTCACACCCAAGCCAGGTAGCTGAATCTGGTCAGAAGGATCTGAGTCCCAGGTAAGAAGGGCCCAGAAAAGGAAAGTGGCTTGCCTACTGTCACACAGCACAGCAGAGGCCATTTTAGAACCTATCTACTCAAAGTGTGACCCATGGACCAACAGCTTGGGCATCCTCTGGGAGTTGGTTAGAAATGCAGACTATCGGGCTCCATCCAGACCTGAACTCAAAATATGCATTTCAACAAGATCCCCAGATAACTGGGATGAACGTCAGTTTGAGAGGCACTGGTCTGGAGGAGGTGAATAGAGCAGATTAGTAGGGTCTTTCTTTTGCCTTCCTACTGTCTAGTTGAGTGGCTTTCAAACCTGGTGGATTATCAGAGTGACTGATGGAGCCTATTAAACCTAAAGGCTTAGACCCTGACAGATTTACCTGTTCAAGACTGCAACCTAAGAGTGTGTTTCTTAGATTTCCCAGGCATGGAGGGGCTTTGAAGAAGTGTTTACTGTGTGCTAGATATTAGATATTTACAAATAAGTCCCTGTCCTCAGGGTCTCCTGGTTAATGGTAAAGAGGGTGAATTTCAAAAGAGCCACCAATTACAGGTGGGTCTTAGAAGCTGCCACATGAATCTTGCAATGATGGGTTAGTGCCTCTGCCAAAAATACTATGAGGCTTGAAGCCAGGTGCCAAAGCCTTTTCTTCTACAATCTGAAGTCAGGAAAGCATTTGAAACCTCAGGAGAAACAGCTTCCAGATTCACAGTTGCATATAAATGAGATCCATCTAATGGATTGTTGAGATGGGTACAGAAGGTACTAGTTGCCTGGAGGCTGTGACCGTTAGTGTGGTGGGGTGGTGGGTTCGCCAAAAGCAGGAGCTTTCCCTGGGTCCCTTACTTATGGGAACAGAACAGTCAAGTGGCTAGCAATATATGTGCTGGTGTGAGACTTCTGGGTTTTCAATCATTACAGCCAAGTGACCTTCAACTTCTTTGCCTCAGTTCCCCCCCCCCCATAGAATAGGTATAATGAGATCTACTATGAGTCGCTGGGAGAATTAAATGAGCTCATATGTACGAAGTGTCACTTACTTGGCTCACTTAACCTCCTTTGCAATGTCCTGTACCTTGTGCCCTGGCAGTGTTCCCCATTTATTTCCCCACATCCTGTGTCCTAGGTCGCTTTGCAGTGTGTGACATGAGGCAGGAAGATGGCTGTCAGGGTCATCAAGGCTGTGGAGAAAAAAGCACCAATTGGTGGCAAAGTCACCAAGTTAGCTGTGAAAGCAGCCAGGAAATGACTGGTGACAGCTACTTCGAGCTCCTCCAGGCCAAAGCCCAGGCAGAGCCATACCAGGGAAAGAGCAACTCAAGGAAAAGCCCTAGACTTGCCCTCTCTTGCCTGAACTGTCCTAAAACTGTCCCTGCTAATGCAGTTTTCCTGCTGATGACTTTAAGGCACGGAAATAAAGCACAGCAGTCTTTTTGCTTCTACTGACCTTGATGTTGCAAGCGAGAAGGAAGCAGGTGGGGTGCTGGGTCTAATTCTGCCCCTCCACCTTCTTTCTAGGGGGTCTGATTGGTGCAGGAACTGGAAGATAGGGGTCAGGGGGAGGAAAAGGAGTAAAAGGGGAATGCTGGACAGCTTTTGGCCCTGGCCAAGTTCATCAGCTCTTGTAACAGGACTGGACTCTGGGGTTAAACTGTCTTGACTTGAATAGTGTCTATAAAAGTCAAACTGTGCACCTTGTTTGCTCATCTGTAAAATAGGAGAACAACAGTGTCTGCCTCCACAGGGACGTTGAAGTTTGAGCTGGTATTCACTGGGCATGATACATTAGTGTCTTGCCAATGGGTTTCAGCCCCTGGCAAGTTCACTATGGATTCACAGACTGAGGAATGACAATGGAACGTTCTTGGGGTAAAAGAGTTTATTACCCAGCGTGTTCTCCCTGGTGATCGAGCACTAGAATTACGTCTGCATACAACAGTCTGCAGGTCTGTAATTCTCCTTAATCTCTGCCACCTCCCACAGCACTGGACAGAGCTCTTTATATAGTGACTCAGGCAATAATAGCTTATTGCCTATGGCTATGGAAGCAGCCTAGCAGTAGGCCAGTTACATCATCAGGTAGTTCAGGTTCAGGTGAGGAGGATCCTGGCCATAGGAACTTCAGTTTTCCCCACACCCCTACAGATGAAACAGCAGAAGTCTGGGGGCTTCTGTTTCCCCTGGGGCAATAGGAGAAGGGAATTAGGGCAGCAGAAGGAAGCGGCTCCCTTTCTATCAATGCCTTATATGTTCTCCTTTCCCCATTTGTTCCTATCAAAGGAACTGGCTGACTCAAGGCCAGCTTCTGCTTGGGATGTGGATCCTGGCACCCCCTTGGGTCCTGCTGCTGAGGATATAGTGTAAACCAGGAAGCTCTATTCTTGTCTGGGAGTGGAATCCCTGTCTGTTAATGAACCTACAAGCCATGTTTGTGCCTGCAGGATGATGACACTCTCTTGATTATATATCATGTGTGACACTTGTTTCAGGGGAGGGGATTTATTTGGTATAAAGGATTTATATTAACAAGAGTCACCACTTATTGTGGGCTTACTATGTGTTCTACACAATTACCTCATTTAATTTTCCCAACGATCTTGTGTGATAGAAGTACCCATTTTAAAGCTTAGGAAAAATGAGGCTGAAAGAGATTTAATTAGTAACTTGCCCTAAGTTTCACAGTTGTTAGCTAGCCAAGACAGGACCGCATCTGCCTGTCTTCACAGCTCAGGACTCTTAACCACCACTCTAATTGTATAAATTTCTTTTGTTTACATTGTTACAGAATAAACTATTTAGCTCAATTTGCATAATTGATTTAATGTAGTTCTGGCAGTCTCACGCAAGAACCGCTAGGTCCCGAAACAGTGGGAGCTAAAGGTGTCAATGGGGACCAGAAGCTCAAGGAAATGCCAGTTCAGGTAGCTTTAAAAACTATTTTTGGAAAACCAAGGTCCTGGTCACCCTCCCGCCTGCAGTTGCTAGTAGTGTCCACGAGGGCGAAGCCTACGCTGCACGCGTCAATCACGCCCTTCTTCCTCTTGCTCATCTCTCTGGTTAGCTTGGGAAAAGAGCCCTCCTCCTGACCCATAAGGCCCTGGGCCGGAAGCCTTCCTTTCTCTTCCTGTTCACCATGGCGGTGAGTAGCCGAGGCTCAGCTTTGCTTTCTTTCATCCATCTCCATCCACGGCCGGCTGATCCCGCAGGAGCTGCCTCGCCTGCGGCCCGAGGAGAACCCCGCGATGCTGGCCGTGCCGAAACTGGCAGAGCCATGCGGGCCAAGGGCGCGGAGCTAGACCCTGTCGCCTCCCCTCCTCACTGGGGATCAGGCTCGGGGCAGCCGCCCGTAGTGCTCAGCACAGCCCGTAGGCTGCAGGCTGCAGGGAGGGCTAGTGGAGCGAACAGAGGGCCTGAGACACGGCGTTCGGACCTGTTTCCGGTCCCGGGGACTTGAGGCTCGGCCTAGGGCCGGGGAACCTCAGTCGGTCCCTCTGCTTAGGGCAGGGGCCAGCTTTGCCGCAACCTCAAGCAGCTTCGGAATAGGATGGGGACGTCGCACAACCACGTTTTTCCTGTTCCCTCAGCATTTAAATTATATTTTCTTTTTACTACTCCCCGTCGGCCTTATAATGGGGACGGCCTCGTCACCTTATACGTTGAGCCCTTAGGGCCCCTGTCTGTAACTTTAACCCCCGGTACCTGTCTTAACACTCATTGCTTGCGTGAAGGAAGAAACACGATCTCGAGCTGTCTTCTTTGATATCTCCCGGGCAAACACAGTGACACTTCTTAACCCATAGGGCTCATCGAATTGGGATGAGCAGAAATAAATATGCAGTGAATAAAAATACGGGGCTCGCATCCGTGGCAGGGTTGAGTGTGCTGACTGCAGCGCTTCCCTGTTGCAGCAGGATCAAGGTGAAAAGGAGAATCCCATGCGGGAGCTTCGCATCCGCAAGCTCTGCCTCAACATCTGTGTTGGGGAGAGTGGAGACAGACTGACCCGGGCAGCCAAGGTGCTGGAGCAGCTGACTGGCCAGACCCCTGTGTTTTCAAAAGGTGAGTGGTGGCTGCCGCGGAGAGGGCTGGTGGCTCGGTACACCTGGGTGGACCTTAACTCACCTGTCAGGCCTGCTTGGTGCGCAGCATCCCTTAAAAACATTACCTTCCTGAACTGCCCAAGATGTATCTTCCTTTCAAATTGGGTGTGGCATTGGAATACCGGATTTTCTGTGAGCAGAGATTAAGAACTAGCCCAGGTAGAGATTTTTCAAGTAATGAGAATATGAGGTAGAGTGGAAATGCTGGGAATGCAGTAAATGGGATTCAGCATGATGGGCAGTTGGAGTTATATAGGCTGCACAGAGAACAGGGTTGTGTACCTAGAATAACAGCCCAAATTCTGACTCCATCACTTGCTTTTCTGGCTTTGGCCTGTGGGCCTCAGCTTCCTTGTTTGCATGAAGGAGATGATACCTGCTTTATACCCTTGTGTAGGATAGGATGAGTTTTACCAAGACATTGCTATTGTTACCTTTGCTGTTTTTGAAGCTTCATTGCTTTAAGCAGGTCCTGGGGTTCAAATCTTGCCTCCTATAGCAGCTGTGATCTTGGGCATGTTAACCTGGAAGAACCTCATCTGTAAAATGGGGACAACAGTACACTAAGGTTTTATCAGGTATTAGCTGTTATCAGTTTTGTTTTCTTTAAAAGAACACAACAATCGTAGTGTCCACTAGGCAGTGGGGGTGTGTGTGTGTAGCCTATCCTGCTTGTGAACTTGGCCATTCCTGAGATTTAGACACTGCGACTTTGAGCTTTTAATTGCTAATAAAGTATAGCTGAGTGACTTGGAAGTTGGAAAACCTATTTTCTGTTTAACAGATGTAGGTGACACTGATTAGAACACCTCTTAAGAGTACAGTGGATACTTAGTGTCCCTTTGGGGTATGGAGATGATGTTCTGGGGAAGAGGTGAGTGCGGTGGGAGTATGACAGCACCTGACTCCTGTTTACCCCCACCTGTAGCAAGATACACCGTGAGGTCCTTCGGCATCAGGAGAAATGAAAAGATTGCCGTCCACTGCACAGTCCGAGGGGCCAAGGCCGAAGAAATCCTGGAGAAGGGCCTGAAGGTGAGGCTGGTCCCTTGGGTGATGCTGAAGAGTGCTGACTTAACACATGTAGTCAGGTCCCGTGGTGGTACTTAACGGACTGTCTTTAGTGCCCTGGGTTGTTTTTAAACTTCTAAAGGGCTTTGCACTCAGCAGGGTTAAACTATATATTGTTTGGTGATTTCTCTGGTTTTTTCCCTGCTCGTTGAAAGTTGTATGAAATCCATAGTTGGGATGTGATTTGGTGTAATGGGGGATATCAGATTTTGTTCCTGGCCAAATTACACAGGTTTTATTTCTGGGGTGCTCAGTGTTGCAGGCTAACCTAGTTATTTTGGAGAGGTTTGAGCTGACAAAGGGTGTAATTGCTGCATTCTTCTCCTTAGGTGCGGGAATATGAGTTAAGAAAAAATAACTTCTCGGATACTGGAAACTTTGGTTTTGGAATCCAGGAACACATCGATCTGGGGATCAAATATGACCCCAGCATTGGTATCTATGGCCTGGACTTCTATGTGGTATGAATATTTAATGTTCTCCATTCCTGGTCTGTGAGGAGAGAGGAATCTGCTGCTCCTTTATTTCATATATTTTCATATATGTTCACCTGTTGGATTGAAGCTTTGAATGCTGTCTGCCTTTGTTCTTCCCCTTGAGAAGATGTGCCTCGTTGTGACAGGGTAGGGCTACAGCACTGTACTAAACGAGATCCCTAGACAACAGACCAGACAGATCCTTGCTGATGTGAAGTGTACATTCTAGGATCTTGCAGTCGCTGGTGGAGCTTAAAGGTGGATAAAGGAAACTATTCCACCACTGAATGGAAAACTTGAGAGAGTGTCCGTGCCGCATTTGGCTTGTGGGTTGGCTATACTGAGGCTGCTTTTTCCCAGCTCCTTCCCTTAGGCCCTGGGGGTGGGGTGGCTTCCCTCCAGAGGACACAGAAGCAGGTTTGGTGACGGGGCTGCTTGCTCAGGATGGGGGTTCAGTATAGAAATGACCATGCGTGTTACTGCAATGTTTTGGTCCAGCCAAAAAAACAACAAAAACCAGAAGTCCTGACTGGTATAGAACCTGAATGATGGCAACATGTTGATGAGATCTGCATATCCAAACAGAGATGAGAACTGGATGCCCAAAGGGAATTTGGAGACAGCCAAACCTATAAGAAGCACTTTAGAGCTGAAGCAGGAGAGAAATGACTTTTTCTTTGTGCTTCTGAGAATCTTAAGTGTTCTACAGTGTGTGTGCTGTAGATTTTTATTTTTTAATAATGTTTTTAAAAGTAAAAGTGCTTTGAAGATGGGGAGGCAGTGGTGGAGAATCCTCAGCTACCGTTGGAAGTTAGGTGGGGAATGGGGAGGTGCTACCAGGTCCAGCCTGCAGAGCAAACCTATCCCGTGGCCGTATGTCATCCAGAATGCTGGTAGCAGTTCCATCAGGCACTGACATGTGGGTCTCTTGCTCCAAAATTCATTGGGCCACCAGGTGACTGTTGAAGATCAGTCTCTGCTGTGTGAGTCTTGTCCATCTGCTCTTGACTCTGAGCTGGCAAGGTGACTGTTGGTTATTCCTGGGACAGGTGCTGGGTAGGCCAGGTTTCAGCATCGCAGACAAGAAGCGCAGGACAGGCTGCATTGGGGCCAAACACAGAATCAGCAAAGAGGAGGCCATGCGCTGGTTCCAGCAGAAGGTAAAGCTGATTTATCTCAGGTGAAGTGGTTGAATGTGGTGTTGGTGAATGGAGTTGGGATTTGGGGATGCAAAATGTAGCACCATTTGGTGGGTAGCTTCTTGAAAGGTAGAATAATTGGGCAGCTTGGCAAGCAGGGGTTTCCTGGGTTGGTTGTTTTAAAAGAACACTCAGACCCAGGCCTTCTCCTTCCCCCTTGAATGCAGGTTGCTGGAAGGGGAGGAATATGGCTTTAATAGGAGTCCCCTTTTCTCAGGATATAGTGCAGTTGCATGCAATGGAACAATTGTTAAAATCTGCTAGCTTCTTGTTTAGTCCCAAAGGGATATGGGATTCAAAGCCAAAGTTCATGTGTCAGAGTTGAAATCTCACACATTAGCCATTGCTGCAATTTTTGCTGTTGCCTCCTATTCTGAAAAATAAAATCTCTTCTCTTTCAGTATGATGGGATCATCCTTCCTGGCAAATAAATTTCCATTTCTATCCAAAAGGCCAATAAAAAATTTTCAGTCAAATGTTCATTATTGTGTGTTCTCTGAAAGGAGCCTGGCCATGTTCAAGTTCTTGGACCTCAAGCCACTTAAAGCTTCGATGGGAATAACTGGTAACACCCGTGCCATCCTCTGATTGATGCCAGTGTTTCCTAGCGGCTCCAAGCCTGAGCTTCGCAGTGTTGCCTGGGCTCACCACACCCTTGCCGACCGGCTGTGGTGCCCTAGTCACGGGGAAACTGGTTTTAGAGGGGAGGGGGTTTGATATTAAGAGCCTTAATGAAAGGTGAGATGCAGTGCTCCCATTTTCCAGAAGGCTTCTCTTTATTTAGTAAGTCTGTTCTTCACTAGAGGTTGACAAGCACTAATGTCTGGTAAAGGGATTACAGGCTTTGGTGTGAATTTGAGATTAAGTTTTGGTTTAACTTCAGACTCCAGCGTTCCTTTAAAATGAGGAGAATCTGTAGGGTTGCTGAGAGGCAATATAAGTAGGGAAGAGAGCAGATTGCCTGGATTGGATTCCCGCCCCCCTCCGCCTTGCTGTTTATTAGCTGTGTTAAGTTAATCTCTCTGCCCGTTTCCTCAGCTATGTCATGGAGGCAGTAATGAAGGACCTTAGAGGAGTAAACAGTTAACACTTGTAGAATGCTTACACTTGTCCTTTGAAAGTGGAACTTTTCTAACTTTTTCCAGGTTACTGGAGTAGTGACATTCACAAGCCACTTTTGACTGTTAGACCCAACATTTGGCTAGGGGTTCATTGTTTTCAGTCATGGGGTTTAAATTTTGAGTACATGCTAATTCAGTTCACGAATTCACTCACCTGTGACTGATGAGTTCAGTTTCTGCTGCTGCCTTTTCACTGCTGTTAAATGGCTCTAGTTTGTTGGCTGCCTTTCTAGGTATTTTTAAAACCCAGAGATTATTTGTGTGCCTAATTTTTATGAAATAAAGCTTTTGTCTTCCTGATTAAGACAAGTCTTACCTGATATCAGATACAGTTGGTTAGAGGGGAAAGTCATAAGATGTGTTTTTGTGTACTCTTATTTCACTTACAATATCAATATGTATTCACTTCTCAATCTTCTCTAGGGCCATGGCCACCACCTTTTAACCAAACTGAAAACTTCTTGAGAAGACTGATGCTTGTGATTCAGCTTCGTTTTTCTGGGGGGATCCTCACTTGTTTTAAATTCTGCAGTTACAGTAACAGCTACAAACGGAATAAACATATTTGAGAACTAACTCATGATAACTACATAGGTAACTAGTGCTGGGTGCTAGCCACTGGGGGAGGGCAGTATATTTTATAGAGGGGATGTATAGTATGCTAGTTTCATCTAGACTGTTTCAGAAATAATGAAATGTAGAAATTGAAAGTCCCTGTAATGCTGCTTCTATTTCATGCTTTACTGTTAGCCATTTGTTGTGCATCTGTATGTTTGTATTACTCTCTTTTGACAGTATAAACCTGCCTACCCTTTGGTCCTACTGTGTTGTATATTCAGTTGACTTCCCATTTTAAAATTAAACTACCTGGATTGCTCGCTCAGTGAAGAAAGGAATCTTGGCAGTTAGGAAGCCTAACTGGACTTCAGTCCTAGCTTGCAGTGATATTTTAGGTGAGTTGTGAAACGCTGGGGACTGAAGCAAGTAGGGATACTTCCCTAAAAGTTAGAGCAGCTGGTGCCAGCGGGGAAACTTGCCCCCAACCTGCTCAGAAGCTTGGCTCCCAAACAGATGTCACACTGGGGTCTAACTCACTGATGTTTTGGTTTGAACTTATTAGTAAGTGGGTAAGATTGCCTGGGGGTTCGTTAAAATGCTTGTGCCTCACCTCTGACCTACTGAATTAGAATCTGACTTTTAACAAAATCTGCAGGTGATTTGTGTGCACACCAGTGTAGGAGCACTGCCCACATCCTAGGGGGAGATGCAATATCCAAGGAAATTTATTTAATAAATTTAGTTTTAAGAAGTTCTTAATGTGTGTTTTTTTTTCTCACTTCTTCAGCTGCTATTCGTGAACACTTGGATCAGTGTTAGGTGACCCTGTGCCCCCAGGATGCATTGTAGTCTTCAGAATAAGGTGGTATCCCTGGCAGGCATCTGTCGGTATCCCAGTACCAGGCCCAGAAATACCAGATGCTGCTTTGCTGAGTGAGTGTTCTAGTCTGGCAAGTGCCTTCCAGAGCAGTTCTCAAGCTGGGGCAATAAAACCTATCCCCGTCTGGGGTATTTGAAAATTTGTGGGGGTGGCCTTTTGATTTTCACTGTAACTAGGCCTGTTATTGACTTAAGTGCCTGGAGGCCAGGGGTGTTAACTATTTTGCCATTGGGATAATGGCACAAATAAGTGCTGTGGGGACAGGTACATGGTGGTCACTAATACTAAAGCAGTACGTGATGGGGCCAGCCAGCTGTGCCAGTGCTAGAAGGGCCCAGTGTGGTTGGTTGATACACTGCAGGGAAACCAAAGTACTAGAGAGCAAGAGTGGAGGAGAGAAGTAGGTCAGTCGGGCTATCAAGGGTCAGATCACAGAGCCTACCATTGGAGGCCCCAGCTGCTGCAGCAAGACAAGCTTTAAAAGGGGTAATTAGGGCAGAAATGGGGAGTGCGTTATTGTACAAGAGCTCTTGGGATTTTCATCCGCAGAGGACGGCCAAAGAGGAGGGATCAAAATCCAGGCTTTTAAAGGTGATCAGAACTAAAAAACAGTATGTGTGCATGCATTACTGTTCGGAGCTATTAGGTAGGAAATAACAGCCCACAACTACTGTCTATGCCAAATCACTTCACTAAGAAATTATACATGATAATTGCAGGACTAAGGACAGTAGATTTTCTACTCTATTGGAAACACTAATTAGCAAACATGGCTAATGTTACCTTCTAAGCCTTTTTTTTTTTTTTAGTTTAATTGTTAAGAAACAGTTTTTACTGTGTGCTTTTTTCCTGTTACATGTCTCATGTCATAGTGGCTTCATAATGTGCTGTCTTTTGATTATATAAGACATACTGCCTTACCTAAAAGCTAGCACTAATGTCAGGAATTTCAGTTCCATAGAAGTGCCTGGGAAGAGGTTCTCTGTTCTGTTGTATTGGCCCTCTGCCCAGGAGTATCTGTACGGTCCTTACATAGGATCTTCAAGCTGTTTGATGGTGTGGTGTAGCCGAAAGACACTAAGCTGGAAAAGGTTATCTATGTTCTAAATGGCTCAGCTTCCCCATCTAACATTGTGACTACAGGTAAGTACCAAGGCAAATCGCAACCTCTCTGGTGTTCTGAGCAGACTAGCCTGTTGTATTTTGTGTATAACCCTTTATCTTCTGATTTTTGTGCATTTGCCTCTTCCTGTAGCTTAACCACCTGTTAGGCCCAGTCCTCTAAACTCCGCCTGTATGCTGAGGCTCTCTAGCCAACTGATGGGCAGAGACCACACACAAGGGATAGGCTGCCAGAGGCCTGAGTTCTAACGGGTTATGGTCCAGGCCCTCTAGTAGGTGAGGAGAGAGGTCAGGGCCCAGGAACCGCCCACAAATAGTGTAAGCTGCTAGCCACTAGGGACCTCCCTGGTGCCTGGGGGTACGGAATCATTTGCAGAGAGCTTGTTATGGAAACCACAGTTTGTGGTTGTCAGAGGGGAATCCAGCCTAAGGCACCGGGGGCGCCAGGAGGACTGAGCTTGACTCCTCCAGATGGAGGTGCAGGAAAGCTTAGGAAACAGATGCAGGTGGTTTGTGTTTTCTGAAATCTGAATCAAACAATAAGCGCCCCTGCTGCTAAGTAGATGCAAAGTAGTGTCCCTCCTCCTCTCACTTTGCAGGTAGGGGAAAAAAAATCCAGTGCCCTCTTTAATGTTAAAAACAAAATAGCATTCCTCCTGTCTTGCCAATGGGTTTCAGCCCCGGGCAAGTTCGCTATGGATTCAGTGTGACCAAAGAAAATGACAGCAAAACATACTTGGGGTGGGTTATACCCAACTTTATTCTCACAGTGACAGGTCAGTCACTAAAAAAAATCCTGTTCACTCAGAGTGAGTCTGCATGCAGCAAGCCAGCCTCTGCCTCTGGTCCCCTCTGTCCACACAGCTGTCCTCTGGGCTTCTCTGCCTGCGCAGTCATCCCGCATAGCCGTCCTCTGGGCCTCTGTCCTCGGTGCTGCCACCACTCCAGCCTCTGCTCTGCTCTCCTGCAGCCCTGCCACCGTGTCGCCCATATAGAGTCAACAGCCATGTATTTCCCACAGGTGTGCAGTGAGCTAGTCAAACACGGCCAGGTGAGAATCCTGGCTGCAGGAACTCTGATTTTATCCACACTCCCCAATGTAACAGAACAGTGATACTAACTATGCTTTTCCAAGTCACCCCTGCTGCCAGCTCAAAAACTGAGCGTTGGGATTTGCTTCTCTTGGGGGCGCTCTATCCCCGTCCCCTCCCTCCACCTCCCTTCATGGTAAAGCACCGGATGAGTGGGTCCTGGGGACAGGTTTGAGTTCGCAAAGGGCACTAGTCTAAGTGGTCTAGGGCCACCTGTGACAGTCACCTGTTAAAAATGCAGATTCCTGAACACTCAAAAATTTGAACTTGTGGGGCTCAGAGATTCACGTTCTTACAACTTGAAGGTTGAGATTCATTCAACAGTGGTAGCTTTCAAAGTTTTTTCTTTAAGACGATGTACCTGTGGAGAAAAAAGTGGCGCAAGGGGGATGGGGAGGGCTGGACAGGGCAGGTGAGAGAGCGAGATTGGAGAGGACTTGAAGGAGGTGAGTTAGCCAAATGGGTTGGTTAGGAAGAGCTTTCCAGAGGGAGGAACAGCAAGCGCGCAGACCCTCAGACTGCGGAGGTGGGGCACGGAGCCCAGGGAAGCCGGGCAGAGTGAGGGGATGAGGCCGGGGGTAAGGGGAGGGCAGCTTGTGTGGGGCTCTGTAGGCCCGTACGATGACTGGCCTTCACTGAGTGAGGTGAGTCACTGCGGAGTTACGGGTACAGCTGTCACCTGATCCGACTTCCACCTTAAAATTGCTTAAAATTTTCCACCTAAAACTTGAGTGTAGAGATACTCATATTTAAAGTTGCAGCTGGATAAAATAAGAGTGAGCATGATGAAGAGAGAAGAGGACCCAGGACTGAACCTGGGATAGTTCAGCAGTTAAGAGGCCTGGGAAAAGAAAAGGAATTGTCAAAGGAGACGAGGGAACAGGAGAGAAACTGGGAGAGCTGGGTATCCTGAAAGTCAGGTGGGAGTGTGTGAAGGAGGAGGGCATGAGGACCGGAGCTGGCCTTGGGTTCCCAGCACGGAGGTCACGAGTGCCCGTGGGGGGAGCAGGGCTGGTAGGGTGCCTGATGTGAAAGCCCTGGTGGGTGTAAGAGAATGGGAAGGGAGTGGCTGGGGACAGTATAGACACCTCTTAGGTTTTGCCATCCAGGGAAATGAAGAGAGAAATAACTTTCTGGTGATTGGAGAAAAAATCTAGTAGAGAGAAAATTCCGTGTGGGAACAGGGAGACTTGCTGTAGCCATATCCTTGAAAAAAGCGAGGGGCTGGCTTTCAGCCCAGTAGTAAAGGGATTAGACTGGGATAGGAGCATGGCTGGGGTGTGGTAGTAAGTTGATGTGGGTGCAGATGCTGGCAGATGGTAGACGTGGGGTGGAGATCTGCGGAAGCTCCTACTTGATTTTCTCAGTGAAGCAGGAGAATAAGGATGGGGGAGGAGGTGTCAGGCAATAGAGAAGGGATGAGTCACCTGGGCGAGTCCTGCACCAAATACGGGAACACTCTTCAGGAGTCAACACCACTGAAGGGCAGGACCCTCTCAATGGTGCACCACAGGGTGAAGAAACAGCTTTGAGAAATAAGAGGGCTGTGATCAAGATCACACAGCTGGTAAATGGCAGAGCCATGCCTAACCCAAATCACCTAGTTTCCTGCCTAGTGCTTGATAAATCCACATGAAGCTGATCTTTTCCAAGAGAGAATCCTCTTGGCTGTTCTTGGTAATGTCTCACCCTGCGGGTCCATTAGTGACACAGATGGCACCTTTCTTGCATCTCTGCCCTTGCTGTCTGGATTCGGCCTTGGCTGTCTTCCAGCCCTGTGCTATAGTTTTGTCTAATGGACCAATGATGACCTAATTTAAAGAGTGGATTAGAATCTCCTCTAAGATGTGTAAAAACTAGATTGCTGGGACCCACCCTCAAGAGTTTGATTCAATAGATCTGGGGCAGTGTCTCCTAATTTGCATTTTTAACAAGTTCCCAGATGATGCTGAAGCCACTGATTCAAGAACCATGATTTGAGAACCACAGAACTAGACTTTCCACTTCTCTGTTGGGTTTTAGCTCGTGAACTTGGAAGGCATCTGCCCTCTATCATGCTGTAAGAGTATCTCCCATTGGCTGTGTTCTGAGAATGTTTGCTGAACTAATTCATTCAGTATATTTATATTGAATATTCACTGGCTGTGTGTTGGGATCTGGGGGATACAGCAATGGAAGACAATCTCTGTCCCCAAGGAACTTGCAATTTAGCGGGGGAGACAGATTAATAAATCAACGATACACTTTTCCAACATTTTCTCCCCAGCTTTACTGAGATATAAATATGTAAAATTGTATATATTCAAAGTGTACAACGTGATGACTTGGCTATATGTATACATTGTGAAATGATTACTGCAATCAAGTTAGTTAATACTTCCATCACCTTACATGGTTACTTTTTTTTTGAGGACACTTGAATATAGTCATCCAACATATTCATTCTAATACTGCTTTTATTGTTTTCATTTCTGCCCTGTGCAGGTACAGCTGATATTAATACCTAGTGTTTTATTTTAAATGGACCCTTGTTAAATGTATATCTCTTTACATTCTACTATAAATGGAATATCAGTATCACTAGCTGTTTAGATTTTGTCACCTGCTAAAGGCTCTGGGCCTTACCAAGAATACGTAGGGATAGAGAAGTGCTGCAGAGAACTTTCCTAGTTGTCTTCTCCTGAGCACTTAGCATATGCAGGCAGTGAACTATTAGCCCTCGATCCGTAGCATAACCCCATTTATGCTATTGTATCAAACGGGTGAAGAAGCTGAGGCACAGAGAAGTCAACCAGCTATTCAGTGTCATAGCAAGGACTGAACCTAGGCAGTCTGGGTCCAGCATGCATGCTCTTAACCAGCACCTAACCACTGCCACACTTCCTCTTTGTCAGATTGAAAGAGAATTGGAAAGGAAATAACTTTCTCACTTTGTGATTCAGTATTCTTCAGTGTTGTGTCCATGTGCCATCTTAATCATGCGTGCCATCAGTAGTGCCCACCCCACACTTTAGGATACAGCAGGTTAGAGTACAGTGATGGATGGTATGCCAGAGGCCCGCTTAGGCTGTGTGTCAGTACTGCATGTGTGTGTGGGCGGAGAGGGGATTTTGGGTTGGGAGAGGGTAACAAAATTTAAATCTGTGTCATTGTGAACCAAAGAAAAGGGTTGAAGAAAGTCATTTCGGGCAAGGTAGTGATCATTAAGGTACGGTTGCAAAAGAAGGACGTTATTTGGTGGGTCTAGAGCTCAAAGATGTGTTGGGGGTATGACAAGAAGGCTTTGGGAAGCCAGCAGCTGTGAAGGGGAGGGCACTGGTTCTGAAGAGATCCAAAAAATGGAATCCCAGTCCTAGCTCTTAACCTTCTAGTCTTAGTGAGTTTCTTAATTTTTCTGAATTTGTTTTCTTTTTTGCCTGGTAAATAGGGGTGAATAATCCTATCTGACTTGGTTATTATGAGGAGTGAAAATGACGTAAATAAAGTTATTATTACTTAACTACTTAACCGGTCATTATTATCAGTTACTTTGTGTTTAGAAACCTTGTCCTAGCAGCACTGTACAGAGGCAGAACATTTTGCCATATTCCTGACAGCAGATGATGTGACCTAGTCGAGGCAGCTGGAGAGGGGATGGCAAGTAGGGGTAGGGAGTGCTAGCTGGAGTTTGCAAAACTTAGTTAAAATTAGTGCTGCTTGCAAGCAACCCTGAGAAATCCATAGCAAGTTTTAATTTGTAATTTTGCTGAAATCCCCTCAGAGGCATCTGTTAGGAAAATTATTTGTGAGGGTGGTGGCGGCGAAGATAAAGTGATGCGGTCTAGGGGAAATGCTTTACAAGACAGAAACCACCTGGGGACAAAGAGCAGAGGTTAGGTTGGGCCGACTTGGACCCTTGGTGTGAGGCAGCCTCTAAGTAGGCAGAGTACTGTGTCCTATGCAGCAGATGAAAAGCCATTTGTTTTCATCAGTGTCATCTGATGTGAAAATTACACATCTAAGGAGAAGGAAAAGGTCAGGCTAAAATTGAAAAGAATTTAATAGTGTTATAAATCACTGTAGTCCTGGATTTATGATCAGTGTGATCAGTGTATATCGAAGGGTTTCCCCCACCCCCAATTATACTTTATTTCATATTTTGGGGGCAGTTATATGGAAGTATAAATTTGGGGAATTCTCAAAATTCTCATATTCTTCCAGAATATTAAGTGTTCTCTGTAGAATTGACAGGCTTTCTTCTATAATTGCCAAGGCTATATTTTTCTCATGTTTTCAAAGATCGCAACAACAAATGAGGTCATCGACTGTGGGTTCTGGAAAGCAATTAGGCCAGGGAGCTTAGCCTGAGATACATTAATTTAGTATCCTAGTCCAGTCTTTCACAGTATTTGCCACTGATCAGAGCATATCTGGAGGACTGTGGTCAATTTGGAGGTTTATATTTTAAGGGGGAATTTGACATAGCCCCTTAAAGTGTAAGGTCCAAGGAGGGCCTCCAAGTATAAACTATAAAAGGTGTCTGGATTGTCTGAGATTTTTGTACAGATACATCGCATTCATCTAAGCTCAAAGCATATAATTATCTGGACTATGGGTTCAGCCTAGATTGACTCCCACTGAGCCATTAACAGCTGTTAGAGCTGAAATAAAAGGGCTGTAAATTCAGACCTGCCATATACTGTTGAACTTGAACTTGTGCATTAATCTCTTTGAGTTTCAGTTTCCTTTTTCGCAAAATAGAATGCTATTGCACAGGATTATTGAGAACTGAATGAGATCATAGCCTGTACAGTGTCTGTAATAGTAGTTCCACAGAAAGCACTGGTTCTGACGTACTTACAGGCAACTTCTAGACAGTTTTTGTTTAGAAGAACAGAATAGATAACATCTATCTACTTATTCATCTAACAAATATTTATCAAAGGCATTGATTAAGTTATATGATAAAAGGGGTGGAGAATGATGGAGGATGTAAAAGAAGTGGCTAGGGGAGACTTGGGGAGGTTGCATTTGAGCAGACCTGAAATGAGGGAGGCAGCCTTGTGAATGTTTAAGAGAACGGCTAATTCTAGACAAGGGCGCTTGCAAAGACCTTGACATGAGAAAGGATTTGGCCGGTTTGGTAAACAGCAAGGAGGCCAGTGAGATGAGCACAGCAAGGGAGTAGGAGGATGGAAAGAGCAGAGCACTTGAGGCTGGGAAGGACATGGTCATAAAGACTTCATGAAGAGACATTGGAGGGCTTGGAAAGGGAATTGAGGTGGTCTGATACAGTTCCCCCATCCCCTGCCCATGGCACTTCATCAACTCTTCTTTAACTTCTCGTTTTAGAATAATTTTAGACTTACAGAAGAGTTGCAGAAAATAGAAGTCATACAAATGAGTACAAGTAAAATGGGGAGATGGGTAGATAGTATCAATGTTAGTATCCTGGTTGCAACAATCACAATAATTTTGCAAAATATTAGTATTGGGGAAAACTGGGCAAATTGTGCAAGGGATAAGGGATCTCTTTTTTTTTACAATTGCATGTGAATCTGTAATTATCTCAATAA
The DNA here is from genome assembly GCF_030020395.1 of Manis pentadactyla. Taxonomy (NCBI): domain Eukaryota; kingdom Metazoa; phylum Chordata; class Mammalia; order Pholidota; family Manidae; genus Manis; species Manis pentadactyla. The sequence goes on from NC_080022.1 coordinate 17,498,200, forward strand.
AAGTTTCAATTAGAAAAGTAGTAGAGAACTCTTATACACTCTTCACCCAGTTTTTTCTGATATTAACATCTCATGTAAGCATAGTACAGTGATCAAAACTAAGAAGCTAACAGAGATACAATAAAACAGATTTTATTTGGATTTCACCAGTTTTGCTATTAATGTCCCTTTTGTGTTCCAGGATCCAACTCAGATCCCACGTTGCATCTTGTTGTTATCTATCCTGGGTCTCATCCAGGCCCTGGCAGTTCTTTGCCTTTCCTTGTCATTCATGCCATTGATACTTTTGAAGAGTTCTTATCCATGCCCCTATAGATGTCCCTCAATTTGGGTTTGTCTGATGTTTTCTTATGATGAGATTGAAGTTGGTGCATTTCAGGGAAGCACCACAGAGGTGATGCACCCTTCTCAATGCATCCTCAGTAGGGGGTATATGATGCTTCTATTTTATTGAAGAGGTAGGAGAGGGAAGACTCTGACCTAAGTAACTTTGGAAAATTGTGCTTGATGGAAACTGTAAGAATAAAGACAAAAGAACTGCACACAAACACTACTCCAGTTGGTAAATTTTTTTATCATAACAAATTGTGGGTGGGGGGAGAAAGAGGAGTCTGAGTTAGCAATTCTGACATATTTATTCTAGGATTGAACAATAAGTAAATTTGTAGTGGATAATGAGAACCAGGTTTTTCAATGTTGGAAAAGAAGTGACAAAAAAAATTGCAAGTAAGGAAAGAAGAAGGGCGAGAATGAACTGTGTTGTGCCAGATTGGAGTTGGAGGCACTGGTTGGAACTCGAGAGATAAATGTGTGTGTACACATGAGTTAGTATAAACACACATATTTCCTAGCTCTCTCTGCTGGGAAGGCCCAGTAACACCATCAGACACCCCAGATCACCCCCTTCGCCAAGTGCTCAAGATTAGCATCATCAATAATAAAACACACTGACATCACAATGTACGTTTTTAAAAGATAGTTGTGAGGACCAGGCTGTCGGGGCAAAGGATGGATGTGGAGGCCCTTCAGTGGGAGTGAGGGACTTGGACAGGTTGGTAGTGGTGAAGACATGGTAAGCAGGGTGGGATTCTGGGTATTTGATTCTGCATCTATCTGAAGATTGGGTTGACAGGATTCATTGATGGATTGGCTAAAGGGGCCTTAGAATAGCATCAAGATTGCCACCTAGGTTCTTGGCTTTGACAGCTGGGTGAATGGCCATGTTCATTTCCAATGGGGAAAAACTGCACAGGAGCAAATTCAAAGAGAAACTAAGGGTCTGGTTTAGACACCTTATATTTGAGGTGACTGTCATCTAATGGAGATGTCAGATATGCAGTTAAATAACTGGGAGTTACCAGGATACAGAATCAATCAGTTTATGCATTGTGTGTAGCAAAGTGCTTTTCCAACTTCAGTGGGTTTCCATATCCAAGAGCTTTTTAAAACATAGATTCATGGGCCTCCTGGGGTTTCTGTTCCAGCAGATTTGAGGTGGAGTCAAGAATTTGCATTTCAAACATCTGCCGGAAAGCTGCTGCTGGCCCTCCAAGCATACTTTGAGTACAACTGGTGCTGGGCTTTCCCCCACGTGTTTAGTTTTTCCTTCTTCTCTCTCAAAGAAGGCAAAACGTCATACTCTGAAGGACAAGTAACTGAAAGTCATATGCCTCAAGGAATTATTATTTCTTTTAAAAACAGGTAACTTGAGTCTCATTTACTTGATCTTGCCTAAAATCTCAGCATGAATGAATGGCAGAGTCATGATTTGAACTCAGATCTCCTGTGTGCTATGCATTATACCCTACTGTCTTATGCAGGCTGCATTACTTAAGACAAATCTTTAAGCTCTCCATCTGTTTCCTGCCCAGTTCCAAAGAGATAATATACATGAAAGAGCCTTGCAAACTCTCACACCTAATATCCTTGTGAGATGTCCCCATCATCATCATTTCAGATGTGGCCGGTGTTTGTTGAAGTACCTGGCATATCTGGTCTGGGAATAGTCAGGACTGTCTCAGCTCTAATTATGGACTAAGCCTCCGTGGAGAGAACGTGTAGTATATAATGAATTCCTCTGTGCTGGAGAATATGTTCCTTTGGTCTTTGTTTTAGAAATTGCCACCAAGATGATTAAAACCATAAAGGCTTTAGAAAACTGACTGTCATGCCTATCAGCAGAGCACACATGGTGGCAGGGGTATCAGAGGAGGAAATAAGGGAGAATTAACATTCTATTGACAGCATCTCCTTTGTTTCGGGTCTTTTACATATTTGAGATTATCTTTACCGTTGTAGGGATTATATAATATTCCAGTTTTACAGATGAGAAAATAGAGGCTCAGAGTCATCCCCAGGAAGTGGTGGAGCTTGAATTTGGATCCTTCCTTCTGAGTCAAAGCAGCTTTCACATTGGGCTCTGTTGCCTCAAGAGGAATGGAGAAGCGTAGATACTTCGACTCGGTTTTATATGATTCTATCTAGCTTCAAGTGTAGGACCACTGAGGGTAAGCCCCATGAAAAGGCATGAAAACTTAAAAAACAAAGAAAGGGGAAATGAAGCAAACCGGTGGGCACCGTCCTTGGGACCTTGGGGATGGAAACGCCTGTCAGGAACTGCTGCCGCTTTTCTTCTGTTCACACCTGCTTCAGGCTTCTGCCCCTCCCCCAGGTCAGCTAGACTGCCCCTTGGCTCATTCATTTAACAAACACGGATTGAGGCACCAGTCGTGCTGGTCCCAGAAGTGAGACAGACATAGTTCCTACCCTCATGGCACTAAATAGGCTGTGGTGGAGGAAGGGGGCAGGGAGAGTGTGAAAGAATGGGTAAAAAGCAATATATATTAAATAGAATTATAGTTTCAGCATTTCTATTTCTGGGTATACACACAAAAGAATGCAGAGGAACAGATATGTGTACACCCATGTTTATAGTAGCACTATTTACAGTAGCCAAAAGATGGAAGCAACCCAAGTGTCTGTGGATGGACTAAGGGGTATACAAAATGTGATCTATCCATACCATGGAATATTATTCAGCCTTAAAAAGGAAGGAAATTCTGACACATACTGCAATAAGATGGACCTTGAGGACCTCACGCTAAGTGAAATAAGCCAGACACAAAAGAACAGATACTGTATAATTCCACTCGTGTGGGGTATCTGGGGTAGTCAGACTCATAGACACAAAAAGTAGAACAGTGATTACCAGGGGGAGTTTCATTTGGACATGATGAAGTTCTGGAAACGGATAGAGAGGCTGGTTGCATTACAATGAGTGTGCCTAATGCCACCGACCCTACACTTAACAAGGTTAAAATGGTAAGTGTTATGTATATTTCACCACAATAAAAGAAAGTAATGTATCTGGGACTCTCTCTTGAAGAAAATAAAATGAAACATTGTAAAAATAGATTCATTTATGTTTAACCAACATAGTAGAAAGAGTTATATGACCACCATCCTGTAAGTGTTGCAGAGAGCTTTCCCTGGAGTTAGGAGAGAAGATAGCAGGTGAACCTGCCCCATTAATGGGGTTAGGGAAGGCGACAGGGCTTCCTCAAGGGACTGGCATTCAACTCAGCCCCGGAAGAGTTAGCCTGGTGAAAGTGGAGTGGGTTTGTGTGGCAGACAATACATTGCAGATGGAGGGAGCGGCCAGGGAAGGCCAGGGACAGGACAGGCCGTGGTACGGGGGAGGAATCTCAAGGTTTGTGCCGGGAGCATGGACGAGGAGGCAGAGCAGGGCAAGGATTTTAGGGTCCTCCCAGGAGCAAATGGAAACCCCCAGAGTTTGAGCAAGAGATTTTTATTTCTAATAAAGCAAGCGCTTTGACTTAGTTGAGATTAAGAAGAAAGGGAAGGAAATTAAAGTTAATCAAGGGATTATCCTGTGCCAGCTAGCTGCCTTATCTACCACTCAGCTATCACTAAGCGTGACACTTGGCACAGAGGAGGTGCTCAGTAATAATCCAGATGAGGCTCAGGGAGGTGAAGCCATTTGACCCAAGACAGTGCCGCATTTGAGACCCTGGGCTCTGTGCTTTACCTGCCCTCGACCTCCTCCCGGAGCAGTGTACCTCCCCACAGCGTGAGAAGGCCGTGTGGCCCAGAAATTGTGCGAACCCAGAGCCCATTTCTCTTCCAGAGCATACTGTAAGTGCTGAAATCCCACATTTTCTTGCCCAGGTGGCCCCAGCTCTCTTCCAGAGTCTCTTTGCTGGGTCCCTCTCCCAGAAATGCTTCTCTGTGTACCCTCAGGCCCGTGGGGTGCAGGGGGCCGCTGTTTGTGGGGTGTGCCTTTAGGCTTGTGACTGATGTGGGCCTCAGCTGAATCTGACTCTCCTGATACAGGGCAGAGTCTAGGGCAGTACACTAGTTTCCTATCGCTGCTATAGAAATGATCGCAGACTTACTCTCTTACCTTTCTAGGGGTCAGAAGTCCGAAATGGGTCTCAGTGGGCTATAATCCAGGTGTGAGCAGGCCTGTTTAAAGTTCCTGGAGACTTTGTAGGAGAATCCATTTACTTGCTGTGGGTAACATTGTAACATTTCTAGAATATCGCGCCGGGCTTTAGTGCATTTGCATATCCTCAGGGGTGGAGGGAAGTTCATCTCCACGTCCATGGGTAATTTACCTGGGCAACCGAGGGCAAGTCTGAACCTGAGAGGTTAAGGGGATGGGCTGGCTGGCTTGCTGCCTTGCTTCTTCCAGAGCAGAGGAGAGAGACGGCCCTGGACTGCAGTTTGTAAGCAATGAATGGGTTTTCAACTTTATTTCTCCCTTTGACTGATTTCGGTTTCTGGAGGTATTTTGCCCCAGGATTTCCTCTCCCCGCATTTACACTTGCCTTTTCCAACACGTAGAGGCCACTTGGGCTCCTTGGCCCATGGCCCTCTTTCTCCATCCTGGAAGCCAGTAACATCGTTCCAACCTCTGCTTCTGCTGCCAACCTCTGGCTCTGATTCTTCTGCCTCCCTTTCTCACTTGTAAGGATCCTTGTGATTACATCGTCCCCACCCAGATAATCCAGGGTAGTCTCCCTATCTGGAGGTCCGGTGACTAACAATCTTAATTCCCCCTTTCCATGTAAAATAACATACTCACAAACTCCACGGACTGGGCTGTGGACATCTTGGGCGCAAGGGGCGTTATCCTGCCTGCCACAGCAGGAAGAGAAGAGGGTAAGTCTGCGGCTCGGTTTTCCTTGTGCCGCCATATTCCCAAGAACTCTGAAACTTCTAAATTCAAACCTACCCTTCCAGGTCATTATGAAGTTGTATTTCTCAAGATGGAGAGTAGAATAGAAACTATACTTATGGTTTGTTAGTTTAATTTATAACTTTTATGTAGTTAGACATATAGTATGTGAGCCTCCATTTGCACTCCTGCCACCAGCCCTGCAAACATTAAGGGTAGGCCTGACTCCAAGTCACGTAACCAGTGAGCATACACACTAGAACACACAAACTGGAACACAGAACCTGTGCCACTTCCACCATACAAGGCCACCTCTTCAAAGAGGTAAGACAACAGGCTGCTACCGCTGTTTTACTGCCATGTTTATCGGCCTCCGGTGGTCGCAGAGATGTCTGTTTTCCAACCTCCTATCCAGAACCTGGCTTCATGAAGCCTCTGAGGCTGCAGTTCTCTTCTAACTAGTTTCCGATCTGATCGTACCTTGCACATACCATATATTGTCCTATGTGAGTACCTCCTATACAGACCCCTCTCTGGATCATTCGGATTCACTCATTTGTCAACTCACCAAACAATTAGCCCCTCCACTGGGGATACAGAAATAGTTTAGTCACTATCCCTGCCCTCAAAGAGCTCACCGTCTAATGAGGGTGCCAGCCAGTGAAATGGACAGTGACAACAATAGATACAGTGATGGGTGGGTGTGATGATAATCTGGGCAGATCCTGGAGGGGGCTTAGGTAGAGCCTTCTCAGAAGAAGTGGTCTCAAGCTAAGTCTTAACTAGGTCAGAAGGCTGAGGGCTGGAATTTTGGGTTGAGAGAGTGGCATATTCATAGGCTCTGAAGCTACAGCGGGGCAAGTTTTAGTTTGGGGACTCCCAAATCATCATGATGACTAGAACAAAGTGGGAGGTGGGAGGAGGCAGAAATAAGGCTTAAATACTGATAGCCAGATTGACCCTGATAACCATAGGCTTCATCAGGGGCCTAAGTGCTGTTCTTTGCATAGCCTGATGCCAGCAAGGTGTCTGGTACATAGCTGGTGCTCAGTAAATATTTGCTAAAAGATTGAATGACATGAAGTTCCTGAACACCTTGCAGAGGCACCTGCACTCTATATCCTGGAGGTCAGTGGCTTTCAACTCTAGCTGCACATTAGAATCACCTGGAGGAGCTTTAAAAACTAAGTAGCTAGGTCTCATCCCAAACCAGTTTAATCTGAATCTCAGGATACAGAGACTTGGTACACTGGGATCACCTTAAAAACTCCTTTGGTGATTCTAATGTGCAGCTGGGGCTGAGAATCAGGGCTGCAGGCCACAGGAGACCATGGAAGGGTTTTGCCCCAGATCAGATTTGTGGGTTAGAATTGCTCTGAGTTGGCAGCTCTGTAGGAAATGAATGGGGCTGGGTGCAGAGGGGTGCAGTTACTGGGAGGTGTTTTTTAGTGACCCAGGTGAAAGAGAATGAGAGCCCCCACTAAGGATATTCCAGAAGCAAGTGGCTTTGGAGGGAGTTTAGGAAGATAAAACCAACAGGATCCAGTGACTGGGGGTGGACATAGCCCCCTGACTTCAGGCTTGAGCAACATGGGTGAGTGACAGTGCTGTCTCCTGGAATTGGAAACGCTGGGCAGAGACAGGCTTAGGGAAGGCTTCTGGCTATGTAAACCTAACAGGCCTCTATAAATAGCTCTCTGCCCTCTTACTGGCCTTCTGACTGTTAAACCTCAGGCTTTCTCTGATCTCCTTCAGCTTGCCTCAGGCCTTTAGTAGTTCCAGCTACTTTCTTCTCTTCTTTAACACCTTCATTGTCCATTCATTCTATCCACTTGGGGGCTGGGGGAAGCTTTTCCCACCAAATCTGGCTGCAGATAGGTAGCACTGTAAACAGCATGTCTTTGAGCTCCTTTCCTCCATGCTGCCCCGAAGACAGATTCTGGGCCTGTTTTTTTTAAAGAAATGAAAGGGGGATACAGGAATAGGGAGCAGCAGGGAGAGGTTTCCCCTACTATTATCAAAGTAACACTCAAGAACATTTGGAAAATACTGAAGAAATTAATCACTTGCATATGCTCACACTTGCATGTCCAATCACTGCCATCATTCTAGTGTGTTTCCTGCCCTTTTTTGTTTTCACTAGACAGATTATCTTTTTTTGTTCCTTTTATAGTTGTAATCATACTGGTGAAACTGAACTGATTATAAAAATAATGAGGCAGCTTAAGGGAGACGGCTTGAGTGTGGTGCAGAGAAGGTAATAGAAAAATATACCCAGTGGAGGCAAGGGCGTGGAAAACGGGCACTCTCATACAGGCTCTACGCTGATAGTCTTTCCGGAGGGCAGTTTGACAGCACCAAGCAAAATCTTACATATGCATGGTCTTGACCCTATAATTCTACTAAGAATTACCCTACAGAACTAAATGTTCAAGTGCACACATTTGGGTGAATGAAGATGTTTGATGCATCAATTTTTTAATAAAACAAGGAAAAGCCGGAGACAACCTAAATGTTTACAAGGAGAAAAGTAAGTTACAGTATGTCCATGGAAATGGAACACCACGCTGATATGGACAGTGTTCCACAGTGGATGGTTACATGAGGGGAACACATAGCAGGATGGTATACCGTACCCCCCTTGCGTATTAAAGGCAAACAAAATGTTTGTGTCTTGAAAGGGAGGCACCTGCCTGTGAACAGTGATGACTACCAAGAGTGAATCGGGGAGGTGCAGGAGGCGGGAGGGGACTTGATTTTCAGGAGCTCCAGGGCCTGCCTGTGCTGCGCTGAGATTCAGGCTCTACAGTGAGGCTACTGGGTTCAAACAGTTTTGCCTCTTACTAGTTGTGTGACCTTTGGAAAGTCATTAAGTCATTAACCTTTTTGCCTTAATTTTCTCACAAGTAAACCAGAGATAACAATTATTCCTCTCTCACAGGGGTGAAGTGAGAATTATTTAGTTCATGTATACCTCTTAATGGGGCTGAAGGGTATGAATGTGCTTCATCAAAGTTAGCTACATCAGAGATTCCTGAATTTGCTTTCCAGCTTTGCACACTCATTGGGCCCATTTCTTAACTTTTCTGAGCCTCAGTTTCCTGCAGGGCAATAAGGATTTGGGATAAATAAATCTCTTGCTGAAGAAATTGTCTCTGGCTGTAGTTCCCGACCCCATTGCCAAGTTGGTAATGCCAGTCTCTGGATTCTATTCCTAAGAGTGGCTCCCATTAAATCTCCATTTGAGGGGGAGCTCCCAGGGCTGGAGGGGCGGAAGTCAGTGTAATAGCCCCAGTGCTGGAGGGTGGGAGAGTAGTGGGGATGTAGTGCAAGGCCGGGTTCAGCAGCTGCTCAGCTCCAGCCACATGTCCAGCAGAGACCAGGCCAAGAGCTGTCAGATCTTACTATTTTTCAAGAGAAGTTGTGAAATCTGATTTTTAACTCTTGGCAATGAGTTCAATTTGGTAAACACTGTGAGGGCAGCAGGCTACACATTTAGCCCATGAGCTGCCAGTTTGCTATCTCTGCTCTAGCCTTTCTGTGCTTGGGTTAGCAAAATATTTACTAGGTGCCGGCTGCACCTGTGCTCCTTCTGTGCCCAGTCATGTTTATTGTTCTGCAAGCTCAGGTCTGCAGGCCCAGTATTCCTATTAGGTACTAAATCAGTCTGGTGGGTTGAAATGGCATTCCATTGTGGCTTTAATTTGCATTTCCCTGATTTCTACTGAGACTGAACATCTTTTTATGTATCTGTAGAGGTTTCCTCTTTCTCAGTAGAATTTTTGTTTCAAGTCCTTGGATCATTCTCTAGTTGCTGATAGATTTAGGGCTTCCCTGATGGAACTTTTCTTTTGAATAACATCACATCCAATAGAAGGGACTCCTTGTTTAGGTTTGGGGCTGTGAGCACATCTTAGGAGGCCCAGCACCAACACAGTGTCTGCCACAGAGAAGGGACTCAATAAATACCTGAATGAATCAAGTCCTGTTTCAAGAACATGATATTTCTTCATTTATTTTGCAGTTCTTGGCACAAGCATTATTGATTTAGCTATCAGCTTATTCAACAAGCCCAACTCCCCTACACTGATGATGAGAAAACAGACTGAGAGATTTGTGTCTTGCCTCATTAGTACCAGGAAGTAAAAACAGGAACTGGCTGATCTTAATGGAACAGTGACTCTTTTAGGTGATTAGGGAAGTGTCTTTCGAAAGGGGTATTGGAGCTTGAGGGTGGGCAAGATTAGAACTCTGATAATCAGCAACAAATTTTCTAACATGAGGCTGAGGATGATAAGCCTGAGATGTGAGTGCCCCTCAGTAGATGGCGCATATCATACTAACCTGGAAGTGAGTGCACCTTTTCCCGTTGACAGGGAGGGCGTCCCTCCTTCATTGCTCAGTCATGAAGTGAAGCCTCATTCATGAAGGGGAAGAACATTGTTTTCACAGCCAGAAACCTGGGTTCTGGTCCCAGTGGTTCCCAGTAGCTTCCCAAGCCTCAGTTTCTTTTTCTGTAGAATGGGGACAGTAATACCTACCTCATAAGGCCATTCTTTTTTTTTTTTTTTAACTTTACTGAAAGTGATATGTATTCAGTAGAAACCATACTTTGAATTTTGATCTTTTCCTGGGCTAGTGATACGCTGAACAATACTCTCTGTTGAAGCTGGGTAGTGGAGCCGGCTGCAGCATCCAGTCAGCCACGTGATCACAGGGCACCCTGTCAATACACTTAGAGACCATACCAGTCTGTACCTGTACAACCATCCTGTTTCTCACATTTTTTTTTTTGAGAGGGCATCTCTCATATTTATTGATCAAATGGTTGTTAACAACAATAAAATTCTGTATAGGGGACTCAATGCACAATCATTCATCAACCTCAAGCATAAGGCCATTCATTAAATGAGAAAACATTTAAAGCACCCACTTCTGCTAATAATACTAAGTCTCGCATTTGATTTTCATTGTTATCTTAACTAAATTGCCTTCATACGAGGTCTGAGAGGCCTCTTATGTGGTGTGGAGGAATCTAACACCATATTTGATTAGGATCCAATCTGCCTGTTTTGGGCAACTCTGCTCCCAGGGGTGGTCTTCCTATGGATTTACTGATCAAGCCTGATCTTTGTCTGTAGTGGCCGTTTCTGGCTCTTGGTTAAACAGCTACTTCTCTAGAGAGTAAGTTCCTTGAGGACTGCAGGGAGGTCGTGCTAGTTTGAATACGGTGATTCTGTGTGACTGGAAGTCATGCTGGTTTGGACACTGGTTCTGTGTGGCTGGTTTTGCATCTGTGCTCAGATTACTTGCTTTTTGCCTTCAGGGTAAAAGAATGCTCAAAACTTCTTTAGTCAGTACCCACTGGAAGTATTTGTGAATGTAGCTGTCAAGTTCAGGGTGCTTTGACTGGGGCTGCAGTGAGGGGGAGACACACGGGAGCACCGCCCTTTCCCGTGGCTCTTCTTCGTCTGCCCTCCACTCAAGCCATGCTGCCGGCCCCTCCAGCCCTGCAGACTCTCCCAGGCCTCCAGGCCCCTACGCCTGCTGTGGCTTCACCCGGAGTATCCTTCCACTCACTCTGCATCTGCCAAATTCCTTCCTTCTCAGCCTTCAAGATCTAGGTCAAGTGATCCCTCTCTGAAGCCTCTTCTGGCCCTCCAGGCAGAGTTAGGCCTCTCTTCTTTGTAGATATTAATAAATTCACTTGCTTGGTTAGCTACATTTTAACTGAGGGTCTACTATGTACCAGGCAGAGGCTACTTTTTAAAATTAATTCATAATTTTAAAAAAAAAGGACTTGCCCTAAAGGAGTTTATAGGCTAGCAGGAGAGACAGACCCAGACATGCAGACAGACATGCTGACTGTGTTAGGCAAGCACTGAGGAGGAGCACCTCACCAGCCTTAGGGGACAGATGACAGGGACAGTTCCTGAAGGTGGTCACATCTGAGTTCCAAGTGTGTGTGGATATCCAGGTAGAGTGACTGGCTTGGGCAAAGGCACAGAGGAAGGAAATAATGTGGCATGTGCAAAACAAAGGTGAGCAGTTGCTTTTGCTGGAACATAGGCAGGGGCCAGGAAGCACAGGTTGAGTCATATGACATTGTCATTTTGTAGATCAAAACAAAAATAGAGATCATCAGCTTCATATGGTTCAGGCTCCTATGCCACCCTAAGTGTCTTGGATCTTACCTTAGTGTTTCTCAGACTTAAGTCATTCAGGAACCACCTTCATGATTTCTACCATCCATGAGTTCCTATCCTACTAAGCATCTGCTTAATTTTTATTCAAAGAGACTCACTTGTTTTCCTTAAATACATTTGTTTTAGAGGGAAACTTTATGTCAAAATGAAAAAAATGATCACTTGACATCCAAATAAACTAATTGTAAAAAGAAACTCAGTGAAAATGAAATTTTTGCTAGATCCTGTTGCCTGCCATGCTCTGCCTCAAAATTTCCCCTTCCACAAATAAAAGGGGTCTAAATAATTGTCAGAGAAGCATGCAGTTGGAAAGTTTGAGAGAGTAGATACCACAAAAGAGCCTGAGAAGGTTCATGGCAATGGGAATCAGAGAAGAGGGAATCAGGAAATGTTTGGGAATGAAAATCACCAGGATTAATTAGATGTTATAGGAGAGAAAAGAGGAATCAAGAGTGGCTTTCAGGTTTCTAGCCTAGAAAGCTTGGGGTAGGTGATGGTGCCAGCTATAGATATGGGAAACAATGATTTAGGAGGGAAGGTGATGGGGTAAATTTTGTATGTTTTGCATTTGAGATTCCTAGCAAACAGCCAGGGTGAGGGTTTGGAGCAGAGCCACTGGGTGCAGACAGTCCTCAGGGCTGCTAGTGTGAGCCCTCTGACAGAGGAGCTACGGAGACAGCCCTTCTGATGGGTGTCCTTTGCTGCAAATCCTACCAGCCACACACACAAAAAAATATTTGCCCTCTCCAATTGAGAAATAGATGGAGGTCCTAGAAGGCAGCAGCGTTTAGTCATCTCTGTCTTATCCAATTCGTAGCTCATCAGAGGAGAGGAGGTTTAAGGAGAAGATGACAAGTTTCATCTTGAACCTGCCAAGTCATAGGGCCATGCAGGGCATCCAAGGGGAAATGTCTGTCCAGATAAATTCTGAACTCCGTCTAGGCAGTCTGAAGTTTGGGACTAATCCTATAGATTCGGGAATCACCATCGTATAGGTGGTGGTAGAAACCATGAGAGTATATGAAAATGCCTAGAGTGTTGTATCATAAATATGGCAGGCCCAGGACTATAGTCCCAGAGGAACTACAGCATTTAAGGGAGGAGAAGTGGTAGAAAAGGAGATCAGTAAGAAGACAGAGAAGGAACAGAACCAGGAGAGTGAAGTGTTGTGGAAGCCAGCAGAATGAAACTTCTTGGAGAGAAATCACCAGTGTCGGATACACTGGAGATCTACCATGATAAAAACACCTTCAGATGTTGCAGTTGGGACTGGTGACCTTAGAAAGCTGTTAATCAGCAGAGTGAGGAGAATAGAAACCAATATTCATATTGGATTGAGGAAATTAATAAGCATAAATATCACGTGTAGATTGTATTTCAGGGGAGGTATAACATACTTTTGTCATTTATTCATTCAATAAATATTTATTGACTGCCAGGAACTGTTCTAGGTGGCATTGGAATAGTGAATGAAAAGTTTCTGCTTTCATAGAGCTTACATTCTAACAATAGAGAAAGACACTATATAGAATATATCAGGTGGAGCTAAGTTATTTGAAGAAAAACAAAGTGACAGAGGTGTGTGTGTGTACGTGCTATTTTAGAAAAGGTGATTATGTAAAGTCTATCTGATCAGATAACTGTTAAAAGGGATTGAGTTTTAAAGTATCAGATTAATTGTAATTCTTAATGCTTGATACATTGTCTACAGTGTCAAAATAATTTATTTATAGGTTTTATCACCACCCCCCACCTACAACCATAAAACTTTACAATAAAATACAAATTCCCTGCCATGGCCTCTAAGACCCTCCATAATCTGTCCTCTTCACCAAATTCATTTGGTACTACCCTTCTCCTTTCTCATTCCACTACAGCCACCCAACACCAAAGCTGGATTGAGTGAATGAATGAAGTGTGTCGTTGGATGGTGTCTTCCCAGGTGGCTTCTTGCAGCAGGCATCCAGGAAGCTTAAGGTCAAAGAGCTTGAGCTTTGGTGCTGGACAAACCTAGCTGTGACCCCTAGCTGGGCTGCTTACAAGTCCTGTGACACTAAGTAAGTCCAAACCCTTAGTTTCCTCAGATTATATGACATCTATATTGCAGGACTGTTGGAAGGATAAAGTGGATGGTTAATGCAAATTGTTTAGCAAGATGCCTGGCACATTGTAAGTGCCAAGAATTGGTAATAGTATTATTATCATTGTTATTGTTATCATTGACCGATCAGTCCTCCTCAGTTAACAGGCTAGGACCCAGGGCTGGCCCGAGTCATGCAGTGAGTCAGGGATAGAGGAGAGGTGACCAGCACCCAGGTATGCAGATGCAGAGTGCAGGCCAGTGTGGGTTTTGTAGCTGAGCAGACCGTGGTTCGCATTTGGGGTTTGTCATTTACCACCTTTGAGCTGGTTGCTCAGCCTCTCTGAGTCTTGGGTACTCCATCCTTAAAATGCCTCACGAGATTGCTAGAAGGTGGAGAGATGACGTGTATTAAGCTAGCACAGAGCTGGGCCACCTCGAGGCACTGGGCAAGGAGCAATTTTTCTTGCTCCTGGTCCTGCTTTCTAAATCTTCTCTATGTAGCTCCATGGCTTTTAATCTTTTTTTTTCCCCTAAAGACCAACTTGAGAATTTGTAATCTGTGGAACCCAAACTCAGAGGGTTCATAGACCTCTGCTAACAGGTGGTGGTGGGGCTAGTTAATCAAATCAAACATTCCCATCACCCCATCTCTTCTTCCTCTCCCCCCTCTTCCCCTTTCTTTCCCTTTCTGGTCTAGCCCCATCAGTTTCAGGCTATCTGCCTTAGCTCACTCTTTCTAACAACTTCTTTCCAAGGGCATTCTCAAAAAAGACCACAGCCACACTCTTTTTTCTTTTTTAATAAGGCATCCTTGATATACAATCTTATGAAGGTTTCACATGAGCAACATTGTGGTTACAACATTCACTCATATTATCAAGAGCCCCCCCAACACCTCACTGCAGTCACTGTCCATCAGCATAGTAAGACTCTATAGAGTCACTACTTGTCTTCTCCGTGCTATACTGCCTTCCCCATGACCTACCTACATTATGTGTGCTAATCATAATACCCCTTAATCCCCTTCTCCCTCCCTCCCCACCCTCTTCCCTTTGGTAACCACTAGTCCCTTCTCAGTTTTGCTTTGCTGTTATACTCCACAAATGAGGGAAATCATTTGGTACTTGTCTTTCTCTGCCTGGCTTATTTCACTGAGCATAGTAACTTCTAGCTCCATCCATGTTGCTGCAAATGTTAGGATTTGTTTTCTCCTTATGGCTGAATAATATTCCATTGTGTATATATACCACCTCTTCTTTATCCATTCATCTACTGATGCTTAGGTTGCTTCCATATCTTGGCTCTTGTAAATAGTGCTGCAATAAACATAGCACAGTAACACTCTTAATTTCTGGGGCAGAGGGCATGGTATCACTTAAACTTCCTAAGCATCAGTGTCCTTCTCTGTAACATGCATAGTGAGGATTAATTAAGATAACTTTATTGATTGATAGCAAGAAGGGTTCACACACAATCTCACACAACAATGCTGGGAGGTGGATCTCAGTCAATATTTATTGAGTGCCTATGTTCTAGGTACTCTCTTAGCCGTAATGATGTCTCATGGAGCTTAAATAATGGGAAGAGACTATAAAAATATGAACCACTAAATAAGGTAATTTTGAATTGTGATAAAAGCTATAATAAAAATAAGACAAGATGAAGAGCTAGATTACTACCTAGGTACAATTCATATAAACTCATAGCATAAAAGTATCAAAGTGTACACTTGTTACTTTATATTTTTATGGTAGCTCCTTTTCCTGGTAAATACAGATTCTCAGTAGACTGTTCTCTGAGAGCATTATAGGATGCCACAGTCTACCTTCTTTAGACATAGGGCCTCAGATAGTTTGAGGCCTGATATCCTTAAGTTGCTAGTGGAAACTTTAATCCAACTTCAAGGAAGTCTGTGAAAGGTGTGGCTTTTGAATCTCAGACACCAACCCCTGGAGCTGGCAGTCTCCATTTGCACTACTATATTTGAGGAGGGTGAATCCAGCCTGTGAAACCGAGAAAGATGCCACCCCTAAGTAAATAACCAACTGAACATATTTGAAGGATGTGATACAAAGATGAATGTAGTCAATTCAGAAAAAAACTGGGGAAGAGAACAGTGGCCACAGCTGGGCAGAACAAAACTGCCCACATGGAGGATTTTCTATCTCCTTTACAGCAGAACACACTATTCTCTTTACCAAGGCAATGATTTTTCCCTAATAATTGCTGCTTTAAAAAATACCTGTTATATGCCAGTTGCTTAACATAACATATGAATAAGTCTCACAAGAAATCTATAAAGTAAGAGGAAACAATTTCAGCCAGTGTAAGTAACTTGACCAGGAACCAGGGTTAGTTCTGATAGGATTGGGGATTGGAGCTCAGGCTGTCACTGAGCCCAAACCCTGTGTTCCTTACACCCACCATCCAACCAACCTCAGGTGCTGCCTACTTGGTAAAATAGGGGAGTGGCAGAGCCCAGGCCGGGAGAGATCTAAGGGGGAAGCCTTCCACCTGCCAGGATTCCTCCCTCAGCACCCTGTCCAGCCTGCAGAATCTCACTTGACTATTCCGTGAAAGGCAAGGCTTGCTTTCTGCTACTGGGGACAAGATGGCTGGTGTTGTGGGTTTTTTTGTTTGTTTTTGTTTTTTAAACTTGTCTTGCAGTGTTTTAAATGACTCTAGTACCAGCTAGCCTGGGATTGCTTCTTCCCAAAATTAACATACTTTTAAGCTAGCTTCATCACAAAGACAGACTGTACTTGCTAAAAACTCAAAAGTGTGCACGGAAGATGAGAGCCTCCTTACCCATCTTTCTCCCCCACTATAGCCTTAAACATGCCTTCTGAGCACCATAAGATGAGTCTTTAAATTCCTCCCATGGGGGTGCCCTATAGTGCTGCTAAGAGAGCTAGGGAGTCTCCCCTTCAGGTTTTCAGATACTCTGGGCTAGCCTCAACTTTAATAATAATTAGTTCAGTTTTTAACAAACCTTCATGGACTGTCACCTGTGTGGTAGGTGTTGCTGATCCAAGATGGACAAACAGCCTCCGACCTTGGGGAACCATTCTGGAGTTGTGCACCCTTGTGTAAACCAAGGATTAACCATACACTGGAAATCCTCCAGCGAAACTAAACAGAGTACCATTTTTAGAACTGGTTCAAAACTTTCTTTTTTTTAAAAATCAGAATAACACATACATAATTAACTGACAAGAGTATTCATATATTCAAGTGTAAGATTTCCTTATTTTGCAGGTAAGCCTGACTCAGTCTGACCTAGATGAGGCAGAGGGGTGGGGTGCACCCTCTCCAGTAGCCCGCATCAGCATTCCTTTTCATTCTGGTTCTTGAGATCTCCCTGGGTAACATGCACAAAATATTCCATGTGTCCCAAGTATACGCCAGGTCAGTTAGTCAGCAATTCTGCTTCAGGAAATCGGCCCGTTTTCCATTACACCGATGCTACATTTTCAAACAGAAGGAATTTGAGATGTAAAAGCATTTACTGTTCTGATGAAGGAGACTCCAGGACTGAGACTAGAATCCAGGCTCCTCACACCCGGCTTAATGCTTTTTCCATTACCACCCCACTGTAGTTTTAGGACACCAAGTGGGTGGTCTCGTATGGACTTTTTATCCAGTACTGATTATGTCAACTGGATTGTACTGGGCAGCAGAGATTTAAATTTGGACTGCACTTGATGAATAAACAGCCCACTGGCAAGACAGAAGGTTAAATTGACAAGTGTCAGTTGCAGAGCGAGGGGCACCAAGCAGAGGGGTGGGAACATAGTAGCAAGGCCTATTCAGCAGAGTGAGTGAGTGAAAGCTCATTTGAAGGAACAGTTTATATTGTTTCTTTTTGTTTCTCCAGAGCTAGGACCTGGGAGTATCTGAGCTTTCCTACATTGGATGGGAAGTTAGGCCAAGGTACATTGCCAAGTTGCTGCTGGAGATCTGATTATGATCCAATCTGATCTTATCAAGCAAGATGTAATTAATACTGATATTTTAAGTCCATTTTCAACTGTTCTGTTGTTATTTTTAATAATGATAACAGTACTAGTAAAATGTAATGCTTCTAGAATGAGGGTAAGTACTTTCAAGGATAGTGTCTTGGGCTGGTCTGATTCGGAACCTACTGCTTCAGAGGAAACAACCATTCATCCATTCACTGAAGTATTTATTTGGTGTCGATGTCCCAGACACTGTTTTGGGGGAAAGTGAGACGCACGAGCGATTACCTCATGTAGCTAAACTGTTTGACTTTTGGCAAATCCCTTTCTCTCTGGGCCTCAATTCCTTGACGTCTTCAGAGATGTACGCTCGCAGTGGGCCTAAACTATTTAGATTGGAATTCGAGCTTCACCTCTTTCCTGTTTAAAGGACTACATGCAAGTTAATTCGGTCCCCTTGAGCCCGTTTCCTCATCTGTAAAATGGGAGTAATATAACACGCTTGATGGGGTTGTATTGAGGGTGGAATTAAGACAGCCCAACCACTGGCGCTCAGTGCACCCGACCTAGGGTGGTCGCGAGGGTTAATCCCTGCTGGTTCCCGAGCGGCGGACCAGCCCAGGAACCACCGACAGGTGTTACTCGGGGCGGGGCTCACGGCCCCCGCCAGGGGTGGGCGGTGGGGTTTATATTCACAAGGCCGGGCGCGGGGCAGCGGCCTCATCCTCCTGCCAGGCTTCGGGCCCGCGCGCGGAGGGCCGGAAGGGGCCAGTCGCTTCCGTCTCCGCCGGGGCTGCACGGAGGGCGGAGCTGCGGCCCGAGAACGCGACGCGAGCCCAGTTCCGGCGAGGAGGCCGCGCCAGTGACAGCGATGGCGGCGGAGTCGGCGCTCCAAGTCGTGGAGAAGCTGCAGGCGCGCCTGGCCGCGAACCCAGACCCGAAGAAGGTGAGCGGGCTCGCAGCGCGGAGCGGGGCGGGCGTTGGGCGCGGGGCGGCCCCGTAACGGTCGCCGGCCCGGGTGTGGCCCATCCCGACCGCCGGGGCCGTGGGCGCTCGGACCCGAGGCCAGGCCCCGCCGAGCTCGCGTCCGGGGTCGAGAAGTTCGCGGCCATCACCGCTGCCCGTGCGGCCAGGTCCGCACGCCAGGCGGCGGGCTCGGCGGGCCCGGCCTCCGGCCTCCTTGCCTTCCTGCCCCCCGGCCGGGCCGGGCCGGGCCGGGCCAGGCCAGGCCGTGGGCACCACACGTCGTGCCGCCCTGGAGCCGCTCCCCGCGGTCCCGGGCCAGCTGTCTCCCGTCGGGAGCTCGTCCGGAGTTCACTCCCTCTGCGCGCCTCTCCCTGCAAAGTGTTTCCCAGTGTCTTGATGATTGTTGGGAGGAGAAGGAACCGGTTCTGCCCGTGGTCGGTGGAGTCTGGGCTCCTTGTGTGGTCCCGCGTCTCTAAGAGACGTTTTTATTGCTTTCCGGTTTAATATGAGAACGTGGATCTTTTCTATATCTTAGTAAATCCCTTTCAGAACCAAACAAAATGAATCTTATGTCACCTGGCTGTAGGTACGCCTAAAAACTTGGCTGCAGTCAGAAGAAAAGGTTATAGAAGTTGCAGCTTTTAGCTTTCCTTCTGGGCTTTATAGAAAGGTAAGAGCTACCGTGTCTCCTGGCAGCAAGGGATGGGCAACCATTTTTAATTGAACTCAGCTAGTTTTGTTTTGAACTGTTTTCTTAAGTTAAACGCCTTCTTTTCCCTGTCCGACTTTCTGTTATCCGGCTTCTGGTGTCTGAGAGAGCGTCTGATGGATGTCAGAATTTTTAAAAATAGAAATACACTGATGAAAGCGCTTAAGGTGTTTGACATTCTCCGTCAGCACTGTAGCCTGAGTGTACAGCCCCTGGGTTGGACCTCTGCCCCAGAGTACCTTTTGAAGAGGAAGTAATCGAGGGAGGAAGTCTAGATAAAGTGGTGGCGAGATTTGTGTTCTAATCCGTTTACCAGCCTGGACGTTGGGGACGTTCTTTGCCGAGCCTCTTTCCTCCCCTACTTCTTCCCAGGACTAAACTAACAGCGGAAGCGCCAGGCTCATACGAAGCGCTCACTAGATATTATTGGCAACTATTCACTTTTTCTTGAAAGGTGCCTTCTCTTCACCTTGCTTCCAGTCTAACGGGAAGTTCTTTCTGCATCTCTAAAGGCTGCTGCACACAGCATCTCACCACCAGGCCACTTCTTAACTCTTTTCGTGCATCCCTAGCTCAGAGAGCCAGTTCTTCAGGAAGCCATTTTAGTTTTAAATCTGTAAAAACTTAAATGCTTCCAGTTGTTTTATGTTCTATTTTCTATTGCGGCTTTAGTACCTAGTAGCCAGGCATATTTACAAGTTTCTTTTCACAATAACCCTTTGTGAACATCTAATAAGTGGTCATTATTTCTGGGTACTAGTTTGTTTTCCTAAATACTGTAGGTTTGTGACCGATTTTTAAAACAGAGCAATACTGTGTAACCTCCCTCTCCCTCCCAATTTTGCCTTTATTTCTTTCAGGTTAAAAAGTGATCCATATAGTAGCTATAGTCATTTTTCCAGGGGAGTTTAAATTTTGAAGTAGCATTTCTAGTAGTTGATGTGCCTGACATTTCAAATAAGGAAAATATTTGGTTGGTTTCTCATCCTACTTGAACTATTAGTGATTATTGTGAGTATTTGGGCTTTCTCTTCCCAGACAGAAAATCACCCTTTATGAAGATGAGAAAATGTTGGGAGATCATTTCTGCAAAGGGCACAATAGTTGGCATTCAGAAATGATCCAACTGCAGAGGGAAAACTGCAAGCTGGCACACCAGCCTTTTTAACCTTCTGTTAACCTGACAAGCTCCCACAGGTTGTTCCTGAAATTGCAAGATGATTATATAGCAGTATTGAATTTGCAACGTTCTTGATGTCAAACCATCATTAGTCAAAGGGTTGATTCCACACCTATGTTCATGGATCTTCTGTTGTTAAACATTGGTGTTCAACTGTAACTTTGTTTTCACTTAAGTCCATCTATTACCTAGGCTTACTTGGGGGAAAGTATCAGGCAGACGAGGTCACTTGGTTCCTACTGTATAACTGGGAACAGTTTTCATGGCTGGTAATTCTACCTGTCCTGTGTTAGGTTTTGAATGTGAAAACTGCCAAGAACACAGTTGGATGGCAAGTAGAGAACAAGGGGTCAACATTATGAACGTCTTTTGTCCATTGGGTTAAAGGAGTGTGCAAAGGACAACTGAGATTCCTAAGCGTGTATTATGCAAATGCTTGACATTTCTCAATGACCCGTTATCAGTTCTTGCAAACTCTACAATTGGTCCCTTGGTTTGATAACAGCAAGTTGTTATTGCTTTGCTCTTTCTTGAACCTCATTGAAAATAGAAAGGCTCCAAAGTTCTTTTTCTCTTATATTGAGCTACATCAGTTTGAAAATCTCCAGGGTTTTAGTTTTGTCTGCTTTTAAGTTGTCCCTGCTAAGCCAAAGCAAAGCAGAAGGGCAGCGTTTACCCTTCCAGTTAGTGCTCTGCTTTGAGATGAGCACACCCTCCGTGACTTCTGGCCCCATCCTTAGATGTTGGCTTTGTAGAGGTCCTGGGAGTCTGTCTCCATGGTGACCTCTTTTATTCTGTGGACTCTAAACTGTCTAACAACATGATAGTGATGGAGGAACTCTTCTGCTTTTTTTTGGATATGCTAAGAAGCATGTGAGTTCCCGTTCTGTCTTCTTTTGCTATTTTCTAAGGACAGTTATTACTGTGGTGTATGTTTCTCCTGGCTTTGTTTATGTGCTGCGGTAGACACTTTGACTGACTGGCTCTTCAGGCAAGTTACCTAACCTCTCTGGGCTTGATTTCATTATCTATAAAATGGGGAGAACAATACCCATTTTACAGAGTTGTTCATTGAGGATGAAATGAGGTGATTGATGTAGGAATTTAGCATAGTAACTGACACACAGTAGATGGTGTATAGTTGCCTTCCAGGGAGACAACCTGTTTTTAACCTTTCCAATCATTCTAAATTTTCCATTAAGAAAAGGAATTGGCAGTCTTTGCACCCATAGTTTGGGTGACAAGAAATACACATAAACTTTTTCTTGAGTTGGATGATGGTGATTGATGAAGTGGAGCATAATTTTCACTCAGCTATGATGGTGAAACTCCCTAGACACACCACTTGGCTTCCTGTTTGTTCCCAAACAAGATTTTCACTTAGGATCCAATTGCTGTGTCTAGTGATGATGTTCAATAATTATGGAAGTAGAATGACCAGAAAAACATACCTTCCTGCTCCACCTAACAATAGTGTGGCACACTAGTTATAGCCTGGCTACACGTGAAAAAGACAGATCTGATTGTCTAATATTTAAATGTAAAGATGATCACAGTGATCTGTTTTGAACTACTTTACAGCACTCCTCCAGTGGTGCATTTATCCACACAGAACCATTTCCTAGAGAAAGGCATAGCCAGTTATGGCTAGGTAAAAATGTTGCAATTAGGAATTGGCTGGGGAATGTCCGGGTGAGGATTAAGGGTAGACATTTAAAGAGCTGTTGGTTGATAAGTGAAATGATTAATAGTAACCCTTTATTGAGCTTTTCTAGCGTGACAGGCCCTATTGCTAAGGACTGCACATGGTTTGTCTCAGCAAATCCTCCCAGCTGGTGAAGCAGAGACAGGATCCAGTTCTTCTTTTACAGATGAAGTAACTAAGGTTGGAGAGGCTACCAACTTGCACACGGTCACCAGGCAAGGAGGTGACAGAGCCAAGCTGAAGCTTGTCTCTAACTCTGGGACTCTGTCTTAACAGTTCTGCTATCCTGATTTTGACCTACTTTTAGGGACTCCAGAAAGGAAATGTGGCCAAACCCATATGACTTTCCTAACCTACCCAAACGTTTTGTGTTCACCATTTGCTATGGCAAAGCTCTGATGCTGGCAACTTGATATTGGTCTTGGCTTCCCACTTGTATGAGAAAAACAATTCTATTAAACACCATGACTCTTCTTGGAAACATGCTGCCCTTTTCCTGTAGAGACCTCTTCTCCTTTTTACTTTCCTCTGAGTCTGTGGGTAATTTTCCTAAAATTGGTACCTTTCTCAGAAATTCTCTCTGAAAACTGGGGCAAGTGATAGTAGCTGATGGCCTTTATTAGAGTTGGTATGTTTGATTTTCTTCTCCAAGTCTCAGTTCCTCTTGGTGTAGCATAATGGTTGAAAGCATGGAATCCAAAACCACAGGCCTGAATGAGTCCTGCCCTACTTGCATCCTGGGGCAAGTGACTTTTCTGAGCCTGTTTTCACTCTTGTAAAATCCCTATTGACCGTCTTATTCCTGTATAACGCTTAGAAGTGAGTAAGTACGTGACCATCAGATATTCTTATTTATTCCAGTGAATGAGGATGATTTTATAGAAATTAATGTTTATTGTGTCCTCTCTGCAGCTATTGAAAAATTTGAAGAAACTCTCCACTTTGCCTATTACAGTAGACATTCTTGCGGTAAGAACTGTGTAACTTTATATATTATATAACTATATCCCATCTCCACTGGGAGAGATTGTACAGGAAGATTAAGAGCATGGACTTTGGAAATGAAAGAAACCAGACACAAGATCACATATTGTATGGTTCTATTTATAGGAAATGTCCAGAATAGGCAAATCCATAAACAGACAGTAGACTAGTGGTTGCCCATCCCTGAGGGGAATTGGGAGGAACAGCGTTTCTTTTTAGGTTTATAGAAATGTTCTGGAATTAGTGGCAATGGTTGCACAGTATTGAGTGTCTTGGAAACCACTGAACTATACACTTTAAAATGGTTAAAATGATGAATTTTATATTACATGAATTTTATCTCACAAAAATTAAAATATTGGCTTTAGCATCAACTAGTTCTAGATTCAAATCCAAATTCTGTAGCTTTAGGCTGTTCCTTCTTTGTAAAATGGGGCAGATTCCTGCCTCTCAGAGTTGTAAGGATTGGTTCAGATATTATATACAAAACTCTTAACTCAGTGCCTGACTCTAGCCAAAATCACTCCTGTTTTTATTATTTAAGTCTAGAAATGTTTTAGTTCAGTGTTTTCATCTTAATCTGGTGTGCTTTGCTGCTGTCATTAGCATTTTGGGCCACAGGCACCAAGCACTTTTGTACTGAGACTTGCAAGGTATGTTTTCGGAAGGAGTATTGATTGGTGATCCTAGGTCCACAGCCTTCTAACAATTTCTTTGTTAAATTTGTAGGAGACTGGGGTTGGGAAGACGGTAAATAGCCTGAGAAAACATGAGCACGTTGGAAGCTTTGCCAGGGACTTGGTGGCCCAGTGGAAGAAGCTGGTTCCTGTGGAGCGGTAAGAGCATCACTAGTAGGTTTGTTCAGCTTCTCTGTTAAGTCTGGTACTTGGAGTGTTTACAGGCTGAAGTGTTTTTGTTTATTCCTTCTCTGCCTTCTTATTTAAAATATTTATTTTGCATCTGTTATAAGAATAATTCATTATTGTTGTAGAATATCAGAAAATATTTAAAAATAGAAGTAAGAATCAAAATTTCTTATAATTCTACCATCCAGAGATAAGCATTATTAACATTTTGGTATGCTTCTTCCTACGTACTTCTTAAAAGGCATTTTTTGCATAGCTGTGAACAAACTATATAAATAGCAACCCCTTTGTTATGTGACAAGTTAAATATGTCCCTGTGTTGAAATTTGTTTAAGTATTTTCATGTCCACAGATATATGATATTCTTTTTATCCTGTAGTTAAGCTCATCATTTTCCATTTATTAAATTTTTGAGTTTTCCCTATTTTAAAACTTAGTTGAGGATCTTTGAGCAGAGCCCATTTACCTTCTTCCCAAGACCTTGTGAGTTCAGGTTCTGTAACTTTGTCCTCTGAACAAGGATTACATTGAGATTTATATCTGCTTTATCTACCTCTTTTTTTTTTTTAATTTTAGAAACACGGAGCCTGATGAGCAGGACTTTGAGAAGAGCAATTCCCAAAAGCGCCCCAGGGATGCTGTTCAGAGAGAGGAGGAGGTGGAGGGGGACTACCAGGAACACTGGAGAGCCTCCAGCAGCCAGTCATATAGTCCTGATCACAGACAGAAACACCGGAAGCTCTCAGAGCTCGAGAGACCTCACAAAGTGTCTCACGGTCAGGAGAGGAGAGAAGAGAGAAGGAGGTGCCACAGAGGCTCACCAGTGTACTCTTCAGACCATGAATCTTCTGATTATGGCCATGTTCAGTCCCCCCGATCTTCTGCCAGTCCTCATCAGATGTCCATGGACCATTACAGATCCCCGGAGGAAGATCATGAGCCCTTTGTTCCACACCAGAAGCCTGGAAAAGGCCACAGTAATGCCTTTCAGGACAGGCTGGGGGTCGGTCAGGAACGACACCTCGAGGAACCCCCAGGGAAAGGGGTTGTGAGTCAGAACAAGGAGCACAGATCCTCTCATAGGGAAAAACGTCCAGTGGATGGCAGAGGAGATGAGCGGTCGTGTTTGAGCCGAGAGAAGTCACACAAAGCCATCTCCAAAGAGGAAAACCGAAGGCCACTCTCAGGGGCGAGCACCAAGGAGAAGCTGTCCTCCAGCGGTGTCAAGAAGGAGAAGGAGAAAGACAGCAGCACCAAGAAGAAGTATTTACCCCCCTTGGAGGCTGCTTCAGACAACCACCTGAAAAAGCCGAAGCACGAAGACTCAGAGAAAACCAAGTCCGACAGACACAGGCCGGGCCCAGACAGCCTGCACACAGGGAAGGGGGCAGGGGGCCAGCTGCCCAAGGGAAAAGAGAAGGTTTCCAACAACCTGAAGACTCAGGAAGGAAAGGGGAAAACTTCTCATTTGGATAGAAAGTCAGCAGGCTCCCTTCCTAAAGCTGAGGAGGCAGATATGGATGATGAATTCGAACAGCCTACCATGTCTTTTGAGTCATACCTCAGCTACGACCAGCCCCGGAAGAAAAAGAAGAAAATCGTGAAAACTTCAAACACAGCTCTTGGAGGGAAAGGACTTAAAAAAAATGATTCGAAAAGCAGTAGTAAAAACTTGGACTCAGCTCAGAAATTACCTAAGGTGAATGAAACCAAGTCAGAGACACTTCAGCCTCCTGGAGCCAATTCAGCCAAGCTGAAAAAGGTAACCGTCAGCCCTTGGGTGGCTTCCATTCAGAGCACCCAGCCCTCTGAAGCTCCCTGGGCCCACCCTGCCACTGTTTTGCATGGCTGCCTTCTCTGTGCCTGTTGAATTTGAGTTTGAAGTAATTTCCTCTGGGCCTCTCTAGCTGCCAGGGTCGGTAGTACCCGAGTTAAGTATTTTCTGAGGTGTCCCTTTATGCTGGGCCCATCCCTGTGTTTTTCCTGACTAGGTGGTATCGCACATGAGTGCCTCCCCTCCTCCAGCCTGGATCTGCGCTGCTGGGCTGGGCTGCGGGGAAGAACTGGTGCATGTAGGAAGGGGCTGTCCAGACAGTCACCGGTCTCCTCTCCGCAGGTCCCCATCGATGCACTGCCAGCATTGCCGGACCTCCCTTTACCCATGATACAGGCCAATTACCGTCCACTTCCTTCCCTTGAATTGATATCCTCCTTCCAACCAAAGCGCAAAGGTAATTTTCTGTATCTTTTCTTTCACTGGGAAAAAGATTTAAAAAGTTCATTCATGATCTGATGGCAGGTGTTTGTGCCTCTCTTAATCACACAGGCTCTGCAGTTTGATGGCTTGGGTGTGAATCCCAGTTCTGGCTTTTCCAAGTTATATGAACTTGGGTAATAACTTAATTTCTTTGGAGTTGAGTTTCATATTCTAAAAACGGGAATAATAATGGTATGTGCCTCACAGGGCTGTTGTGTAGATTAAAGGTGATCATGCTGATAAAGCTCTTAGCTCTGGGTTTTCCCACATAGTAAGTGTTCAGTAAATCTTAGCTGCTGCTGTTACTAGCTGCCCTTTACTCTATTTGTTCTACATGAACTTTTTGTTTTTAAAAGAAGCCATTTTAACAGCTAAAGAATTAGGATCCACATGAGTGTCCCTCAAGCAAGAGACTAACAGATAAATCAAGGTTCATCCACACAGTGGCATCCTGAGCAGTTGCAAAAAAATGTGAGATGTATTGATGTGGAATAATTTCTAAAATAAGGCAAATGGAAAAAACTAGTAATGTGTTATTGGTTAAAAAGGAATAAAATACATGTGTGCTTGTTTTTGCATAGATTGTTTGGAAGGATACAGAAGAAACGGGTAGCGTTGGTTGCTTTGAGAAAGGGAGCTGGAGGCCGAGGAACGGGCTGGGAAGGAGAGCTTTCATTGAGTGGCGTAGTGCCTTTCATAACTCACAGCTCTGGCTTTCTGGCCCTGTAGCACTCTCTTCACCCCAGGAAGAGGAAGAAGCTGGATTCACTGGACGAAGGATGAACTCTAAGATGCAAGTGTATTCTGGTTCCAAGTGTGCCTATCTCCCTAAAATGATGACCTTGCACCAGCAGTGCATCCGGGTACTTAAAAACAACATTGACTGTAAGTCACATGCTTCTCTCTTGCTTTCAAGCACTTTCTGGCACTGGGACCTGACCGCTGGGTGGCTTGGCTGCTGCTCAACACTTTCACCTTTGATTCTCTGCAGCAATCTTTGAAGTGGGAGGCGTCCCATATTCTGTTCTGGAACCTGTTTTGGAGAGGTGTACACCTGATCAGCTATATCGCATAGAGGAATACAATCATGTGAGCATCCTGTTTGGGTGGGAAGAGGGTGGTTTTCTGGCTTGGGTTTTTAGGAATGGCTTTGTCTCTGTGAATCGGCCACAGCTGAAGGGCAGGCAGCAGTGGTCAGATCACCATTCTGAGCACGTCTGGTTTGTCTATAGGCCTTTAAACAAGCGTATTTTTAGCACCTGCTTCTGGCATCAAATCAAGGTGGGATTTAAAGGGAGCAAAAAACACTTGCCACACATCCTTTGACCTTGCCTCGTTACAGAGGTCAAGGGAGAATTCTGGCAGCACAGCCCCAGGGATCCAGGGTGGGGGCAGAGCTTTGTGTTCACACTCAGGTGTCTGGTGATTATGAAAGAGCACAGATTGGCTGGGTGTCTCTTAGAGACATCGGGATCTGTCCAAAATCCTTCTCATCATGCTGGGACCTACTGGTTTGATGGCATTAGCTGTCTCTGATTCTGGAGGATCGACAGCAGCATCCTTCTTAGGTTGCCATTTCAGCTCCGTGTGTGCTGGCAAACACCTGGATTTGACTTCATCCCAGTTCCCCTTTCACTGATTTTTCTAAAGGAAAAGGCTGATCTTAAAACTAATTTTTGTGTTGTCTTCTCTTGTAGCCCCCCAGTTCCCCAAAAGCAGCTACTACAGTGCCTCACACTTAATAATTTTTAAATTATTGATTTGATTTTTTTTTTTAGAACCATGATGTTTTAATATACTAGTGCTATGGAGGACCAAAAATCATTAGGAAACTGGTCACCCCTAGGTGATTAAGGGTGGAAAAGAGATTTGTTAGAGTGCTTGAATATAAATGATGTCTTGGTTCTGATTTTAGGTATTAATTGAAGAAACAGATCAATTATGGAAAGTTCATTGTCACCGAGACTTTAAGGAAGAAAGGCCAGAAGAGTATGAGTCGTGGCGGGAGATGTACCTGCGGCTTCAGGATGCCCGGGAGCAGCGGCTACGAGTCCTGACAAAGAATATCAGATCGGCACACGCCAATAAGCCCAAAGGTGAGCGGGCAGGAGAAGAACCGGCAGGATGGGGCTTCTGGCAACTTAGTGAGCCCTGTGCTGTGGTTGACAGCAGGGCTGTAGTGGGCC
This sequence comes from Manis pentadactyla, assembly GCF_030020395.1. Taxonomy (NCBI): domain Eukaryota; kingdom Metazoa; phylum Chordata; class Mammalia; order Pholidota; family Manidae; genus Manis; species Manis pentadactyla. Next base: position 17,526,501 of record NC_080022.1, read on the forward strand.
TGGCTGATGAAGCCTCTGGCCCTTAGAGCCCCCTTGGATTTACAGAAGTAGGGTAGGGATGACGTGTTTTTTTCTGCCATTTTCCTTGCTGCCCTACAGAGGGGTTTTCAGGGTTAATAATTCCCTAACTTTGGGGGTATTTGAAAAGCTTTTATCTCCTAATAGTGTAGATTATGAAAATATTAGTAGCATCTCTGTCCAGAGAGGCAGGTGTTCATCACCATATTTTTTCATAGGCCGACAAGCAAAGATGGCCTTTGTCAACTCTGTAGCCAAGCCGCCTCGTGATGTTCGAAGGAGGCAGGAGAAGTTTGGAACAGGAGGAGCAGCTGTGCCTGAGAAAATCAAGTAAGATCTCTGCTCTCTGCTCCTCTGTAATTTTGTGCATGCTCCGGGCCAAGAGCCCCAAGAGCCTGCTGTTCAGCCTCAAGAGGCAGCCTAGGGGCAGGAAGCAAGGCCCTTTTGGGATGAGAGCCCAGCCGGGCAGAGTGGGCTCCGGAAGCCGACCGTGAGCAGCTCTGCATGAGACCTCCCTGGGTCCCAGCTTCCTTGACCTCAGCGTGGACCAGATCATTGTTTCTGCCTCTCAGAGGGGAAAGTTAAGTGGGGACTAGCTTCTAGGAGGCATTCCGTTATGCTTTCCCTTCACCCATTTAAACAAAACATGTTACTGTCGGGACTAAATTATTTAATCTAATTCACATTAGCATTTTCAAAATACAGATTTACACCTAAATGGTGAAAAATTAGTTGAGATTTTCATTCATTCTGAAGGAGATTATCATTCATTCTGAAGGGCTAACGCCATCACCTCTGAGCCATCCACAGAATCTAGGGTACTCGGGTCTGCTGGTCAAAACCACAAACCTGAGTCTCCCTCAAAGCAGGCCAGCTTTGGGCTCCGAAGGCAGGTTGCTGGGGCTCATGACTAACCAGTTCCATCCCGTCTGTGTTCCAGGATTAAGCCCGCCCCCTACCCCATAGGAAGCAGCCACGCCCCCTCCAGTGGTGGCAGCAACAGCTTTAACGCCAGCCATGAGGACCTGGCCTACGACGGCCCGAGCACCAGCAGTGCCCACTTGGCACCGGTGGTCAGCAGCACTGTTTCCTATGACCCTAGGAAACCGACTGTGAAGAGTATGTAACTTGGGGTTCCTGCTAAGAAAGTTCACAGCTAGTATTGGGAGGCTTTGAATGTCATCACCACTGTGTCGTGGGCGTAGCGTCTGTACATGCCTGCACGTGGCTGCTGTAAATGTCAGTGCAGATACCTTTTAAATAACGATTATAGTGAACATTCATTTTGGCACTCTGCATTTTTTTTTACTTAAATGTAAACCTTTTTCTCCAGGAAATAACATGGGATTCATAACTATTAATAACTAAATGGCAGCCCATCTTATTGAGGCTTTATAACCTTATAACCGCAGCTTCCAAGTACTTACTTTTTTGTATCTAGTTGGGTCTATTTTGTATTTTATTAGCTTTATTATCATAGACTATCCCCACTATTACAAGGGGGTATCCTAACTTAAGAAAAGCATTATTCTGTATTCACTTCAGGGCCCACGGGAGGGTGTGGGAGTCCGGGCTTGAGCTTTGGCTGTGCTCATGTTGACCAGCTGAGAGGGCAAGCTAGGCCTCTTTAGGTGGTGGGCGCACTGAGGTCATCTTAGACCTGTTGCTACGCTAGACAGATGCGGGCTCAAAGGGGGTGCTTTTCACTGGTTTGGATATTGGTGAGGTAGAGCTAAATGATGGCTCAGAATGGCCTGTAGAGTCAGGCGAGGATTGAATTCCAGTTCTGCCATTTCTGTACAACCAAGGGCAAGTTGCCCAGGCTCTGTGTGTCTTGGTGGGGCTGTTAGAGATTGAGCACCCAGCAGGTGCTCAGGAGGTTGCTGCTTTTATGGGGGAGGAGCAGATAGCTCCTGCTCGGATCCATTTGGTCACGCAGAGCCGAGAGTAGTGAGGTTTAGTGGGATGTGTCTGAACAGCACACATCTGAAACCACTCCCTTATTTCTCTTTTCACAGAAATTGCCCCAATGATGGCCAAGACGATTAAAGCTTTCAAGAACAGATTCTCCCGACGATAAACTGAGGCCTGGCCTTGGGGATGAAATTTGAGGGGAAGAAAGCAGGGACACTGGGGGTTGGGGAATGGAGCTTCCGAAGGAGGCCGGGGCCTTTTGGTCTCCGGGTCCTGCCCTGTTCGCAGGTGTGGCTTGCACCTGTGAGCCCGTGTGTGGCAGCCACTGCCTCCCTGCTTGAGAACCCTTCAGAGTTCTGAAGAAGATGTGAAGCTCAGTCTCACTGAGGATTTTAAGGTCAATATACTTTTGTTGTTAATTAACGTCTTTGTAAACTATAAGACATAGTTTTAATTAATAAATATCGCCCCCAGATTGTATTTATATTACCCCCAGTTTTTTTTTCTTTTTCTTTTTTTGCCCTCTACCACACACTTAGCCTTTTATTTTCAGGGTTCTTTATTAAAGTTAGATAAAAGCCTAGTGAAAGCCATTCCCCTGCCCCAGGTCAGCTCTCCTGAGGGGACTCTTGTCCAGAGGGAGGACAGGCACCCCCAAAGCCTGTGTGGTGCCTGCTGCACATAGGGCGAGGAGTGGGGCCTGGGCGGCCCGTCCTAGAGAGGAGCCTCTATGGGAAGACAGAGGTGTTCAGCTCACCTCCTCACCTCCGAGGCCCTTTCCAGTGTCGCTTTGAGTTCCTCTGCAGGTGCGTCTCTTTCTTACTCATTAAATAGTATTTATTGAGGAAGGTTATTTGTAAAGGTCTAGCATCTTTCCCCCATCCTTTTTGCCAGTTCCCACTTTTTTGAGGCTCACTAGAGGACACAAAACTTTGGGAGATGAATTTGCACAGGTGCCCAGCATTTTTATAATTTCCAGTTTCTGATAAAAACTTTAGGGGTTTTTCCTCCCCCATTTTTCCTTCTCCCCACAAGCAGGGGGAAAAAACACAAATACATGGCAGGGCTTTTTGTAGCCTCCAAATACAACTGTAGAATTTTAAAAGCCAGCACTTTAATCTCCTGTTCCCTATGAATTGCTACTAGAAGTGAATGGTTTTAAAAGTTGCAATGCTATGTTGGAAATCGGTTTTATTTTTGCCTGTCTTTAAAAGGTAAGATCATGTAATTGGAAGAGCACAACAGTGTGTTATGTTTTGTAGAGAACTTTGGAAGGAAGGGCCAACTTAAGGCAAGTGTCTGAGCTGTAGTGTCAGGATCAGAGAGAACTGGGAGGGCATGCATGAGGTTTGGGAGGGAGGGAGGGCCTCACTTTTGAGTTGGTGTAGGAGCAGGGCCAGATCTAGGAGGACACTGTTATCACCCCTCTTGGCTGTTGAACAGTGCTGATCTAGTAGAAGCCTCCCTGGCTGTGACCCAGATGGATGGATGGAGATGCTCTACATTTGAGGTGCCCATCCTTAAACATGATGAATAGACTGAGGGTGTGGGTACTGCGACAGCCTTGGGGGCTTGGCAGTCCCCTCAGCAAGCTCATTCAAAACCCTAGGAGATGAAGCCCCCTGTTTCTAACCATCCTGGAGACCCCAATTAGGCTAATTTTAAAGATTCCAGAGCAACACAGGAAATCTGTGTAGCAGAAGCCCGTCGTTCAGTGTGTGTTGCTATGCAGGGTACCTGATGTGTCGGGATACACATGTTGCTGTGTTTTCTCCTGCTGTATTTTGAATTACATAAAGCTTGATTTCTCTTGATCATTTGTGTTACCATTCCACCCATCCCCTAGCTTGCTCCCCAAACCCTTTATCAGGAAGTTCCTTACCTAAAACCAAATGAACACCGAGTCAGGTGCCAGACATCTGTTGCCTAGAATGACTTCCTCTAGGTGCCCACCACCTTGGATTGGTCTCTTAGCTGTGTGTTCAAGTCTTTGTCATTGAAACAAGTTTTTCGTATTTCAGACTCAGTTGTGGATGATTTAATTTCCTTTATTAGGAGTCTTTAGGCAGGGAGGGAACAAAGGACACATATTCATGCTGACATCACTCATTTTTGGCACAAAAAAATGTTTGATCACCCCTGTGTGCATAGAGCCGGATCTTCCCCTCTTCCCCCTCCAAGAGTATCTGCATCAGGGATGTGACTTGGTGAGAAGAGTAAGGAGGGGAAGAGGAAAAACCAAATTTTGAAACAACCTCCTCACCTGGGCTATTAAAATGGCTGCAGAGCAGACACAGGGTGATGGTCAACCTTAGGTCTCATTTGTGAAAACGTGCAATTTTTTTCTGTGCTACACTACACACAAATCACCAAATTGCAAATTAACCCTTTGTGGTCCTTGGTGTAATGGGCGGCTTCGTTGGGGCTTTCTCGTTCTGGGAAGCGGGAGGGAAAGGAGCAAGGTATCATCCTGCTCTTCATTTGTATTTTGGTCCCAAAATGTAAATACAATTTTCTATGTTACTTTTTTGTGGTAACTACCAAGATGAATATTTTAATTAGATAAGTTATATGAAAAGGAAGGAAATTCCATGTCTAAATAAAAAAAAAAACCCATATACTGTTGTCTTTCTTCCTTTCTCCATTATCATGTTAGAGAATGGGAGTCGGCCATAAAACTTCTGGTTCCTGGGCTCTGAGGTAAAGATCTTAATCCTTGGACTGGGCTGTAAAGGATGTTGACTTTCTGTCTGTAGCATAACAGGACTGGGAGAGAGGAATCTGGGGGAGCAAACCCAGTGAGAAAGGGAGGGAAAATGCAGATAGAAATGAGCACCTAGTGGGGATCAGGCATTGTCTGGGATCCTGGGATTGAGTGATTAACCCTGTTTAACAGTTAGAAGCTGAGGCTCAGAGGGGTGATCGATATCACAGCCATAGCCATATAGCTGCTAAGTGGCAAAGGAAAGGATTTGCAATTCAGATTCATGGGCTGCAAAGCGTGTGACACTCCACCTTTCAGTCACTTCTTGGGCGCAAAGGACCCTGGTAGGTCTCATCAGTCGTACACTGGCTTCCTAATGACAGCGTAATGGACACTAATGCAGAAAGGTCGTGGCAGCAAGGACTTCACAAGAACCTGCTATGTCGGCCCTGTCTGAGCTGCATGAGCCTCAGCATTCGCTAAGGGCTTGGTTATAGCCCCTGCTTATGTGGAGTGGGTTGGATCTTAAACCTACAACATCTCACAGCAGCAGGGTTTTATTATCCTTTCTCTCCTAAAGAAGCATTCATGGTATATGGTCTGGAATTATTTTCCTAATTCTTTATTGGATCTAATTCTGCTAGGGATTAGTATGCATTGAAGTTAATTATGGATTGTGGTATCTGATGGATGACTTCACCTGGGTTTTGAAAGTTAGCCCTTTGTCCCTTATCCAATAGTTCAACATTTACTGAGCCAGGACCTGCATTAGACCCTGAAGTACAGAATAACAGCCTGGCACTCACTGGTAAGAGTAACTGATCTCCCTAGTTATGTACCTACTATGTGCCAGGCACCACTCTGACTCATATACATCATCTCGGTTATTACAATGATCCTACAAAGTAATCAGTCATGGACCCATTTTAAAAACAAGAAAACAGCAGCACAGAGAAATGAAGAACTTGCCCCAGGACACATCATCAAGGAGCAGTGGTTCTGTGTATTGGCCTGACATGGCCCAAGCACATGTTCTGAGTCACATTCACCATCATACACAAACACATAGCTAATGTTAGACTTCTGGACAAAGCTGACCCTCCAATGCAAAAAGATGCCAAGGCCAAGTGAGTAGGCCAAGGCCCTGATCATTTATAAGGGTTATTTCTTTTCTCTGCTGCATGTAGCTGATGCCCAGAAGAATCCTCTACCTGGCTTGTCACCTTGACAGATGTGCCCTTCACAGGGTTCTTTACTAGGGTTCAGCATCCACTTGGGTCTCTCCCTAGTTATTTGACTAAATAGTGAAAGGAGCAGTTTGTCTTTACAGGCCCCCAGTCTTCTCTTCCTGTGATGCCTACTGTCTCAACCCTTTTCAAAAACTCCCATGGAAAATTCAAGCCATCAAAATTTTGTATAGCTACATCTGTGTTTACCAAGCATAGACTCTGGGGTGGGGCCCCAGAGTGTGCATGAATAATAAAAAATAAGTGACTGGGGGAACCCTCCTACACTGCTGGTGGGAATGTAAAATTAGTTCAACCATTGTGGAAAGCAGTATGGAAGTTCCTCAAAATGCTCAAAATAGACTTACCATTTGACCCAGGAATTCCACTCCTAGGAATTTACCCTAAGAATGCAGCAGCCCAGTTTGGAAAAGACAGATGCACCCCTATGTTTATTGCAGCATTATTTATAATAGCCAAGAAATGGAAGCAACCTAAGTGTCCATCAGTAGATGACTGGATAAAGAAGATGTGGTACATATACACAATGGAATATTCAGCCATAAGAAGAAAACAAATCCTACAATTTGCCACAACATGGATGGAGCTAGAGGGTATTATGCTCAGTGAAATAAGCCAAGCGAAGAAAGACAAATACCAAATGATTTCACTCATATGTGGAGTATAAGAACAAAGAAAAACTGAAGGAACAAAACAGCAGCAGAATCACAGAATCCAAGAAGGGACTAACAGTTACCAAAGGGAAAGGGACTGGGGAGGATCGGTGGGAAGGGAGGGATAAGAGGGGGGAAAAAGAAAGGGGGCATTACGATTAGCATGTATAATGGGGGGGTGGGGGAAAGGGGAGGGCTGTGCAACACAGAGAAGACAAGTAGTGATTCTACAACATCTTACTGAGCTGATGGACAGTGACTGTAATGGGGTTTGTTGGGGGGACTTGGTGAAGGGGAGAGCCTAGTAAACATAATGTCCTTCATGTAATTGTAGATTAATGATAACAAAGTAACAACAAAAAAAGTATCAAACTGAACACACACACACACAAAATAAGTGACCCAAGTAATTCTTTAAATACACATTAAAGCTTGAGAACTGCTCCAGAGAATTTGCCACAAATAGTTTAAACACTCTTTCACAGCTGGCCCATGGGACAGGGCTGGGAAGCCAGCATGTTCAGTCGCAGTGAACCCTTGTGTTGCCCTTACCTTGTGTCACTGCGTAAGACAGGGCTGCTGCCTTCGCGGAGCTTTCATCTGGTAGGCGAGATGAATCAATAGAGGTTTCTGGGCCCCACTGCAGAAATCTGTTCAAAAAGGTCAGACTTAGGATCTAGAAGTATGTACTTTTTTATAGGCCTTCCCCAGTGAATTCAGTGAGCTGCCTGGTGTAGTGTAGACAAAGGACTCACTTTCAAAACAATGCATGAGCTTTGGAATGAGTCAGATAAGGTTCAAATCCTGGCTCCACCACCCTTTAGCCTTGTTGACACCCATCTGAGCCTCAGTTTCCTCATCTGTAGCATGGGAATAATGACACCCACAGGAATTCTAAGGATTCAATGGGAGAAGGAGAGCTCAGTAAGTTTCAGTGTCCTTCCTTCATTCCCACTAAATGTGGAATGAAAGGAAAACTCTTGTTTCCTGTTGACGGGAATTGAATCTTTAGGGTCACAAGCTAAGAACTGTTTTGAGGTCAGTGAGTCCTTCCTGAGAATCTTTGCTTCTGCTGCCTTTGATAGGGTTCGTTCAACATTTCTGTTTGGACTCATCTATTCTTTCAGTCCTTTACACTACAGGTCCTAACAACCACCCAAAAGGAAGATTCTACCTAATTTCTTCTTAGGAGTCACAAACTCAAACACCAGGCATTTGGTGTGAGACAATGGGGAGTGGCGGGACAGGAAGAACGGGGGAGCTATTGACCCAGCTCTGCATGTTCTCCAGGGGGAAGCAGAGCCCAGTATGGTCACATCTGAGTTTGAAAGAAAAGGCAAAAATCTAGACTGCATGTAAAATCTCCCAGTTTTTAAAGCCCTGTGCCCCAGCTATATACAACATACCAGAAAACCTTTATGAAGTGGATAATTTTCCAGAAAAATGCAGCTTACCAAAATGGGTTCCTACAGAGATGGCAAGTCTAATAGACTAATGACCATAGAAGAAATTAAGTAGTTGAAGAGCCTCCCCTGTAAGAAAGCTCCAAGCCCAAGATGGTTTTATAGAGGAATTCTTTCAACCATAAAGGTCAGGTAATACCAACGCCACTTAAACTATTCCAAAGCAATGAAAAAGAAGGAAAATGCTGTTGTAGCTAGTATAACACTGACATGGAAACTGGATAAAGACTGCACAAAGAAAAAAAAAATAGCAGACCAATCTTATTTATTAATATTGATGGGACCATCTTAAATATTAGCAGAATCTAACAGCAGACTGAAACAAATCATGCCTGAATGATTTTTTTATTCAGGTGCATTTAGGATAGGTAGGGTAATCAGACTATTAGGATAGGCTAGGGCAGAAATTCTCAACTGCAGGTGATTTTTCCCCCAATGTGACACTTGGCAAAAAAAAAATGTTAAACATTCCACAACACGTACAAGACAGTTCCCAATAGCAAAGACTTATTTGACCCAAAACGTCAACAGTGTCGAGGTTGAGGACCCCTGGACCTGATTATGTTGCAGAAATACCTCCCAAATCTCAGGGGCTCAAAACAGAGGTTTCTCTCTTTGTGGATCAGATGGGGCTGTGCTATACATCATCCTCTCTCAGGCCCCAAGCTAAGGGAGGCACCATCCCTGTGCTGCTATTTCCCAGGAAAGTAAAGAATATTACACTGGCCCCTAAGCTATGTCCAGAAGTGACATCCATCATTCCCATCATATTTCATTGACTGCACCTAAATTTCAGGGGACATGGAAATAAAATCCATCCATATGCCTGGATGCAGAGAACTGGAAATACTTGCTAACAGTAACAAAGACTCCAAAGGCAGTCATAGCAGCCTGGACATTCAGGTAATCCACAAGGCCACCCAGCTTCCAATCTCATACTTTCTAGCTGTGTGCCCTTGAGCAAGTCACTAGCCTCTCTGTGTCTCCATTTCTTCCTCCAAAAAGGAGAAAAATACATCAACTTTACTGAGGTATTGTACAATGAGCTAATGAGTTAAAACATGTGAAGGGCTTGGGACAGTGCCTGGCACATAGGAAGAGCTCAGGACATGGCTAGCCAGGAAGTTGATGATGAATAGGTGAAGTAGTCAACATGGAATGGGCATGTAGTAAAGGACTATCATGACTGAAGCTCTAAGGAAAATAACTTGTCCAAGAAAATGCAGCTGGTCAGTATAGCATGGTGGTTAAGTAAGCTCTGGGTTCTTAGCTTGACACATAGTACATAAGTACTTAACAGATGTTAATTAATATTTGGAGAAGGCTCAATGTGTATAAGAGTATGGACCTCAGAGGCCTGCTGCACTGGTTTAAATCCTAGTTCTGCTCCTAACCAGTTGTGTGACCTTGGACAAGTTACTTAGCTTCTCTGTCCAGGTTTTCTCATCTACACAGTGAAGATAATAATAGGACACCTGCAATTCTGAAGATTTAAAATAATTGAAGTAAAGCCCTTGGGACAGTGTTTGTCCCAGTATTGGTGCCATATAGCTGTTAGTTATTATTACTACTATGCTCTCCGTTTGCCACAAAGGAGCACTAAAGAATGACAGAAAATGGTTTGTTTCTCCCTGCCTAATGGAGAGAGGAGAGAAGGGAAGGTGGATACAAATTCAGCAGTCCTTGAGCTACAGAAATGTTTGCAGATGAACCTGGGAATGGGAGAAAGAAAAAAAAATTGGAAGTTTTTCCTACCTGCCTTAGGGTAGTCCTAGAAGTCAGTGAGAATTCCCATTTGTCCTCAGACATCCCTGCAACATAGGAGTGCAAGGGACAAGCAGAGTAAGCAGAGGCAAAACACATTATTCCCAAATCAGAGCTAAATCACCCTGCAACCATTGGTTTCTTTCAAATCTAGCCTCCTTGGCAACTGCAGTTTCACATCCACCAGCTGGGGGCTCTGAACTGGAAGTCTGGCCCTTGGCAACAGTATTAGCCACTATTTAATCTTTTCCAATGACTGGATGTCGTTCCAAATACTTTTCATGCATTATCTAATATTACCCTCATGATAAAACCCTATAAAGTATGTATTCTTAATAGTCCCATGTCTTATATGATAAATACAAGGCTTAGAGATGTTAAGCAGCTTGCCTAGCAGGCCATATGTAGTATTTGAGGGACTGGGGCAAGAGTACAAATGGAGGCATACTTAAAAGGTTATACATGGAGCTAACGAACTGTTAAATAAAATACAGTCTATTCTGCTACCTTGGTAAATATACCTTACAATAACCTGGAAGGCCACATTCAAATTTCTGGGCCTCTTGGAGCTCTGCATTAGAAGGTGTTAGAAAATGGTAGATCAGGACTAGCCACACCCCTTTTCTCTTCATATCCCTAAATATGTTACCCTGCAAGGGGCGTACATGTATGCAGATGTCCTAGCCTGTGTGCTCACATTCTGTTCTATGGTTCCTCAGCTGAAAGGGCCCATCATGTATCCAGCACAGTGAATGACAAAAGAACCAACAGCATCACCACACTTGAGAATACTAGGGACCAAGAGAAGTATAAGAGGAGAATAAGGACATTTTCAGTGGTAGTGGAGTAGCCAGCCTTTAATGAATTCTACCCTACTGGTATTCATACCTTTATATAGTTCCTGCTCACCCTGAATATGGTTGACCTGTGGAAACATGGGATATTGCAGAATTGACAGGTGATTTCTAAGGCCTGGTCATAAAAATCATTGTGCTTTAGATGATTGCTCTGTCTTGGGTCACATGCTCTGCTGCAGTGTCATGAGGATACCTAAGCAGTCCTGTGGAGAGGTCCATATGGCAAGGAACTGAGGCTTCCGGCCAACAGCCTGCACCAACTTGCCAGCCCTGTGAGTGCACCATCTTGGAACAGAACCACCAGCTAAGCTGCTCCCAAACTCCTGACTCACAGAAACTGAAATAAATGTTAACTGTTGCTTTAAGCCATTAAGTCTGGGAGTAATTTATTATACAACAAAAGATAACTATTACACAGGTACATTGGAGCCACAGTATTCTGTAGCTCTTCCAGTTGAAAGGTGAAGTCTATCTCTCCACCTTTGAATTTGTATTTGGCCATGAGACTTGTTTTGGCTGATGGGACATCAGCAAAAATTACAGAAGTAGAGGCTTAAAAAATGCTTGTGCAATGGGTCTTCCTTCTCTTGCTCCTGGAACTCTGCAACTGCTACCATGTGACTGAGCTCAGGTAGCCTGCTGGAGGCACATTACTTCACCATCTCAGGGGACAGCCAACATCAACCAGATATGTGAATGAGGCCATTCCAAATCAGCCCAAGCCAAACTGGTCCAGAAAAGAAATGCCCAATAATCAACAGGATCATGTGAAATAATAAATGCTTGTTGTTTAAAGCTTTTAAGCTGTGGGGTGATTTGTTACACAAGATAAGCTAATTGATTCAACATACTTCATGTGCACTTTTTGTTTCAGGGGGCCATAGGATGTCTTCAAAGTCTGGTTATTTCCCTAAACTCATCTGATCTTGGGTAGGATCATTCATCTCTTTCAGTCTCAGTCTTCCTCATCTTCAAGTTGGAGGTAACATTGGGTAACACTACCTATCTCTTAAAAGTTCATCTGACAAATAATTGAGATGAACTACATAACACGCTTAGCACAATGTCTGGCACATAGTGCTCAATAAATCAGTAAAATATGAGAGTGATCAAAATGACAGGAAAGAAGTCAGAAGTGTGTAGATGTCCTAGATAAGGCTTATGTCAGTCCTGTACTGGGACACTGCCTTTCCAAAGAAAGGCTACTGAGTGTATCGCTCAATTAAACAAATATTTATTACCTGTGCCATGTCCCTTCCCTGAAACTGTGATGTGAAAGCAGGAATAATTCATGACGTTGAGCTATTTTAAACCAGAAGCAAGCTTCTGATTCAAAATTAAGATATTTTGAATTGAATTAAGATATCAAAATATTTCTGAATGGAACTTGAACAGATGGATATTTTGGCTTCTGTTTCACCAGCCACACTCCAGAGCCAGATGTGAAAGGCACGGGATATCCAGAGTACCCCATAATTCTCTCTACAGCCTCTGTCTCTTCCCCTCCCCTCCAAGGAGTAAGAATGAATTCTAGCTTGAAACCAAAATCACTTCAACTCTAAAACAGTGGCTTTCAATTCTTGTGACCTCAACCCACAATATGAAAAACACTTTACATTGCATCTGAGTACACAAAAGCCAAAACTGAAACACAAGTTCCATAAACTGAGACTTAAAATGTATAATACATTCTGAACTTTTTATTACATACTATTTGATTTTTTAAATGCTGGTCACAATCCTCTAAACGGATTTTAAGAACCTTTAATAGATCACAACCAGATGTTTGGAAAAACTGCTCTGAAAATATCACACAGGGAGAGGACTTAAAGGTCATCAAGTCCAATCCTTGCACTTGACAGGGGATAAAGTGGGACGCAGAGCGGTTAAGTCACTTGCCCAAGGTCACACAGCTAGTAAGTGGCAGTGCTTGGAATTGAACTAAGATCTGACTCAGCTATTGAACTCTTACCACATGTCGGCTACTGTGCTGTGTTCTTTAAGCCCATTTTTCATTTAATATTGCAATCTTATGAAACATACCATTATCATTACCACTCCAGAGATGAGGAAACGAAGTTTCAGGATGGGGAACATGAGTAAGCAATTCAGGGTGTCAGGCTATCAGTAGACCCAGCACTTGTCTCCAGATCAGCCGCCCACAAAGCTCTGGACCGCCAAGCCCGCTCTGAAGAAAGCGGTCTGCGATCTTTAAGCGCCTAAGGACGGTGATAACGTCGCCCTCCCTCCCCTTCAGGGCCTTATCATTGAGCACACTTTTCTCCACCAGCTCCCGAAAAACATTGGTGGTAAAAGAAAAGAGCACAGTCTTTTAGCCTCACAGGAAGGAGGATTGGAATCCTAGCCCCACCATTTACTCGAAACACCAGCTTAATCTCTCTGTCCTTCAGTTTTCGCGTCTGCGAAGCTGGGGCAGAAACATCGTCCCTCTCCAGGCCTGAGTCAACGTTAATTCTCCCGCACCTGCCCCCGCCTGTCAATTTCTTCCGAGCCACGCCCCCCTGCTCCCCGAACGCATGCGCCGCACAGGGGCGCCTTTTACGACGCAACGGCCGCAGCGCGCTTGGCGGCTGGAGCGGAGCGAACGCTTAGCGGGTGGCGGCGCTCGGCCCGGGACGACTTGCGGGTGGCGGTGTCGCCATGTCGCATGGCCACAGTCACGGCGGGGGCGGCTGCCGCTGCGCCGCCGAACGGGAGGAGCCGCCTGAGCAGCGCGGCCTGGCCTATGGCCTGTACCTGCGCATCGACCTGGAGCGGCTGCAGTGCCTTAACGAGAGCCGCGAGGGCAGCGGCCGCACGGTCTTCAAGCCGTGGGAGGAGCGGACCGACCGCTCCAAGGTGGGCCTTCCCGGGCCTGGGCCGGGGACCCGCGCGCGGCCTCATTCCTGATTTTAAAAATAACGCCAGCCTGATGGCCAAGCGTTTTCCCGTACCTGCCTCCTGCCATCCCATTGGCAGGCGAACACGGTCGAGTCTCCCCATATTGCAGACAGAGGAACTGAGGCCTAGAGAATGAAGGGGGCGCTTTGGCTTTACACAGCCAGAGTTCTGTTCCAGGGCTTGGGAGTTAGGGAGGGAGGATGGCCGTGAGGACGTTTTCTCTGCCATTTGACCACTAGTCCCAGTCGCTGCCTGATCATCTCACCTGGTGAAGACCAGACTAGCTTAGAGAGATGAAGCATGCTATTCTGTCCAGAGCATTTATCGTTGTGGGGTCACAGACATTTAAAAGCTGTGGACCACATAGGCACAGATCCTTGTGCACAGTTTCAGGAGGCTAGTCGGTCCTGGAAGTTCATTAAGGGCTCCCCATTAAGAGCCCTCCGGTTGAATAGTCTGTGACTATTAACATCAAGTTAAGTGCTGGAAAATCGAGGGAGGCTGACTATTTATTTGCATTGCACTCCAGTTGTAGAACAGGGTGGAAGATGCCTGAAATTGTAGGCTCTCAGCAAATATTTGTTGCTTTCTCCACCCCCCTTCCCTCTACCCTCCAGTTTGTTGAAAGTGATGCAGATGAAGAGCTTCTGTTTAATATTCCGTAAGTATCTCCTCGGTGCTTGCCTCAGGTTAAATAGGGTGTATCTGGTTGCCTTATCAGGATTCATTCATTGATTGGCACCCATCTGTTTCTAGAAATGAGGGATAAATTGCCATCGTGGGTTTGAGGAGGAAAACATTATAGCTTTCTTGGTGCAGACCGGAAAAAAATGTATTACTTGAAAGATAACTGAGAAATCAAGGTAAATCTCTTAGAACTGTAGAATGCCAGAGGCAGACAGGATCTTAGAAATTATCAGGTGCAAGCCTGACACATGAGTGAACTGAAGCCCAGAAGGGGTAAGGGTCTTGCCCAGGGTCACACAACAAAGCAGAACTTCAAACCCAGGTTGACAACCTTCTCTTTTGCATTCTGGCAGATTTACAGGCAATGTCAAGCTTAAAGGCATCATTATAATGGGAGAGGACGATGACTCACACCCCTCTGAGATGAGACTGTAAGTGGCAAGGGCTTAGGCCCTCAAGAAGCTCCTAGTTCTCAGAATAATACAATTTTTTTCTTTTTAGTGGATTAAATGTGTCCTCCCTTAAAAAAATCTTGGTCTTGTTCTGCATCAGAATACACTTATTTCTTCCTGAATTAATGACTTTTTTAGATTGAGTATCTTTAAGACCAACAACTTGTCTCTTCAAAGTACTGGGTATGGCATCATTCATTCAGAGAGCATCCTATAAATGCCAGTTGTTGATGACTTTGCAGTTTTCTTAATAACACAGCTACAGATATCAAGTGATCTTTATGGCTTTTACTCTTGGGGTTAGCTTCAAAATTTCCCTTTGCTATTTCATACAGTTACAATTTTTGCATGTGTTCTGTTGACTTGGAGTTACTCCATCTGGGTATGCGTGGCCTTTATTTAGTTAGCAAGGTTCTGTCTACCAATACAGTAGATCTGTTGCCACCAGGGTTAGTTCTCCCTTTTTGATAACTTGCCTTATTCCAACATAGCTTTCCTAAAGGAAGAGGAAAACTGCTTTTTGAGTAATGGAGAAATATCAGAAGAACTTTACATGTAAAAAGCTTCTAGAGAAAGACAAATACCACATGGTTTTACTTGTAGGTGGAGTCTAAAAGATGAACAAACAAAGCAGAAATAGACTCATAGATGCAGAGGACACCTGGTGATTGCCATAGAAGAGGGGGCCAGGAGGGTGAGGGGACAAGGGCAAAATAAGTGAAGAGGATAAAGAGGTACAGACTTCCAATTATAAAGTAAGTCACAGGGATGAATAGTACAGCCTAAGGAATAAAGAAAAAAAATTGTGAAAAATTGATCAATTAAATGAAATGTAAGAAATTGACAATATTTTTGAATGTTAGAGACCTGAATTTGAGAGCAAATCCACGTATTCAATCATTTTAAGGAAACAGTATGTTTGAGTTCATGCTTTTGGAGACTCATTTACTTGGGAGATGGATTGGCTTGAGAAGAGTAGATATCCGTGTTGCATATGGTTAAGAGTGGGCTCTGGCATAAACAGCTTGGGTTCACATTCTGGCTGTCCCACTTGCTGGCTGCCTGACTTTGGGTCATTGCTTACCTTCCCTATATCGCAGTGCTCTCATATGTAAAGTGGTGATAGTAATAGTTCAAACTCAGAAGATTGTGGAAAGAATTAAATTAATATGTAACATGTAAAGAGCTTAGAATAAAAGTGGAATATAGTAAGTGGCCAATTTTAGGAGGGCAGGTGCAGATACTTTCATAGTCCTCAGGTCTAAGCATTAAATATATTACTTATTGAATCTAAGATGTCATTGATTATAAAATGCACCATTATTTTATGTACCATTAATAGAGAAAAATATGTTGTTTATTCAACTATGACATGCCATTGACACATCAAGAAAAGTTCCATTGAGACTTGAATCAGTGAAATTTAAACACAGACTAGGTTTAAGAATGGTGTGTGTGTGTTTATTTTTTTAAGAAGTCTTTACTTTTTGGAGATACATACTGAAGTATTTATGACTGAGATGGTATGTTTGGGATTACTTTAAAATATCAAGCACAAGCAAAAAGGGGGTGATAGGCAAAAATGGCTCAATGTTGATTATTGAAGCTAAGTGATAAGTATATGGGTATTTATAATATTTTTCTCCTTTTGTGTATGTTTGACATTTTTCAAAGTAAAATTTTTTTGAAGTATATATATTTCTTAGAGTTGATTCAATTTGCTCTCTACATCAACTATATAGTGTATGTACTATTACTGTAACCATCTTATAGATGAGGAAACTGAAACAGAGAGGTTAAATCATTTGTGCAAAATCACACAGCTGGTAAGTGACAGAGCCAGGCTTTAAACCTAGGAAATCTGGCTCCAGAGAACCTGCTTTTAACTATAGTGCTACACTGCCTCTCATAATCCTGCTCATAAATGTTCACTATTATTATTCTTCTGTGCCTCATTCTTAGAAACACTTTGAAGCAAACATTTGCTTTCTTAAATTATGTACATTTTGCTGCATCTAATATCTAGGCTTCTCCTGTGTCAGTGTTTTAATAAAACACTGTAGAGATAGGGATGGAGTCGGGTGGCTCAGTCCTTCAGAATTTGTGAGTTGTGGAGGAGAGCTGTTTCCTTGATATTTCTTGG
This sequence comes from Manis pentadactyla, assembly GCF_030020395.1. NCBI lineage: Eukaryota > Metazoa > Chordata > Mammalia > Pholidota > Manidae > Manis > Manis pentadactyla. The sequence continues at coordinate 17,543,304 of NC_080022.1, forward strand.
AAACATTTTGTTCTTCACTAGCAGTTTTACTTGAATTTCCAGAGCCCGTTGTGTTTGCAGACTTCTGTGCTCTTTTCAAAATGGAAATCCCCAAATTGTATTCTTTTAAGTATTCTAGGATGACTCAGTATAAAGGGTAATTTTGAATACAAAAAATGCTTGAGCTTTGGGTTACCTGATCTTATCTCTTAACTGTTTAGTATCTTTCTGCCAAAGTACTTTTTTCCCCATGAGTAAGCTGTTTTATTTCATTTCCTCAGCTTGGTGTGAATGTGCTGAGTTGCTTATTTTGTGCATTGGCTGCACATGACCTAGTTTGAGCCTTCCCTTTGTGGATTGCTTCTCATGTGATCATATCCCACTCAAAGATGCCATTGGTTTATGTTGCAGCTCTCAGCTCTTTTCTTGTCGTATTAGAGATAATTTGTGTATAAATGCCAGTAAAATGCCATTTCCAAAATTTGAATTCCTTTTGATAGAACTGAGGGCAGTTGAGAAGTCAGTAGGAAGTTTTGAAAAACTGAAAAATGTGAGAATTTATCTTGACTAGTCTTCCCTTTCCTTCCTCAGGTACAAGAATATTCCTCAGATGTCCTTCGGTGATACAGACAGGGAGCCAGATCAGACCTTCAGCCTGAACCGGGATCTTACGGGAGAATTAGAGTACGCTACAAAGTGAGTGCTTGGCCTGTCTTCTACTCTCTGTGGCTTCTCCTGAGAATAGCAGGCATTCCCTCATTTGCAATGGGCATATATGCATTAGCACTTACTGGAGTTGCAATTTAAGTTTGGCCTGTCCTCCGCTCTCTAAACATCAGGAATGAGTTAAAACAGTGGAGGATGCTTGTTCCTTGGCTTGGTCAATTTTTGGCAGAGATTTAGTGCAAGCTACAGACTTGTTAACTTATAAGCAATTGGCAGAGTTGAGTGAGCTCCTAGGATGGTTTTAGGAAAGATGATTTCAGAATTCCTCTTTGCTTAGGGGGCTTACAGCAGGCTAAGTTACACGTGACCTCCTAACCTCTTCACTAATTCTCTTTTTCTGAAGGGTGAGGTCAACACTGAACTTTCCAGGTCATAACAGCATTTCTCATTTCTGCTCCTTGAGGGCAGGGCAGCATTGATTCATTTTTCTCTCCGTGTTGCCTTGGGAAGGATCTTGCAGATGCTCAGTAAATGTTCACTGAATTAATTGCTTGTCCAAAGGAGAAGAATGAAACATAAGATCTCAAGAGTGTTCTCTGACATTTGCCTGGGTTTTACCACAAATTGAAGCTAAAATTGTTTTTGATATGGTGGTGAGATACTCTTTGAACTTTAACCTGTGTCTTCTCCCCACTCCTTTCATCCTCTAGAATTTCTCGTTTTTCAAATGTCTATCATCTCTCAATTCATATTTCAAAAAACTTTGGAGCAGATACCACAAAGGTCTTTTATATTGGCCTGAGAGGAGAGTGGACTGAGGTAAGATGGGGTTGGAAACCCTACTGCCCCACTCCAATACATGTGTGTGTGTATCTGCATGCGGTGGTGGTAGGCGCTATAAGGAAGGGAAACAGAGCAAATGAGACATTGGTTGTTCCCAGTCATTTTATAACCTTTATTAGTTTCATCACTGTAAACTGTCCGTCTCATTTGATAGGGTATAAGTATTTTTTGAAGGAGGTTGAAATAATGCAGTGGATATCAACTTTTTTACTTTAAAATTCTTTGTCATTCAACATTTTTGATAACCTTTCTTGTTCCAGGCACAAAGATAAGATGATAAACAAGATAGACAAGGTTCTCTTCTTATGGCCCCTCCATTATAGTGGAATAAATCTTCTAAGTTATGGGGTGAATCATTGATAATGATCTTTATAGGCTTCCTAGGATAGAAAGTATCAGAAGTCCAATTAGAACATGACTTACAGAAATGAACCTGAATAAGGACTACTCCAGTGTGTGGTCTGGGAAACGGCCGGCTGACCCAGCCTCTCACTTTTCTTGCAGCTTCGCCGACATGAGGTGACCATCTGCAATTATGAAGCGTCGGCCAACCCAGCAGACCACAGGGTCCATCAGGTTACCCCACAGACACACTTCATTTCTTAAGGGCTGGCCAGGGCTCCCACTGCGGCGCTGTGTCAGTGAAGATGAACAACATCCTGCTGGGAAGGACTAAGAGATGGGCTTCCGGAGAGCTGGCTGCCACGGCCTCTGCCAAGCTTGTCTTTGGGGCTTGCTGCAGAAACCTGGCCTATGGAAGATGCCATACCACCGGGAGGGTGGTGTGGGTGCCCAGGGACAGTCATGGTTCTTTAGGGCCCTCAGAAATTGGGTCTTGGGCTGGTCAGCGTCTGGCAGTCATGGATAATGCCTGCCTTTCCAGTCAGTGTGGCCATGGGATCCTGAGTGTCTTGTTTGTGGCAGGATTTTTGTGTGACTTGCTTTTTCAAAAGTGGAAATTATTCCTGAGCTGCAGTAAATTTTCTGAAGCCTCAGCATTGTGTTTGCATTAGCCATCAAGAGGGTCTCCAACTAGAAATACCTGTCCCTGCTTGCTGTTTCTCCCGGTCATCGTTCAGCATTCTTGTCAAGTTGCCCAGCTTGGAGTTGTCTGTCATGTACGGGTGTCCCAGGTTATGGCTAGAAGAGCAGGAAACTCCCAATGATGCTTAATAGCTTGAGGAGAAGGTCTTTTTTTACTACCGCCTATGTAAGCAGTCTGGGGTGAGCATGGACATCATTCTGTGTTTGTGAGTACCCTGGTTGGGGTAAGATTGGGACTTCAGTAAGATCCCCCTCGGGACATCCTTGATGTTTATTAGCTTCTAATTAGTGTTGTAAGCCCAGTGCCGGAATTTGGAGATCTCAGTTCTTCTGTTCATGGCTTTTTATTCACCGTGACTAATAAGCTTCGTAATAAATTCTTGCCAGACTTAATGTTTGTATATTCCTTTGAGTTCTTGATAGTGCTGATGAAACTTTTACTTTACTAGGAACTGTATGGAACTTGGAAATTTTTTGTTGTTTTGTACTAGGTAGATCATAAGTGCCACAGTTATATCAAGACTAGGTCTATTTCTCCAGGAAAAGTCCAAGCTTAATTCTGTACAGTAGGCTTACATTCTTTCATCCATTCACCCACCCAAATTTTGTGAGGATGAAGGTGAGGTTAAAAACCTATGTTCCGCTTCTCATGAAAGAAAGTAACTTGTGGTGTGACATTTACAAAAATAAGGGAGAACAGATTCTGGAGTTCGTCAGAAGAAATGAGGAGGAAAGTAAGTGAGCAGCACATGTGGCCTGAAGGTGAACCCGACTTTGGATTTAAAATTTGAAAGTCAATATGGCAATTGGAGAGAATTTAAGTATCTAAAAAGAGGGAGTTTGAGTAGTCCCTCCCTTACAGAAAATAGAAACATTTGATCTTGGGAATTAGTGTTGAATCTGATCCTCTTTTGACAGAATTCCTCTGAGGGACTGGCTGCTGACACTGTGGTTAGCAGCATATGCCCTGTTTCCCCAGCCTGTACTAGGGAAAATCTCCTGCCTCCAAGCCTTGTTGAGCCTTAACATACCTAAAATGCAACCAGAATGCCAGTACGATTCTTGATGTGCTAAGGGCCCTACTCACTGTTCAGCCACAGCCTCTTTATTTCAGTTGGATCATTTTGGAGTCTAGACTAAAAAGGCTAAATTTTATTTTGGAGTAGAGGGGAAAATAAAATTAAAACTGTTAGCACAGACCAACCCTTCATTAATTCCACTAATTAAAGCACTAATCACAGGTAGCGCCTGAGACTGGGCCTCTGAATTTACGCTTTACTCTGAAGAATTTGCTCAGTGTGCCAGCGTCTCAGGTGATTGGGGTGCAGGAGAAATTGTTCTTCCATAAACAACCCAGCAGGGATTCTCCCGGGAGTGGGGGCAGCTGTGTTTTCATCCACTCGTCCCCTTCTGACATCTAGTTCTGGGACTTTGGCTTGCTGTGGTCCTCTGGGCCCAAAGATTTCCTGCTTGGAACTTTAGGCTCTGAACTGTTAAGCACATAAGACCAAACTACCTCTTAACTTGGGAAAAAGTGCTTTGTTGAGCCTCCACGTTTACTGTTTTCTTTCAGTTCAAAGAAAAACTAGTGTAGGTTATGCTGGGAGAATTGAGTCCTAAGCTGCTGAGATGAGCATGACTCATTTCCTGTTTGCAAGGGCTCTCACATGTTCTCTTGGAGTCATGATCCTTCAACCCAGTTTGTCTTCCCTTTTCAGGCTTTCTGTGGACCCTGAGCCCCATTTCCACTTTACCAGTGCAGCAAGGAGCAAAGGGGTGACCAAATGAAGGCCTTCTTATTAGCAGCTGGTGCTCATTGATGGTGGTATTTCGTGCGCTGTTGGCATGGCATTGCTGGTGGAGGGCAGAGCAGAAGACAACACTGCTGATGCTTGGTCACCTGATACGAGGCGTGTTATTTTCCCAGGGCCCTTTTGGACTCAAAACCTCGCTCTGATTTTACAGCATATAAATATGGAGGTCATTTCCACACGACCTTATTTGGGCCCAACAGCAAAGCTGTGAAACAGGGTGGTTATTATCACCACTTTGTAGCTCAGGGAGCAGGTGCAGAGGCAGCACTATCGGCAATCTTCCTGAGCCTCGCTTTCCTCATCTTTAAGACTGAAGGACTAGATGGTCCCTAAGGATCTTTTCAATTCAGTGTTTGTATCCATGATCCTGGAACAGAGCATGAAAACCAGTGGTGGCTACCCAAGGCCCTAATGAAGTGCGGCACATGGGAATGGGAAGGCAGGAAACTATGCTAGAATGCGGAATGCTTCTCCTTCCAGACGGCGTTCCTCCAGGGGGCGCATGGATGGTGGTAGCAAGTGGGAGTCCCGAGTACGCTGTCTAGTTTCTGTGGGTGACTTCGTGCTTCAATTACCGGGAGTGGCCCACTGTATCCAACATGGCAGCCCCCACTGGAGAAACCCCGAGCCCACTTCCGGGTTCCGTACCGCTGGCCAGGCTACTTCCGGCAGCGCGATGGCTGGGTTCCCGGGACTCGAACGGAAGTTCCGGCGGGGGCGGCTGAGGGGGAAGAGTGTGTGTCTGTGCAGGAGAAAGAATCGCCCCAGACGTCTCGAAACCGCCACGGAGTGGAGGTACCCTGGTCTGGGACCAACAGGCGGAGGGAGGTACTGCGGGCAGGTCGGATCCCCCCGCAAGTGGGGAGGTCAACCGCAGTTGTGAGGTGGGGGTAGGGAGTGAGGGGCGAAGAGGCTCTGGCCAGTCTTGGGGACTTTGGGGGTAGAGGGACAAGAAGGAGGTGTTTCGGTACGATGGGAGGAACCCCAGGGTTGGATAGATCCCATTGTGGGGCAGGGGCGCCCCAGGGTCAAAGGTGGACCGCCTCTTTGTGGGCAGGAGCGGGTGCCAGGTTAGGGTGGAAAATGTCATAGTGTGGAGGGGGGACTTTTGGTCAGAACAGAAGTTCCCATTGTGGGGAGCGGGACACCTGGATCAGGGTGGAAGTTTTAACTTTGGAAAAGAGACCCCGGATCTGGGGAAGGCACTACTCTGAGAGGGGGGACCCTGAGTTGAGAGGTAGAGGTTGCCCTGTGGCGAAGGAAGGGAACACCGGCTTAAGGCAAAAGGTGCATTCCCGGGTGGGAAGAGGGGGCCCAGGGTCAGAGGTGAGGGCCCCCACTGTGGAGGGCTGCACTTGGGGGTTGAGAGATGGGAGGTGGCAGCGAGTTGGGAGGGTGGGCGGGGGCGGCGCCCACAGGTAAGGGTGGCCACTTAGATGCAGGTAGGGAAGCTTCCGGGGAGTGTGGAGGATGCTGAGGCCAGGGAGTGGCCAGCAGCTTGACATTCTTTTGTGTGCTTGGGAGTCCCAGAGCATGGTCAGGCCAGGGGACCCATGTGGAATCACTGCGCCGCAGCAGCATGTAGCCCCACTCAGGGGCTTGTGGGGTACCAGCTGAGGGCACGGGGTGGGCCCGAGTCTGTGTGCTTTCTGGGTACAGGGACAGCCCGCCGGGGCTGAGCCAGAAACTGCTGTGGAGGCTGGTTGGGGGCTGGATGGGAGGGAGTTTGGAGAATATGTGTGTGCGGGGTTGGGATAGGGGCTGGAGGCGTATTTCCCTGGCATTTTTCTCCCCTTCATTTTCCAGTAGGGCTGGGAGTTTGGGAGAAGGGGACCCAGGTTCCCTAGAGAAGGATGAAGATTAGAGAGCAGGGAGGAGGCAGTTCCCTGTTGAGGAGCGTTTGGTGGGGGAAAGGCAGCAGGGGATGCCCTGGCTTCCCTCCCCGTGGTCCCTAAGCCCTGCCTCTGCCATCTCCAGGAAGCTGTGTGGTGGATACTAGGGTGGCTGCCTGTGCTTTTCAGCTCCAGAATGGAGGCAAACTTCCTACCCACTCTGGCCCAGAACTTCTTGCCTGCCTTTTCTTTGTGCCCAGGACAGAAGTCCCAAGTGCCATGCAGGGGCTGATAGCCTGGGAGGGCCCTGGGTCTGAGGCTTTGCCTCTGTGTTAGGAGTCTCCCCTGACTTTGCACAGGCCCCAGCCGTGGAGCCCTGCAGTGTATGTGCGGTAACACCATGTCTGTGCCCCTGCTCACCGATGCTGCCACTGTGTCTGGAGTTGAGCGGGAAACGGCCGCGGTAAGGGTCCTCTCCTACCCCCAGCTGCCCCCAGGTCAGCTGAGGAACTGGCTGTAGGTGGCAGTATTGAGAAGGGTGCTGCCTGAAGCCAGGAGGTTAATAACCTGTTTGGCGGCTTCCTTAGTTCCCCCCACCATCCTTGGGCATGCAAGAGGGGTGGCCAGAAGTTGGAGGACAGAGGGGTGATAGGATGATGACTGCCCTCTTCCCCATCTCTGACCCCTTTCCAGGTTATTTTTTTACATGGACTTGGAGACACAGGGTAAGTAAGCTGGGGAGGTATTGTTCCTTGGAGAGGTGGGGAAGGGCCCAGAGGGCAGGATTGGAGAGGCCTGCACCTCTCTTTCTCCCTGTTCACATTGGTGCCTTTCCCCCCTCCCTTCCTATAGGCACAGCTGGGCTGACGCCCTCTCTACCATCCGGCTCCCTCACGTCAAGTACATCTGTCCCCATGCGTGAGTGTCACCCCTGCAAGGGAGAGGCTGAGGGTGGGGATCCGCTTACGGGTGGTTCTGTGGTCCCAGGCTTGTTCTCCCCTGCCAGCTGCATCTTGGGGCCTGGACCCAGGGCAGTTGGGAGTGCCATTTTTAGCCTTCACTCCTGTGCAGCCCCAGCCCCCAGCCCCAGGACCTCTAAGACCTGAGACATCCTAGAAGCAGGCCCTCCTGCACCCCTTCCCCAAGTACTCACCCACTGAGCTGGAGCCCCGTCATACCGAGTTTTGGGCTCTGTTTCTCCATTGCTACTGCTGATGCCTCAACCTCAGCTTCCAGCCCCACGTGGCAGGTTGCCTGGCAACACCTTAAACACAGGCCCTGCCTGCTGGGAGGGGCCCCCAAGGGCTGCTCTTGGACTCTGCTGTGGTTTCCTCATCCCTCCTGCCATCCCTCCCTAGGCCTCGGATCCCTGTGACACTCAACATGAAGATGGTGATGCCCTCATGGTGAGTTTGGGGAGATGTGGAACCAGAGTGGGCTGGCCTGGGTCTGCCAGCAGCTGCCAACGCCTCTGCTCCCCCAGGTTTGACCTGATGGGGCTGAGTCCAGATGCACCAGAGGATGAGGCTGGCATCAAGAAGGCAGCAGAGAACAGTAAGGCCCTAGCTCCTCAGCACCCTCCTTCCTCCCCTCCACCCCCAGGAAAGCGCGGGGCAGTATCTGTCTGGCTCCCCTCCCTGGGCCCCTCTGGCAGCTTCCCTCCCCGCCCACTGATGCTCCCTCCCCGCAGTCAAGGCCTTGATTGAACATGAGATGAAGAATGGGATCCCTGCTAATCGGATTGTCCTGGGAGGCTTTTCACAGGTGAGTGGGGAGGGCTGGGGGGCAGGAGAGGTGAGGTGTGCCCTCCTGACCTCTTTTATTCTCTCCTCCTTCCAGGGTGGGGCCCTGTCCCTCTACACGGCCCTCACTTGCCCCCACCCTCTGGCTGGCATTGTGGCATTGAGCTGTTGGCTGCCTCTGCACCGGGCATTCCCCCAGGTGAGTGTCTCCACCACCCGCCTCCTGCCCTTTGAGTCTCCTTGTGGCCTGGGGATTGTGCCCAAGCACTGGCTTTGTCTTCTAAGCCTCGTCTGGCCCACAGGCAGCCAATGGCAGTGCGAAGGATTTGGCCATCCTTCAGTGCCATGGGGAGCTGGACCCCATGGTTCCAGTACGGTTTGGAGCCCTGACAGCTGAGAAGCTCCGGTCCGTTGTCACGCCCGCCAGGGTCCAGTTCAAGACTTACCCAGGTGTCATGCACAACTCCTGTCCTCAGGTCAGTGGAGAGGGGCTGCTTCCCACTCACCCCTCTCCGTCCTCCCTCTAGCCAGGAGCCTCTCACTATCTCCCCTTGTCCCCAGGAGATGGCAGCGGTGAAGGAGTTTCTTGAGAAGCTGCTGCCTCCTGTCTAGCCAGAGTTGCTGGCCTCTAGCATGGTCCTCCAGCTCGAGGGACCCAGCACGCGTGGCACCATCTCAGTTCTGAGCCGGTCGAACCCATCCCCCTCTCCCCGACCTGTCCTCTTCCCACAGGCCTCTGGGGCAGGCGGGCCGAGGCCTGGCCAGGTCTTCCTTCCTGGCCTCAGCCACCTGGCTGTCTGCAGCAGGGGGTGGGCTGCTTCTTACCCCATTTCCCTGGAGGTGGGCCTCCCTGGCAGCAGTATTGGAGGGGCTGTAGGCAGCGGGAGAATGGGGCCCAGCCGCTGACCCACTCTCACTCAGGACCTCACTCACTAGCCCCGCTTTGGGCCCCCTCCTGTGACCTCAGGGTTTGGCCCACGGGCCCCTCCCAGGCCCCACCTACCACCCCCCCAGGTGATTCTGCCCAGATAATCGTGTGTGTCTCCTGCCTCCACTCCAGCTGCTTCTCAATCATGAATGTGCCCCTGGCCCTGGGCCCCACTGCTGCTGTGGGCCACCTGCCGCTGGGCAGGCATGTTGGTGAGGGGGGCGGAGTCCTTTGAGGGTACCTTCCCTCAGCAGGTCCCGGCTTGGGGCTGGGCCCTGCCTCCCTGTCATCCTGCTCCCCGCAGGCCTGGAGCCTGCAGGGCTGGACTGAGGCGCAAGGTCTCCCCCAGCTGCCTCACCCCCACGTTGTCCCCACTCTAGGGCCAAGGGGGAGGTGGGGGAGAAGTTCTGTCTCGTCTTCTGTCTCCATGTGGTTTGGGGTGTTTTTCTTGTTGTGTCCTGGATTCCGACAAAATTAAAGAAATTGCTTCAACTTCCAGGCCTGGAGGATTCCATCCAAGGGGTAGAGTGACCTTGTGTGGGAATCTGCCCTGGTGTAAGAAAACTTTTATTTTAAATACTTAGAGAAGCTCCTTCATCGCAGTATAAATTAGTGCCTGGGAGGAGGGTGTTTTGTCTCGGAGCCCTGCCTCCCCTGCTCACTCCTGGTGGTCCTCGTGGGCTCCCAGAGCCCTGGGAAGAGAAGAGTTAGAGACCCGCGCCTCTCGCTCACTGGGGCCCTTGGCCTCACGCTGAGTGGGGCCAGCTGGGGTTTGAGGTCGGGGAGCCGCTGAGGCCTGACAGAGGCTGGAGAGCAGGCGGTCCTCTTTCCCTTTCCTGGCCCACAGCAGGGGAGGCTTCAAGCCTGGGAGCTGAAGCCCGAAGGATTCTGCTTCTGCCAGCGCCACAGATCTTCACCTGCGAATACAGGGCAAGGACCACACTGGTCAGGGTCCACACTGGAACACAGGGCGCCCGAAGGGTGTATGCCCAGACCCAAACGGCCCCTTCCTAGCCCTTCACTCTCCCCCAGGGGCCAAGCCAGCACCCAGGGTCCGGCGTTGGGGCTAGCACTCACACATCCTGTCGAGCCCTAAGGCTGCAGTCCAGCCCAGCTCCTCGAGGGCCAGGCTGGGGTTGGCATAACAGGCAGCCACATCACCTTCCCGCCGTGCCACCACCTTGTATGGTATCTGTAAGAGAAGGGGCGTTTGCCGCCTAGCAGAGCCAGCCCTGGCCTCACCCATACCGCTGGTCCCAAGAAGAGCAGGTGCAGAGCAGGGCCTGACTTGCAGCACCTAGTGCTAAGGCAGCCTGAGTAGACAGGGCTGTGCTGGTGTGCCCGTCAGGTCTTCTATTGCCAAGAATCAGGTGGGGCTGCATGCCCACCTGGCCTACCTTCTTCCCTGAGGCCTTCTCCATGGCCTGGACCATTTGCAGCACCGAATAGCCCGTGCCTGTGCCCAGGTTGTAGATCTGCTCAGAAGAAAACGGATTGTGGAAGGGCCTGGACTAACCACCCCTCTGGGCCCTGTCTGCCTGGGGCTCCCGTCTCTCTCCCTTCCCTTCTGTTACCCGGCAGCCACACTGCTCCTTCAGCTTCCTCAAGGCTGCAATGTGGCCCTTGGCCAGGTCCACGACATGGATATAATCCCGGATGCCTGCAGAGGAGGAGGGCTTTCAGTACAGTCTCTGTTCCACCTCAGTGTCCGCGTCCGGGATCCCACTCCTGGATCCTCCTGGTCCTGGGCTCACCTGTGCCATCCTCTGTGTCATAGTCGTTGCCAAAGACGTTCAGTGCCTCTCGTCGCCCGATCGCCACCTATGGTGGGAGTCAGGTTAGCTCTTCCCAGGCCCCTGGCACCAGCTGTACCCCTCAACCCTATTGCCACCCCATCTTTCTTACCTGGGAGACATAGGGCATGAGGTTGTTGGGGATGCCCTGGGGGTCTTCGCCGATGTGGCCCGAGGCATGGGCGCCAATGGGGTTGAAGTACCGCAGCAACACCGCGTTCCAGGTCTACAGGACATGGGTCAGACGGGGGGGGGCAGGGGCGCAGACCATGTCCCAGTGGAATCCAGAGCCCTTCACCCACCCCTCCCACACCTGTTCTCTGTCCCTAGAAAGCAGCAGGGGATGGGGCCCTCCCCCAAGTGCTGTGACTGCTGGGTCCTGGGCCCTGGCTTCCTCCTTGGTGGATGTTGCTCACAATCTCATCCTCAGGCTCACGGGGGGCAGTGAGGAATCCATGCGCAGGGGCAGGGGCAAGGGCTTCCTCACCTTGTCTGCCTGGCACAGGTCCTGGATCATTTCCTCGATGAAAAACTTGGACTTTCCATAGGGATTGGTACAGCTGCCTGTGGGGTGGGACTCATCCAGGGGCAGGTACTGAGGTTTCCCATACACAGTGGCTGAGCTGCTGAACACCAGGTTCTTCACCCCGTGCACCCTCATGATCTGGCCATAGAAGGGAGGAGTCCCACTCAGTCCCACTCCCTTACTCCTTCACAGGTGAGTGTGGCTGGGGTTTGGCCACTCCCATTTACAGATGGGGAGACAGGCTGACAGGTAAAGAAAGCCATTTCTAAGGTGCTAACAGTTTGGGCCCTGCCCGGTTCTACCCCCGAGTCCCTTACCCATTGTGCGGCGCAGCCTGCGGGACTAGGAGCCCCCCCAGTGTCTGTGTCCTTGCCCCTCTGTCTCACCTCCAGAAGCTGGGTGGTTCCTGTCAGGTTAACTCTGTAATAGTCCAGAGGCTTCTGTATTGACTCGCCTACAGCCTTGAGCCCCGCAAAGTGGATGACCGCCATAAAGCTGTGCTGCAGGGGCAAAGCTGGGGTCAGAGGTTGCTTTACAGCCCCATCCTGCCTGTCTGCCAGGCACCCACCTTCTTGAAGAGACACTGTAGGGCTGCCTGGTCCAAGATGTCCATCTCCTCAAACTCCACAGAGCGGCCTGTTAGTTCCTGAACCCGCCGCAGGCTCTCAGGCATGGAGCCCTCTCCTGGTTTGGGTACATGGAGGCCACCAAAATCAGGAGATGGGATACTCGGTTCCCAAGGGACTAGCCCCCCCCCCAACACACACACAAAAAGGGACTACACACACACACACCTTGAAAGTGGAACCTTCCATCCCTCCAGAAGCCTGGGCTCCCCTGCCCCTGCACTCACCACGTATAGCATTATGGAAGTTGTCAATGACCACGGGTGTGTAGCCAGCCTCCAGCAGCTCCAGCACTGTATGGCTGCCAATGTAGCCTGCCCCACCTGTTACCAGCACCTTCTCTGCCATCGCACCTGGCCCAGGATACAGAGTCTCAGAGATGGCTGAGGCTATCTGCTCAGAGCCTCTTTCCAAATGGAATCTGGCCCCAGAGGGAGGCAGTGGTGTACCTAGTTAATAGGATGGCTCTAGAGTCAGCCTTGGTCCAAGTCTGGATACCATCATTTTCTGGCCTTAGGACTGGGAGATCATTTATCCTGTCCTGGCCTCAGTTTCCATCTCTATAAAACAGAGCTGGTAATTGTACAAATATGTGGTAGTGTGAGGGTTAAATGAAGTGAATTTAAAGGCCTGCCTTGTGATATGTGGGGAGACTGGTGCAAACGCACCATAGTTTTGAGTTCCAATTGACCTAGGGTTGGGAAGATGGAACCTGAGGCTCCTCAATGCCTTTCCCCAGGTGTTGGGGGACTGGACAGTCCTGGGCAGAAGGAAACATGACAGCAGCACAGGGACTCCCCAAAAGCCCAGGAAGCAGTCCTGTCTGCTTAGACTTAGGCCTTCCCAGTTCCTCTACCATCACTAGGGTAAACTGGCTCAGTGACTAGTACCTGCTGCTCTAGGCAGCCCTCCTGACTCCCTCTCCCTAAAGGGTCTGCTGGGAGGAAGCAGTAAATATACCAGATGGCCTCAGGGTGGGGTCCTTTTCCAGGCAGGCTGAGCCCAGCTCTGGAGCTGTAGCATTGCAGTCCTGGAGTGGGCCCCACCCGGCCCCACCCCACCCCAGGTCAGCCAGGCTGGTTCATCCTCTGCAGATGCCGGGGCAAGCCTGATCACTCCTGGCTTGGAGCAAAGTATCCCGCCTGGCACTGAGCCGGGGGTGTCGACGTGGCCTTGGCCCTGACTCCACTGCCAGGTGTGCGCCTCCACCATGAACAAACTGCGGGCAGAGGGGGTGGAGAGGTAGGAAACCCCAGACACTGAGGCCTTTCATTCCTGGCGGCCTGGCCCACAGCCACCTTCCTCCAGGCTGCCTCAATCCCTTTTGGGCTCTTCCACTCCAACCCACTGGACTGAGTGCCTGTTGCGTTTCAGGCTCTGTACTGGGCTCTTTTGCATTACTTTCCTAAATTATCCCCAAATCCTGATGAGGCAGGTATAATTACTGGTACTTTACATAAAAGATACTAAGGTCAGAGAGGTAAAGTGATTTGCCTAAGGTCACACAGCTAGTGATCGCCAGGCTGGAATCCATATTTCCAGGCTCGCAACCTCGCCCCAAGAAGTCCACCCCGACTGCTTCCCTTTGGACACTGCTTCCCTCTGGACTCTGCTCCGGAAGCCACCGAAGCGGTCCCCGCCCTCACCTACCGAGCTCTGCGCACTGTGCGGACTCCAGGAAAGTGGGCGCGGAGGGACTCTGGGAGACAGAAAGGCTGGTGGGACCAGCTTTGTTCCAGACCTGAGGGGTGACCTCGGTCAGCTGTCGCCTCCTCAGTTTTACCAGTCCGCATAATGGACAGAAAGGGGCGCTGGGCGCGAGCACGCAAGTGCGCTGGGCCTCGGGCTGGGATTTGGGCCATGGCTCGGAGAGGACCGAGCTAGGAGTCCCTAGGCCTGGAATGAATGAACCCGGGCCACCCCAGCCAAGGCAGAGGGAGCTGGAAGCAGCGGGGGCGGACTCGCCCCACCCTGGCCGGACTCTGTCCAGAACGCGCCGGGATCCCCGAAACTCTTCCCCGCTCCCTACCCGCTCCTCGCGAGCCCGCCCGGCCCCTCATTTGCCTCCCGAACCTGCTCGGGACATCTCGCCCCGCGCTGCCTCCCAGCGGCGCCGCCTCCCGCACCCCGCGCCCGGGTCCCTTTAAGGGTCGACTGCCCACCCTGGTCCCGCCCCCTCCACGCCCCCAAAGAAACGTGTCACTAGGGAGTTCGTACTACGGGACGCCGGGAGGTCAAAATGTGTTGCGGCTTCAGGGCGCCTGCGCCGAGCGCTCCCACAAAAGGCGAGAGCTGGCGGCCCCGTTCCCGGTGTCTGGGAAGTTGGCGGGGTGAGATGCGGGGCGCGGCCCAGACCCGAGGCCTGAGCCTAGCGGCAGAGGTCCGCTCCCTGGTCTGTGCCACCCCCTTCTCGCACCCCCAACCCCGGTCCTTACCTCTGCAAGAGGGTGCCGCGCCCCCGGGCTGGAGGAGTGCAGAGCGCCGGGAGTTAGGCCGGCGGGAGCCACAGGCGGAGGGCGGGACCGACCACCTCCGCTCCAGGCTCACCCACAGGTTTTCCAACCTTTTTATATCTGCCAAAATCCTTTCTTCAGGGTAAGCCCGGCATGAAATGCAAAGATAACGAGTGCATGCAACAAGAAAACGGGGTGGCGCTGATTGAAGGGAATGGGTGGGGGTCGCCCAAATGCTGCTGGTTCCGGGAAGTGTGGTTTGAAAATCCACCAGAGAGCTGGAGGAACGTCTGAAACTAAATAGGAATTCCAGTGCCGACTGAGCTCAACCATCACGCACCGTACCCCGCTCCTCCGCAACTGCCGGTAATGGTTTGTATGCACCTTGCCTACCACAGATTACAAAATGGTATGTTGTGTTTAAAATAAAGGTAAGGCTGTGGAATGATATGTCTAACTAAAGTCATGACATTGGGTGATGAAATCCGAGCGAGGAAATAAACGCACAAGTGTTTCTGACAGAGGACAAAGCCCGAGGTAGAGAGAGCTACTAAGGGCGTCCAGACGCACACCTCCCAGGCCCAGAGGAGCAAATGGCTGCTGCCGCCCACGGAGCAACTTGTAAAATAGCCCTGGTCACAAAGCCAAGAGCCTCAGAAACAGCATCTCCAGCGTGTTCTGGCTAGCCCTGTGTAGGCACAAAGCCACTGATTTCCAGACACTGAATTTTCATCTCAGGTCAGGAAATGGAGGAAATCCAGAGATAGCAAACTTAGTTCAAAGTCTACATTTTCCTCTCATAATGTGATGTAAAGATGTGTGATTCCCCCACCTATCCCTCATTCATTTATACACGTATCTGCACAACAGAATAGTGGAATGGTTCTATGTCATTAAAACTTTAATTATATAAACTTATCTAAAATCAGGTTCAGCGTGGAGATTTTCCAGAGGTGCTGGAGTTGGCTGGCGGCTGTCACAGAACTTAGCCTTACCCCTTCTGTGAATGTTCTCTGCCAGCCTGGGAAAAACTCCATTCCCTTTGTCCTGGAAAGTCAGAGAGCAATACCCCAAGGCCATGGCAGGGTCAAGTTGTGTATAGTAGTCAGCTGGCAGATTTCACCCAGTGATGAGACCTGAGCATCAACCCAAGCCAGGCAACTGCGTTCCCAAGTACTGTCAGGCATTCAACTTCTGGACTGTTGGGTCCAGCCCCCAAAGCTTCTCACTCATACTCAGGTCTGGAAGGCAGGGTCCTATGGCCAAGCAGTTCCTGTCCCTCACCTCCTTTCTGCAGGAGGGACTTACGTGCAGAGCTGGTGTGAGGTGCCTGCCCCTGTTAATTTCATTCCCATTTCCCTATTCCCGAGTCATCCATGCACGTCCCCCCTATTCCCACACAGTTCCCAGGGCTTTGGGTGGGCAGGGGGCTCACAATTTACAGGTAGCCTGAGCCACTTTGGAGCTGGTTTTTCTGTTCAGGGCTTGACAGATAAAGGTCCCAGCTTCCAGGAGCTTCTGGAGGTTCACACCCTTTGAGAAACAAGTTAGAGGATGTAGTGAGTCATGATGTGCTCTCAACACCCAGGGGGACATGAGGCTGGACAGAAAACTGATGCTGAAGAAGTAAAGGTGAAGACAAACAGGTTCTTGTTCCTCTGCTGGTGGGACACCAGCTGCTTGATAGGTTGTGTCCTTCTGGCATCTGGGGCTACCTCTCTGACTCCCCTTGTATAAAATGCCTCAATCTGTGTAATGGTTTCTTGTGCTGTCACCAGTAAGGACCTCACCAGTCTGGCTCAGTACTCTCATCTCCATGGCCCAGTGCAGGACCTGGCCCCCAATGGTCAGAAACTGCATATTGAATAAGCACTGTGAGGCACAGAGTAGTAGGAGTTCAAACATCAACTAAAACGGCCCCACTGAAAACCTCTGTTCGTAACAGCTCACGTGTACTATGTACTCAGCTCTGGGGTAAGCATTCTACATTTTCCTACTTAATCCACGTAACGGCCCTACAAAATAGGTGCTGTTATTCCCATTTTTTAGGCCCAGAGAGGTGAAGTAATTTGTCAGGTCACATAGCCTGTGAGTGGCAGGACTAGGTTTTAAACCCAGCTCTGTCTGATCCCAAAGCAGAGGCTGTACTGCTTTCCAACCCACCACTGATGGTGCGAACTGACTCTGACAGAGCCCTGAGGGGCTAATTCCACCACCCTCATTTACAGAGAATGAAAGAAAGGTCCAGAGGGAACTAACTAAATTCAGGTCATGGGCCTGACCCCTTTCAGGGATCTTTCCCTACACCCTGGTGCTTCCTCAGACTGAACTGTCAAAATCAACAGAGAGCCTGGCCTTCTCTTGGCCTCAACCAAGCGTACTCTGCTACCTCCAAAACAACAAAATATCCCTAATACCCTGGCACCCTTCCACTCTAACTGCCTTCTAACACCAAAACAAACCCAGCAGCTTCTGGCTTCAGGCCAAGCCCTGCTCAGTTCAGGGATGTTGCCACCAGGGGGCAGGTGGACTTACCGTGTGAATGCCCAAGCCAGACAGCATGTAGACAAGGTCCTCAGTGGCCAAGTTTCCTGATGCCCCCTCTGCATAGGGACAGCCTCCAAGTCCTGACACAGAAGAGTCCACGACACTCACTCCCATCTGGATAGCACAAGGATAGTGAAACATGGCTGTTATTGTGGGGATCAGGGCCTACATAGCCAGCCCTTGCAACCTCTCAATTGGCTGCTGAAAGTCCACTGATAGTTATTCATTCCTTTGGCTATGATTCTGTTAAACACTGAAAGAGAGTGTTTCTCTTTTTAGTTCCTGGAACAGTGTCAGTTTTTTTTGCTTATTACACTGTTTCCTCTGCCAGGAGTATCTTCCATTTTTTTTCACAGCTGATTCCTCACCCTTAAAGTCTCAGTCTAAACGCTACCTCCTTCAGGCCCTTCCTGATCACCACCTAAAGTAAGCCTCTCCCAATGTTGAGATTTTGATGTGGGCACTTTCAGGACAGGGTCACATGTCTGCATACACCATGGCCAGCTCAGGGCCTGGCACAAAGGTATCAGTGGATGCTCACTGAAAGAATAAATGAAACCTAGTTGTCCTGCTGCCATACCCTTTGGGGGAATGGCCATGTGCCTTTCTCCTAGGACATATCTTGATTACCTGCAGGGCCATCAAGGTGTTAGCCAGGGCCTGGCCGTAGGTATCATGGCAGTGGACAGCCAGGGAAGATACTGGCACCTCATGCATGACAGCAGATAGCATGTCCTTCATGATCCCAGGGGTGCCCATGCCGATTGTGTCCCCCAGGGAGATCTCATAGCAGCCCATTGAGTACAACTTCTTGGTGACCTGTGGAAGCAAGCAGGCACTTGGAGGACACCAGATTCCTCAAATCAGGGGTCCAAGAGCTCAGAAGAGGTGGTCTCTGCAGAACACCTCCATGTCTGAAATACTAAATTCCTATCAGAAAACAGGCTCCTTAAACTTTGCAAGTGAAATGATAATCCTCATTCTGCTTTTCAGGACACAGGACATGGAGCAGAGCCGGTACTGGCACAGCCTCGGGCTGTAAACCTGTGCTTTCCTTCCACCCCTGTGTCTCAAACTTCATCCTTTACTTACCATCTTTTTTTTAACAGCTTTTCCCCCACTTTGGTGCTTTATTCCATTCTGATGCTTGTCTAAAATAGCCACAAAGTCACTGATGGTTCTAAGTTTTAAGCTTGCTAGTTTTCTTAATTTTTGTTTTTTTAATTCAATTAATTTTAATTTCAATAATTTTTTATTGATGTACATACAATAAATGCACAAATCTTAGTGTATAGCTCAATGAATTTTGACATGTGTATACACTCACATAACCATCACCAAGCGTTCCCATGAATTTTTTTTTTGCCTTCACCTATTTCACCCATTCCCCTACCCCTTTATTACTTACCATCTTTACACACTGTCAAGACCAATACTGGCATCAGTAAGATTGATTTCTGTCATGTAGCATTATCCTCAAGTAAGAAGATCTGTGAAATCATGGGTCTCAGGCACTATTTCTATATTTTAAATAGCAGTACAGAACTATTTTAATTTTTAGAAGCCAACTTGCAGCCCTCTACAATCACTGCAAAACCAGAGCAGTCTGTGCCCACCCAGAGCAGGAGGTGCTGGCCCACATCATGCTGCTGGGGAGGAGGACAAGAGGCAGGGCCAGGGATACTCAACAACAGCCTGCCAGGTAAGCCTGACAGTGAGTCCCCAGCAGCTGGCAGGCAGAGTGACAAGGAGCCTCATAAGGCTGTGGGGGTGGGGGGCAGAGGAAGTGACACGATGATGGATCAAAATCCCAGTTCTGCTGCTCACTAGCTGTGGGACCTTGACAGGAACTTAAACTTATATATATATATATATATATATATATATATATATATATATATATATATTTCTTTATTAAGGTATTATTGATACACACTCTTATGATGGTTTCACATAAAAAAACAATGTGGTTACTATATTCACCCATGTTATAGTGCAGTCACTGCCCAACAGTACAGTAAGATGCCAGAGTCACTATTTGCCTTCTCTGTGCTACACTGTCTTCCCCATGATCTCCCCACACCGTATTTGCCACTCATAATGCCCCTCAATCCCCTTGTCCCTCTCTCCCCACCCGCCCTCTCCCACCCCTCCCCTTTGGTAAACACTAGTCCCTTCTTGGAGTCTTCGAGTCTGCTGCTGTTTTGTTCCTTTAGTTTTGCTTTGTTGTTATAGTCCACAAATGACGGAAATCATTTGGTACTTGCCTTTCTTCACCTGGCTTATTTCACTGAGCATAATACCCTCCAGCTCCATCCATGTTGTTGCAAATAGTAGGATTTGTTTCTTTCTTATGGCTGAATAGTATTCCATTGTGTTTATGTACCACCTCTTCTTTATCCATTCATTTACTGGTGGACAGTTAGGTTGCTTCCATATCTTGGCTATTGTAAATAGTGCTATGATAAACATAGGGGTGCAAATGTCTTTTTGAATCTGAAAAATTATATTCTTTGGGTAAATTCCTAGGAGTGAAATTCCTGGGTCAAATGGTATTTCTATTTTCAGTTTTGTTTTTTGAGGAACCTCCATACTGCTTTCCACAATAGTTGAACTAACTTACATTCCCACCAGCAGTGTAGGAGGTTCCCCTTTCTCCACATCCTTGCAGCATTTGTTGTTCTTAGTCTTTTCGATACTGGCCATTCCAACTGGTGTGAGGTGATATCTCATTGTGGTTTTTATTTGCATTTCCCTGATAATTAGTGACATGGTGCATCTTTTCATGTGCCTATTGGCCATATGAATTTCTTCTTTGGAGAACTGTCTGTTCATATCCTCCACCCATTTTTTAATCGGGTTATTTGCTTTTTGGGTGTTGAGGTGTGTGAACTCTATATATTTTGGATGCTAACCCCTTGTTGGATATGTCGTTTACAAATATATTCTCCCATACTGTAGGATGCCTTTTTGTTCTGTTGATAGTGTCCTTTGTTGTACAGAAGCTTTTTAGCATGATGTAGTCCCATGTGTTCATTTATGCTTTTGTTTCCCTTGCTTGAGGAGATGCATTCAGGAAAGAGTTGCTCATGCTTATATTCAGTAGTTTTTTGCTTATGTTGTCTTCTAAGAGTTTTATGGTTTCATGACTTAAATTCAGGTCTTTGATCCATTTCAAGTTTACTTTTGTATATGGGGATAGACAATAATCCAGTTTCATTCTCCTGCGTGTAGCTGTCCGGTTTTGCCAATGCCAGTTGTTGAAGAGGGTACCATTTCCCCATTGTATGTCCATGGCTCCTTTATCATATATTAATTTACCATATATGGTTGGGTTTACATCAGGGCTCTCTAGTCTGTTCCATTGGTCTATGGGTCTGTTCTTGTGCCAGTACCAAATTGTC
Organism: Manis pentadactyla; assembly: GCF_030020395.1. NCBI lineage: Eukaryota > Metazoa > Chordata > Mammalia > Pholidota > Manidae > Manis > Manis pentadactyla. The sequence goes on from NC_080022.1 coordinate 17,563,501, forward strand.
TTGATTACTGTGGTTTTGTAGTAGAGCTTGAAGTCGGGGAGCGTAATCCCTCCAGCTTTATTCTTCCATCTCAGGATTGCTTTGGCTACTTGGGGTCTTTTGTGGTTCCATACAAATTTTAGAACTATTTGCTCTGGTTCGTTGAAGAATGCTTTTGGTATTTTGATAGGGATTGCATTGAATCTGTAGATTGCTTTAGGCAGGATGGCATTTTGACAATATTCTTCCTATCCATGAGCACGGGATGTGTTTCCATTTATTGGTATCTTCTTTAATTTCTCTCATGAGTGTCTTGCAGTTTTCAGAGTATAGGTCTCTCACTTCCTTCATTAAGTTTGTTCCTAGGTATTTTATTCTTTTTGATGCAATTGTGAATGGAATTGTTTTCCTGATTTCTCTCTCTGCTAGTTCATCATTAGTGTATAGGAATGCAACAGATTTCTGTGTATTAATTTTGTATCCTGTAACTCTGCTGAATTCAGATATTAGATCTAGTAGTTTTGGAGTGGAGTCTTCAGAGTTTTTTATGTACAATATCATGTCATCTGCAAACAGTGACAGTTTAACTTCTTCTTTACCAATCTGGATGCCTTTTGTTTGTTTGTGTTGTTTGATTGCCATGGCTAGGACCTCCAGAACTATGTTGAATAAAAGTGGGGAGAGTGGGCATCCTTGTCTTGTTCCCGATCTTAAAGGAAAGGCTTTCAGCTTCTCACTGTTAAGTATGCTGTTGGCTGTGGGTCTGTCATATATGGCCTTTATTATGTTGAGGTACTTGCCCTCTATACCCATTTTGTTGAGAGTTTTATCATGAATTGATGTTGAATTTTGTCGAATGCTTTTTCTTGTTCCTGATCTCAAAGGAAAGGCTTTCAGCTTCTCACTGTTAAGTATGCTGTTAGCTGTGGGTTTGTCATATGTGGCTTTTTATAATGTTGAGGTACTTGCCCTCTATACCCATTTTGTTGAGAGTTTTATCATGAATGGATGTTGAATTTTGTCAAATGCTTTTTCAGCATGTATTGAGATGATCATGTGGTTTTTGTTCTTCTTTTTGTTGATGTGGTGGATGATGTTGATGGATTTCCTGATATTGTACCATCCTTGCATCCTACTTGATCACGATGGATGATCTTTTTGATATATTTTTGAGTTTGGTTTGCTAATATTTTGTTGAGTATTTTTGCATCTATGTTCATCAGGTATATTGGTCTGTAATTTTCTTTTTTTGTGGTGTCTTTGCCTGGTTTTGGTATTAGGGTGATGCTGGCCTCATAGAATGAATTTGGAGTATTCCCTCCACTTCTACTTTTTGGAAAACATTAAGGAGAATGGGTATTAGGTCTTCACTAAATGTTTGATAAAATTCAGCAGTGAAGCCATCTGGTCCAAGAGTTTTGTTTTTAGGTAGTTTTTTGATTACCAATTTAATTTTGTTGCTAGTAATTGGTCTGTTCAGATTTTCTGTTTCTTCCTGGGTCAGCCTTAGAAGGTTGTATTTTTCTAGAAAGTTATCCATTTCTTCTAGGTTATCCATTTTGTTGGCATATAATTTTTCATAGTATTCTCTAATAATTCTTTGTATTTCTGTGGTGTCTGTAGTGATTTTTTTTTCCTCATTTTTGATTCTGCTTATGTGTGTAGACTCTCTTTTTTTCTTGATAAGTCTGGCTAGGGGTTTATCTATTTTATTTGCTTGAAAAACCAGCTCCTGCTTTCATTGATTTTTTATATTGGTTTATTCTTTTGATTTTATTTATTTCTGCTCTAATCTTTATTATGTACCTCCTTCTACTGACTTTGGGCCTTCTTTGTTCTTCTTTTTCTAGTTTCATTAATTTTGAGTTTAGAGTGTTCATATGGGATTGTTCTTCTTTCCTGAGGTAGGCCTGTATTGCGATATACTTCCCTCTCAGTGCAGTCTTTGCTGCATCCCACGGATTTTGTGGTGTTGAATTATTGTTGTCATTTGTCTCCATATATTGCTTGATCTCTGTTTTTATTTGGTCATTGATCCATTGGTTATTTAGGAGCATGTTGTTAAATCTCCATGTGTTTGTGGGGTTTTTCATATTATTTGCATAATTTATTTCTAGTTTCATACTTTGTGGTTTGAGAAGCTGGTTGGTAGAATTTCAATCTTTTTGAATTTACTGAGGCTCTTTTTGTGGCCTAGTATATGATCTATTCTTGAAAATGTTCCATGGGCATTTGAGAAGAATGTGTATCCTGCTGCTTTTGGGTGTAGAGTTCTGTAGATGTCTGTTAGGTCCATCTGTTTTAATGTGTTGTTCAATGCTTCTGTCTCCTTACTTATTTTCTGTCCAGTTAATCTGTCCTTTGGAGTGAGTGGAGTGTTGAAGTCTCCTAGAATGAATGCATTGCATTCTATTTCCCCTTTTAATTCTGTTAGTATTTGTTTCACATATGTAGGTGCTCCTGTGTTGGGTGCATAGATATTTATAATAGTTATATCCTCTTGTTGGATTGGTCCCTTTATCATTATGTAATGTTCTTCTTTGTCTCTTGTGACTTTCTTTGTTTTAAAGTCTATTTTGTCTGATACAAGTACTGCAATACCTGTCTTTTTCTCCCTATTATTTGCATGAAATATCATTTTCCATCTCTTCACTTTTAGTCTGTGTATGTCTTTGGGTTTGAAGTGAGTCTCTTATAGGCAGCATATAGTTGGGTCTTGTTTTTTTATCCATTCAGTGACTCTATGTCTTTTGATTGGTGCATTCAGACCACTTACATTTAGGGTGATTATTGATAGGTGTGTATTTACTGCCATTGCAGGTTTTAGATTCGTTGGTTACCAAAGGTTCAAGGGTAACTTCCTTACTATCTAAGAGTCTAACTTAACTCACTTAGTATGCTCTTACAAACACAATCTAAAGGTTCTTTTTTTTCTCCTCTTTTCTTCCTCCTCCATTCTTTATATATTAGGTATCATATTCTGTACTCTTTGTCTATCCCTTATTATTACCTCTGGTGACAGCTATTTAACCTTAGGAACACTTCCATCTATAGCAGTCCCTACAAAATAGACTGTAGAGATGGTTTGTTGGGAGGTAAATTCTCTCAGCTTTTGCTTATCTGGAAATTGTTTAATCCCTCCTTCAAATTTAAATGATAATCTTGCTGGATAGAGTATTCTTGGTTTGAGGCCCTTTGGCTTCATTGCATTAAATATATCATGCCACTCCCTTCTGGCCTGTAAGGTTTCTGCTTGCTGAGAAGTCTGATGATAGCCTGATGGGCTTTCCTTTGTATGTGATCTTATTTCTCTCTCTAGATGCTTTTAATAGTCTGTCCTTATCCTTGATCTTTGCCATTTTAATTATTATATGTCTTGGTGTTGTCCTCCTTGGGTCCCTTGTGTTGGGAGATCTGTGCACGTCCATGGCCTGAGAGACTGTCTCCTTCCCCAGATTGGGGAAGTTTTCAGCAATTACTTCCTCAAAGACACTTTCTATCCTTTTCTCTCTCTTCATCTTCTGGTACCCCTATAATATGAATATTGTTCCATTTGGATTGGTCACAGTTCTCTCAGTATTCTTTCATTCCTAGAGATCCTTTTTTCTCTCTATGCCTCAGCTTCTTTGTATTCCTCTTCTCTAATTTCTATTTCATTTATCGTCTTCTCCACCGTATCTAATCTGTTTTTAATACCCTCCATTGTGTTCCTCAACAATTGAATCTCCATCCTAAATTCTTTCCTGAGTTCTTGAATACCTTTTTGTACCTCTATGAGCAAGTTTATGATTTTTTTTTTAATCTCTTGCAGGAAGATTTATTAGTTCAGTCTCACTCGACCCTTTTTCTGGGATTGTTGAGATTTTGCTTTGAACCAGGTTCCTTTCATGTTTCATATTTGTATGTGGTGCCTTCTAGTGCCCAGAAGCTCTACTCTCCGGTGCTGCTCAGCCCCTGGAGTGATGTTGGGGGTCGCAGGGGAGTGGTGCTGGTGCCTGGTGGGAGGAAAGAGCTGTTTCCTGCTTCCTGGCTACTATACCTGTCTCCACTGCCAGAACCAGTGGGCTGAACACACAGGTGTAAGTCTCTATGCTTTGTGTTTGTAGCTCTTGTAGGCGGGGCTTCCCTGTGGCAGGCCTGATGCCAAGGCAGGGTTTGCCAGTTTGTGAACCAGGTGCGAGCTGGTCGGGAGGAAGGTGCAGCAGGCTGGGTATCATGGTGGGAGGCCTTGAAGTTGTGTAGCCAGCCAGGGGGCTGGAGTGCCTGAGGATTGTGAGAGTTCCCAACCTGCTGGGCAGAGTGCACCTGGACAATTCTGTTTACCTGTCCTTTCTCCTGAGCAGTAAGCTCTGTGCAATCCTTGCCCCTTTAGCATCCCTCTTGCTTTTAGAAAGTCTCTCAGACTGCCCCACCCAGATCAGCCAGATATGGATCCCTGTTTTCCCCAAGCAGCTGGAGTGTCAGTTTCTCCAGTTATTCCACCTCTCTTAGCTTTCCAACCCTGCTAATCACCAGAGCAACATGCAATGTAGGTTTGTGCTCCCAGAGCAGATCTCCAGGGCTAGGTGTTCAGCGGTCCCAGGCCTCCACTCCCTCCCTGCTCTGTTTCTCTTCCTCCCACCGGTGAGCTGGGGTGGGGAAGGGCTTGGGTCCCACCGGGTCACGGCTTTGGTACGTTATCCTGTTCTGTGAAGTCTGTTATTTCCTCCACGTGTATGCAGTCTGGCACAGCCTTCTTTCCTGTTCTCTTTCAGGATTAGTTGTATTCATTATATTTTTGTATTATATGAGGTTTTAGAAGGAGGTCTCTGTCTCATCTCTCACGCTGCCATCTTTAATCCTCCTTCAGGACTTAAACTTTTTTGAGCTTTATTTCTGCTTCTAACAAACAGGATGAGCCTTTGCAGGGCTGCAGTGAGAACTGGCAGCAATGGGAGGCTGTGCCTTGGAGCACAGCAGCCACTGCACTGAGCTGTGTCACTGCTGTTACCATTCCTCATTTGGGGGATGCTCCATGGTGCATGGGAAGAGCAAGTGGACTTCAGAGGTGAACAAAATGAGGGCTGAGACCTGATTTCACATTTTCAACCTGTATGGCAATTATTTAGTCCTGTTTCCTCAGTTTCCCCAACTGTGAAATGGAATAATAATGACAATAACACCTAATGTGCTGTGTGGTTATTTGACACAGGCTCCTGGGTTCTAATGACTAAATGACACAAGCTTCTGGGTTCCTCAGACTCAGTTCCTGCTCTGTGTTCTTCTCAGTACTGACTTGGTCACTGCCCAGATGATGTCTGGGGTATGTCCTCTCCAACCACTACAAGGACTGCAGGAACCCAGTTCACCTGTCCACTGACCAGGCTAGAAACTGAATCAGAGGCTTTTATTCTGGGGTAGAGAGTAGGGTTTCAGAAACTCCATGCCAGTCTAGGAGGTGGGCCTCGGGGAACAAGTGCAGGGCTGTGCTCACAGAGGGGCTTAATGAAGGAGATGTGTGAACAAATAAAATCAGTGACCCATCAGGAAAAGGTAGGGAGAGGAACCTCTATGCTCGGGGCAGGCCAGGTAGCAGATAGCAGACCCTCACAAAATCCCACCCCTACACACACACCTCAGCCACTTTAGCCGGGGAGATCTTCCCTTCATAGGGGCATCCAAGTGCACAGGAAACATACCTGTGGGAAGACAGGGGAGGAATGTCAATGCCCCCAAGCTCCTTGGCCAGCAAGGCTGGGGCGGGTGGCTGTTTGACCTACATCCCTGGTTAGCCTGAAATCAAAACCTGAAGCTGGGCAGAGGTAAGGTGTGTGGGTGAAAGGCTAATTCGATGATTGTAGCAAGAATGAAGGTAGTGTTGCTAATGCCAGGAGGGAGCAGTGGAGAGTTACAGCAGAGTGTTGGGACAAATAGGCCTGTAGTTCAGGAAGCAGGCCTCAGGAGAGGCAGCCAGACACCAGCAGAGGGGGAGCAGTATGAGCGAGAGCCTGAGCTGCACAGCGGTGAGGTAAATATGCACCACAGGGCAGCTGGGGCCCATCCTCACAAGGGGGGACCAATGAAACCAAAGGTAGGAAGAGAAGAGCCGGGCTGGCCTGAGGGCCAAGGGATCAGCTGCTTTAGAGGATTCACGCACTCGTTTATTCAAACTGATATTTATGAAGTTGCCCATTTTGTGCAAGGCAATCAAACAAGTCAAAGAAATAATCTCAGGAAGTGATGTGCTATGAAGGAAAGGGGGGAATGTAACAGGAGCAACTACCAGAGGCCAACAGTAGCTAGGACGGTCCAGGAAGAGCTGTGAGGACAAGATGGTGGAGCAGAGAGGAGAGAAAGTCTCGGGAAGGGCATTCCAGGCAGAGAGGAGGCGGAGTGTAGAGGGCCTGAGGTGGAATGGCAGGCGTGTTGAAGATGCAGAACACAGGACAGAAGCTGAGGCACAGACAGCAAGAGCCAAAGAAGTCTGGCATGAGGTTGGGGAGGTGGACGTGGGCCTGATCACGGGGTCTTGCAAGACATGGTAAGGAGTTTGGATCTTTGGATCTTGGGTGGGCTTCTATTCCCACACATCCTGTTGGAGCTTAGGTGCCATTAAAACCTTTTAGTCTAGCGAACTATTCTGCATATTACAAGGCATAACAAATGTTTGCTGTATAATGTCAGACTCAAAGATCTCAGTCTGTTTTTCCATTTTAACTCTCTCCCTTATGCTCCAATCACTGCTGAGCAAGGAAAAGATAGAGACACTGAGGAACGATCATGTGCAGTGCCCACGTGGTCTGACTCACCCCCGCACAGCAATGCTCGCTGTCCGGGCGGCTTTCAAGATGTCGTCACACCGCTGCAAACTCTCTTCTATGGAGCAATTGACATTCCTTTGGCTGAACAGCTCCGAGGCAGCTCCAAAGACGGCTACTTCCTTGGCTCCAGCAGCAACCTGCAAACAGCCAGTGAGGACCTCTCAGCATTTTTCTTGTCAAGGAACACCAGAATGGCAAAAACCATTGTCTTTTTTGCTTTTATTTTTTGTTGAAGTGTAGTTAATATACAGTGTTATATTGGTTTCAGATGTACAACACAGGGATTGACAATTATATACATTATGAAATGCTCACTGCAATGTGTTGTTACCCTCTCTCACCAGTTATTACAATATTACTGATTATGTTCCCTGTGGTGTACTTCCAGCCCCATGACTAATTTATTTTATAATCGGAAGTTTGTACCTTTTTATCCCTTCATCTATGCACCTGTCCCCCCAGGCCTTTCCTCTATGGCAACCACCAGTTTGTTCTCTGTATTTATGAGTCTGTTGCTGCAAAAACACTTGTCTTACAGTAAATTTCATGGTATTTGAATGTTATAGGTTGAAATGTGCCCCCCGACAAAAAAGATTAATATTAGAGTCCTAACCCTTAAAAACAGATGTGACCTTATTTGGAAATAGGGTCACTGTAGATGTAACTAGTTAGGATGAGGTCATACTGGTCCGTACTCCAGCATAACTGGTATCTTACTAGGTAGCTTACTAGGTAGCTTACGAGGCTCTTGCTAAGCAATTTATGTGCACTCTTAATGTGTGAATTCCTCATTTTAGGAACTGTCATTAGCCTGATCTTATACGTGGAATGTGAGGCTTGGAGAGGTTAAGCAGCTTGTCAAGATCAGAGAGCTGGGAGTGGCAGGGCCAGGACCGCCTGGAGTCTGCCTGACAGTGCTCATCACCTTGGGAGATAAGACCTTCAGAGAGACGTCCTGGGACGGGGACTGGGACCTGCGGAACAAAACAGGAACCAGAGCCAACAATCTCATTTCAGGAGCCTTCACCAACATGCTATGTCTCTTACCGCTGCCTGGAAGCCTTTGAAATTTGGGGTCAGGACTGGGTAGTTGATGCCAGGAAATTTCTGGATGCCCATTAACACTTCAGAGTGGTCAGCCATCTAGGAGGCAAAGGAGACATTGCCAAATCACTGCCAAGAGCAGGCAGAGAACTCAAGCAGAGAAAATGTTTTTAAATCACAAATCTCTTTTTTCCAGAACACATGAATGAGTTCTTTTGCAGAGCTGAGTCTCCCCAATGCTTTTTCTATCTGTTTGACTGATGATGGGCCAGAAGGCTCCTTGGTGTGGGTGATATCCCCAATTTCTCCATATGGCTGACTGTCAGCAATAACACTACCAGCCATTTATTGAGGATGTGCTCTGAGCCAGGCACTGGGCTCAGCATCCTATGTTATTTAACACTCAGCTGGAACAGGATATTTCTTCCCACATGACTGTTTCTGTGAAGCAGGAGTTGTCATATTTTTATTTTCCATTTTACAAACACAGAAACCATGTCTCTAGACAGACCTAGAGATTCTAGACTTCTAGAGCCAGAAGAGACCAGGAGTCATCTTCAACTGGAGAGGGGAAGGCCTCATCAAGGTCACGAAGTCACAACCAAATCCAGACTTCCTGCCTCCCAGGTTACTTTCTTCTGCTACACCATGCTATTATGAATCACCTGAGGCTTCTCAGAGCCAGAGACCTGGAAACCTATGTTCCAGACTTTTATTTACTTTTCAGGAAACTGCAAAACTTTACACTCCTCTTATCTGAGAAACGTCTCTTACTGAGGGCTGAGGCTCACCTGGGGAACCCACTTGGGTGACACAAAGCTGGTGGCTTCTATAACGGGGAGTCCTGCTTCAGAAAGCATGTTTATCAGCTTGATTTTCATGGGTGTAGGTACGATATTCTGTGATGGAGAAACACCAGAAAACAGGTCAGCAAAGTTGGGAATAAAATGTTCTCAGAATGCAGTGCCGGTTGGTTCAAGGCTTTTGCTACAGCATGCGCTTCACTACCTCAACTTCCAAACGCTAACAGTAGGTGGAGTACAAGGCTTCTTTTCAAGTTAGCATCTTTTTTTTTTTTTGCAATACAGGCAGCTTCTCACTTGAAGAGGAGTTAATATTTACATGGAAACAGTATTTTCCACCATACAGACTTCTTCTTAACTAAATGTTGGTTATATATGACCCCATCATTTACAAATTGGGGGCAAAGTGCCATGGCCTGAAAAGACAGAGATAACCAACCCCTCTGGGTCCTCTGAGATGGGGCCCCCAAAGTATCACACCTTCTTCTTTTTAAAGTGCCACTGGCACAGGATCTCATCCTTACATGTTCAAACTACTGCTTCTTTCTCTTCCTCCCCTACCATGGCTAGTTGTTTACCAGAGTCAATGGATTCCTCTTTCCAAATGTATCATCATTACCCCATGTATATTATGGGTGGCCTGATCTCACTCAACTAATTCATCCCACAGGAATCCTTCTAAAACAGTCTCCATTATTTCATTCAGCTCAAAAGCCTCCCATGACTCCCTTGTACTTACAGGATTAGGTAAAAAAATCCTAAGAACTCCAAGTCCCTCTCTCCTTCCACAGCTTCCCCCTCTAATTTTTCTCCCACTGCTTTAACTCAGTCCATTCCTCAAGATGTTTTTGAGAGCCCTCCATGTTCCAGGGATTGTGCTAGGTGCTAGGGATAAAGCGATGAGCAGCCTAGACATGATTCTGCCCTCACAGAGATTACAGTTTATTGTTTCCAACAAGTACCCAATATTAAAAAGCTAGGCTGATCATGCTTTTAAAAAAAGGAAAAAAACTTTTTTTCTTGAAAAAATAATTAATACACAATTAATTCAGAAAAACATGCCCAACCAAAACTACCCTTTAAACTTCCCAGAGGTAACACTCTCAGCACCCTGACATGTATCTTTCTAGATCTGTGCAGCCCAGTACATTAGACACTAGCCATATGTGATTATTTGAATTTAAACTGACATTATATATATATCAAAAAATTCAGTTCTCCAGTCACACCAGCCACATTTCAAGTGCTCAACAGCCGCATGTGTCCAGTGGCTGCTGTGTGGGGCAGCTCACACCTAGAACATTGCCATTTTCACAGAAAGTTGTATTTAACAGCCCTGTTCCAGATCTTTTTCTAAGTAGATACTCCCACACATATAAAACCCTTTTTGGTTTTTACACAAAAGTAAAAGATTAAAAAATACATATAGTTATTTGATATTTTATACTACTTTATACTCTGTTCATAATCTGCTTAAGTCACTTAATATATGCCTCTATATTAATGGCTTCATAATCCATTTTAATTAATGTATTTGATCTAATTTTTCCCATACTGAGCATTTAGGTTATCACAACTGGGCTGTAAGGAACATTACCAAGGCTAAATCTTTGCATGTGGCCTTCATGACTTCTTTGTGTAGAATTGCTGGATAAAAAAAACATGCTTGAAACTTGACTCTACATTCCTGCAGCACTTACCATCCACCCGGCCCCACTGGGCCTTGGGATGGATCCAGGGACACCATACCTGTTGCACCTCCATGTTAGATCACAGGTGCCTGCCTGGCCTTCTCCACCTCCCCTACGTAGGGCTAGGTGATCACATCTTACATAGCTCTGTCCATCCTGGCTGCACCTACCACATGGACTCTCAATGCTCATTTAAAACCTTTTCAAATTTCCATCTTTACCTTTTCATTCTGTAGTCCGTCTCGGGGTCCAACTTCAACAATTTTCACCTGCTTTGGGACTGTACCCAGAGATGAGGTGCTGACCTTTGGTTTAAAAGAGGAAACCAAAAGTTAACAGGAAGAGACAAAATCTGAAAAGGGGGACCAATCTGAAAGAATGGATCCATCTTCACTAATATTGAGACGAGAAGCAATAATTCTCACAGTTTAATTCACATTTGACCTGTTTCAGAACTAAGAACGAAAAGAATATTTCACTGAAAAATGAGCAAGTGATTCATGCTCCCAGAATAGGCCCATTTCCAGCTCCTTTGAAGTCTAGACCCATTTTTAGCTGCCTAACAATTGAGCATTTAGGTGCAATCTTTTTTGCACCTCTCAAACTTAGTAGTCCCAAAACAGAACTGTTTACGCTCTCCTCAAGCCCTGTCTGACTTCCTTCTTATCTCAGTAAAAGGCATCACATGCAACCTGTTGCTTAAGGCCAGAAAACTGACTCATCCCTTTCCCCCACTCACCATGGGCTGTAAGTCTCTTATCATTTGGATCCACTTATCTCAGTGAACTTATTACATTCGCCCCACTGTCCCCCACCCCAAGGGGTCCCACTGGCCTTTCTCCCATACCAAGGACTTGGTGCTTACTTTTCCCTCTGCCCAGAATGCTCTTCACCTGGCTCTTCCCACATCTGGCTTCCTCTTATCTTTCGGTCACAGATGGACATCCTCTGACTGCCCTTTGAAAAGCTGCCAATCCCCTCACCCTCATTATTTTCTATTTCAAGAATAAAATACTTCCTTTAGAGCATGGCACATAATGCCTACTCAATGTTTCCTCCAGTAGAATATGAGCTCCATGAGGAACTTTGTCACGACCTCCACTTCATCCCTTGTGTTTGGCACTGTGCTTGGCATGAAGCATGCACTCATTAAAATGTTGCCAAAGTAACAGATAAATGTGTGACGGGCATAGCTGCCCCACAGGAGGGCAACTACTAGCTGTGGGGAGGAGCAGTCAGTCTTGGACTTTGTGGGGTTGGGGGAATGGAGGAGGGCTCTGTTCTGTTACAATCACAGGCTGGGTGGGTCTGTGCATGGATGACATCGTCAGCTGCTAAAAACAATAAATAGGCTTGGAGTCTTCTCTACATAACATCTCCCCCAAATCTTCCCCTTCTCACCGCCAAGTAACACAGGCTTCTTTTCCCTCTTTCCTCAGTTCTTAATACTACAAATCTTCAAATTAACTTCATTTTACCAGATTTAATCTGGATAAACATACTGAAATGGAGTAAGGGGAGAGGTGTACTGTGTAATCTGCAAGGGTCCAGATTCCTAAAACCCTTAAGGAAATATTCCCTTCTATGAATCAGCTGGAACTTGAACAATTTACCTGAACTGACCTTGGCTGTTAACCAGCAAAGCTTCCTAGAGACGAAGATGATTAACCACTAGATGCCATGATGTCAGCAGGCTAAACCCAAGGCCCCTGCAAGCTGAAACGCCCTCCAACAGGGATGTTCAGCCTCTGCTGGAACACCACTCTAAAATGATCCCCCTGGAATATAAGCTTCATGAGACAGGGGCTTTGTTTTGTTCATTGCTATATTTCCAAAGGACTGGACATAATAGGGGCATAGTAAATAACTGCTGAATGTTGTGGGAAGAATGTAAAACCTGTTTCCAAGTTCCTTTTATTAGAACAAACTCAATTCTACTTCCTTCTTCATAACAACTTTTCATATAATAATAGAACAGTAATTCCTATTTATTAAGCATTTAATATTTATCAGGCACTTCATGCCAAGCACAGTGCCAAACACAAGGGATGAAGTGGAGGTCGTGACAAAGTCCCTCATGGAGCTCATATTCTACTGGAGGAAACACTGAGTAGGCATTATGTGCCATATGTATAAGAGTGTTTTACATATTAACCTGTATCATTCTCTCAACAACCTTATTAGGTAGGGACTATTATAATCCCCATTTTACTGTGAGAAATCTGAAGCCCAAAGAGATTAAGTAACTTTCCCAAGACCACATGCTTAGCTAGTCACTGAGCCACTATGTGAACCTGGCCATGTGGCTCTAGAGCACACGCTCTTAATTCCTGGGCCATGTTGCCTCTCTGCAACCCGGCAGTCCCCCATCTTCTCTTGTTTTGGTTAAAGTATCCAGTTCCTTCCCTCTGTAAAGTTCTGCTCAGAGATAATCCCCTCTTAACCACACAAGTCCTGGGCCACAGCCTCCTGAACTGTATGTAGTGTACCTGTATCAACAGCTAATACTGACAAAAGCCCAGTGCTAACTTCAGGCAGCAGTGCCTCATTTAGTCCCTACATGGCTGGGACTATTATCATCTCAACTTCATAGGAAGAAACAGCTTCCAAAAGATTACTCAGAATCACACAACTAGGAAGTTTAGACCTGAGCTGTCTGGCTCTGGTACCAAATCGATGCTAGTAACCGCGTGGAGGGCCTGTCACCACCACGTCATTATGCCGAGAGTTTTTCAAACCACATTAATATCCACCATCTCATTCAATTTTCTTAACTTTTCAAGTTGGAATTACCATCTTTATTCTACACATGAGCAATTGGTGGGGATGGGTGGCCTAGCAGACATTAGTTTTTTGAGTTGGGTCCACCACCAAGATAGTGTAATTTTTCCCACTATACAGTCATAACTTCTTTTATAATCTCTAAGATAAAAAATACCACAACTAATCAATCATTTACTAAGAGCTAGAACAATGTTTGATGCTTTACCTACATTTTCTTTAATGTCCAAAAAACCTTTATGTAATGTTCATCCATGTTATGAGAACACAGGTTTACTGAGTAAATAACTAACTCAACCTAGAAAGTGGCATAACGACTGGGACACCACAAGTTGAGCTTTACCAACACAACTCATTCAACCTTTTATACAACTAGGTCTCCTTACACCTTCTCTCCACCCATTTAACATGGGAGAGAGGGGGAAACAGCAGGAAGGAACATGCCCAAAGTACAATTCCAAGGCCCCACGAGGCCCAAGTCCTGGTTGGCACGCTGGGATAGCCCGCCAAGCGGCCCCAGACGCAACAGGAGCTGAAAAAACGGAGGCTTACGGAGGAGGACTTTGTTTTTTCTACTCAGAATGGAAGGGTATTCGTGATTTTCATTAATATGGGGCTTGGAGAGGTCTGAAGCCCAATAAGAGGGAGAAAGGTGCCAAGGTCACTGGGAGGGCCCTGGACAGGGAATTAGGGCCTGTGAGATGGCGTCCCAGATCTCCGCGACCCAGACACCTCGCTCCCCCTCTCCGGGCCTCCGTTTCCCCATAGCCCTCAAGGGATTTGGGCGGGACAGAGGGTCCAAGGCTCTCCAGACTATGGTCCGAAGAGCTGTCCGGCTTCGCCTCATAGAGAGCGGACGCCACGGGCCAAGCTCAAGACCCCGACCGTCACGGCGCCTGCAGGGCCGCCCCTCGGCAACCGGGGCACTTACGGCCCGGAGGAACGTCAAGCCCACCAGTCTCCGAGGTAGCGCCCTCCTCACTGACGCCATCTTGGCCCAGCTTCCCCTGCGGCAGCCCTGCTGAGCCACACGTAAACCCCTCAAGGGCCAGGTAGGTGTGGCCTCACCCTTGGGGCGGAGCCTCTGGAGCGACGTGTGACGCCTTACGCTGGCTTCGTCCCCGTTCTCTCGGTTTTTATTATTTCCGGCTAGTTCTTCCTTCAGCGTTAAGTTTCCTGAGCTCTTATTCTGTGCTTGGTAAAGTGGAGCTCTAGGACTGTAAAGAGGAACAAAAATTAATCAGAGGCTTTGACTTCATGGTCTGGAGTCTGGGAGGTGTGGGAAGACAGATATGAGCACAGATAGTTGTGTCATTACTACCTTTCAGAATAAGATGAAACATTACTATTTGCCTATTGGATCGTTCATCACATTCTTAAGGATTCAAATGCAGGCAGCCGACTCTGGAGATGCATCCTTTGATTTCATATCTTGAAGAATGAGTAAGATTTATCCAGGTAAAGAGGATACAAGAAAAGCTTTTACAGGCAGAAGTCGTAGCATATGCAAAGGCTCAGAAAAAAGAAACAATGCCTAGAGAAGTGTTTTTCAAAATGCATGTTGTGCCTCATTAATTAGATTTATCAATTTAATGGGTGCCACATTTAAAAACAATAGAAACTATCAGAGTGCATTACATAAGTAGTAAAGGTAAGTACTGTTTTAAAAACATTATATGTCAACCAGGTTGGCGGTGTAAAATAAATTTACTGTAGGCTGCAATTAGAAAAATTTGAAAAACATTGTTTTAGAAAGATGAAAAGAAGGCCAGAATGATGGGAAAGCAGAGAAGGGTACTTCCTACTAAGATGAGAGTTTGACAGGGACCGTAACAAAGGGCTTTGGGAACACATTAATAACAGCTTTCCTTAATCACATGTATTGTAATAAAGAGACAGAGGCAGTTAGAGAGAGAGAGAGAGACATACATTCAGAGGAGAAGGAAATGTAAAGGCAAAAGCAGAGCCTGGAACGATGCAGTCATAAGCCAAGGAATGCCAACAGCCAACAGATGCTGGAGAGGCAAGAAACAGATCACTAGAACCTCAGAGGGAGCACAGCCCTACTGAAACCGTGATTTTAGACTTCTGGCCTCCAGATTTGTGAGACAATAAATTTCTTTGTTTTAAGCAAAATAAATAAATAATAACAGCTTTCCTAATAGCAATGCATTTGAAGGGTGTTAAGCAGGGAGATAGGACCAAATATGGATGCCTTTTAGTTCCTCTTCTTGTCTAATTTTTCTGGCTAGAACTTCCAGTACTATGTTGAGTAGAAGTGGAGAAAGTGGGAATCCTTGTCTTGTTTTTGGTCTTAGAGGAAAAGCTTTCAGTCTTTCACTATTTAATATAGTGTTAGCTCTAGGCTTTTATATATGGCTTTTATTATGTGAGGTAATTTCCTTCTATTCCTACTTGGTGTGTTTTTACCACAAAACATGTTGCATTTTGTCAAATGGTTTTACTGCATCAACTGAGACAGTCATGTAATTTCCCCCCCTTCATTCTGTTAATGAGGTGTATTACACTGATCAATTTTTGTATGTTGAACTATCCTTGCATTTCAGGAATAAATCCCACTTGGTCATGGTGTGTTGCTGAATTAATTTTGCTGGTATTTTGCTCAGGATTTTTGCATCAATGTTCATAGGTGATATTGGTCTGTAGTTTTCTTGTGTTTTTGTCTGGGTTTGGTTATCGGCTTAATGCTGGCCTCCTAGAATGAGTTTTGAAATGGTGTGTCCAACTTTTTTTTGGAAAGTTAGTTCTTTAATGTTTGGTGGAATTCACTAAATATGCCATTGGGCTTCTTCTTTTTTGGTCAGAAGATATTTTATTACAGATTCAATCTCCTTACTAGTTAGAGGTATATTCAGATTTTCAATTTCTTGATTTAGTTTTGGTAGGTTTTGTGTTTTTAGGAATTTTTCATCTATGCTTTTTGTTGGCATTCAGTTGTTCATAGTTCTGTTATAACCCTTTTTTATTTCAACAGAATTGGTAGTAATGTCCCCACTTTCATTTCTAATTTTAGTAATATGAGTATTTTTTTCTTAGTCCATCTAGTTCCAGGTTCATCATTTTGTTGATCTTTTTGAATAACCAACTTTTGGTTTCATTAATTTTTCTATTAAAAAAAATATCTGCTCTAATCTTTGTTTCCTTTCTTCTGCTAGCTTTGGACTTAGTTTGTTCTTAAACTAGTTCCTTAAATTTTAAAGTATGTCAATTTGAGATCAATTTTTTAGTGTATTTATAGATTTCCCCCTTAGCACTGCTTTCACTGCATCCAGTTAAGTTTTGGTATGTTGTATTTTTGTTTCTGTTCATCTCTAAATGTTTTGTAATTTCCCTTGTTTCTTCTTTGATTCATTGGTTGTTAAAGAGTGTGATATTTAATTTCCACAATTTTGTGA
This sequence comes from Manis pentadactyla, assembly GCF_030020395.1. Taxonomy (NCBI): domain Eukaryota; kingdom Metazoa; phylum Chordata; class Mammalia; order Pholidota; family Manidae; genus Manis; species Manis pentadactyla. Next base: position 17,580,015 of record NC_080022.1, read on the forward strand.
ATTTTTCAGCTTTCCTTCTGCTATTGATTTCTAACTTCATCCAGCTGTGGTCAGAGAAGATATTTCTGTTGTCAGGTAGCTGCATACGGGGAGGTCTCTCCTTGTGCACTAAGTGAAACCTCAACCTGGACGGGGGAGGCTTCTTGACTCTGATCGAGAAAGAATTATTGAACAGGTTGGATGAGTGTAGGTAAGGAAGGAATTCGTTGAAGCAAGAGTAGTAGTGAATGGCAGCAGCCGAGTAGTCAGTAGAGAGCAGGGACGAACAGAGGGAGGAAAGGGAAGCTCACTGAACTCCTGTTCGGCATAGGGCAGGTCTCTGGCCAACTCCTGGAGCCAGGGTCCCCTGGTGTCCAGTATTTGCTTGATCCGCACAGCGTGGGAACCAAGCATCTACCACCCCAGGATTTAGCAGAGCCACAGACCACTGCATGGAAAGAGATTATGTTCTGAGAACTTTGCAAAGCAAAGAAAGATTTTCGGGCAGGCTGCTAAAGGGCATGATAATACAACTGCAGTCCAGTCCTGGTCATGCAGGTGATGGGAACTTGCAAGCCCAAATCAGAGATCTCAGTAGCCCTTCCCTACTTGTCTGAAGTAGGACAGAGAAAGTGAAGAGTTGTGTCTAAGTCTAGAAAATTGAAGGAAGTAGTGAAGTAACAAAGGCACTTATCACCGGGAAAGGGGTCTCTTATTAACCTCCCTGCAGGCTTGGAAGAGCATGGAGACAAACCAATAAACTGAGGACCAAGGTTTTATTTAAAGCAAAGTACACACTTGGAGAAAAGGGGAATGAAGCAGCCTCAGAGGAGAGGTGCGCTTAAAGGCTTAGGATTCCAGTGTTTGAGGATTTCAAGAATGGGGTAAAGGGCCAAGGGAGTGTTGGCTGATGTGTGGTCTCATAATGTCTATCTCCAGTGGCATAGAGACATTAACATGATCAGTCCTTACATAATATTCTGTAAGAAAAACTTAACACAAGCTATTGGTCCTGTTCTTCTCCAAGACCATGGTTACCCTCAAGCAGTGGAGACATATCATTTATAAATGCTTGTCTGGCCTTAAGATAAGGTAGGCTGTTGGCTAATCACCGTAAAATATATTAGGAATCTTACCTCTTAACTCCTTGGTTAAAATGGAATCTTAGCCTTAAGATGGAGTCCCTCCTGTTCTTACTATTTATATCTCAGCATTTTTCATCATAGGAAAAATTAATAATGTTTGTCCCATGTCTCTGCTTTTTTTTTTTTTTTAGCTCCATATATAGTGTTTTAAATTATCATTCTAAGTATTTTATAAGTCTCCATATGGTGCCTTCTTTGATCAATTAATTAGAAGAATGTTTTAAAGTTTGCAAACATGGGTTTTTGCCAAGTTTTTATGGTCTTTTAATTATGTTGTAGACATACTATATAGTCTGTATGATACTGCTTCTTTGTTACGTTTGTAAATGTTCCATATGTGTTTGAGAAAAACAAATATTCCTTAAATGTTGGGTAAAGATTTCTAATACATCTAGTAAATAAAAAAGAAACAAAATTTGACTAGATCTAAAACAAAGAGGCTAAACTGATAGTCAACTCAAAAGAATGGTACCAGAAGTGAGCAGAAAACCAAATGGCTTCCACCGGGGCTCTGCATCATGCAGGCTTGGCAGGCTGCCCTGCAGCCCCAGAATTTTTTGTTTTTTTTAAAGAACATAAAGCTATAGGCAGCTCACATAGTCCCGGAAGAAAGTTACAACATGCTTTTTGGTAGTAATAATCTGACATACAAATTTATTTATTTGTTCATGTTTTAAAAAGCAGGGCAGAATCACATTCATTTTCTTACAGTATTGCTCTAAACAGACTCATTTTCAGAGCTCTTAGTTTGCTTTGGAAATTTCTGAAAAGCTGACCATAGCAGCCTAGCAAGCCTTTTCCTGCCCATCCAGGCTCTCCTGCTCCTGTTGGGTGATGGGGGTTCGGAGGATAAGCGGGTTTTTGATGACAACTGATACTAAATAATTAGCATGAGGCTAAGTTTACCAAACCCGTTTCGCCCCTTCCCATGGGCAAAAGGGTGACCTGGCTTATTCTTCACCTGAAGTCAATGAATAACTTCAACCACAGAGGTTATCAAACACAGAGAATGGAGGGTAATTTTCAGTGTAGCTAATTTCCAAAGTTAGGTATGGATGAAGTCAGAGCTTAACTGTTTAGTTCCTCCTTCTGCTGATCAGAGATGCTAACAGTGGATCTCAGATCCTTGACCCATTGAGACATCAGTGTAATGCACTCAGTTCCACTGATTGAAATGTGTTGGAAAAGGCATTTCTGGGTAGAGAAGAGTAGTTTATTACAATGATGATACTCCAGAGGAAAATCAAAGTAGCAGACAGCAGGTAGTGTTCCTCTTGAACTCCCGTGATCACTTAACTCCTGTCAGCTTTAGAGCCCAACCAAACTGAACGGGGAGAACTGAGAATGGTAACTGGGGCAGATAAATGAGAAAACCTACATTTGGATCTTTGGTCCACTTCAGATCTTTTTCGACTCCCAGCAACCTTATCTGCAGAAAGTAAAAGGGATGGAGAAATCATGAATGCATTAATGAGGTCAGAATATGGCCTGAACATGGTGGGAAACAATCCTGCTGGGCCAGGACAGGGAAGACAGTCTACAAGGGGAATAAATATGGGGAAACCTGGGGAAGGAAGACATAGAGAAGATGTGCCAATTTCTTCAGAGAAAGTTATATGGCGGGAAGGACTGACTGAAGCTCCTCACCTGGGTAGCTGAGGTAGTTACAGGGGTTTGAAGTATTAAGATTCCATTTTCTGGCCAGTACAGGAAAAAGGCATAAACATCTGATCCTTTTGAGGTATACCTGGGAAAAAAAGACACATCACTCTCAAAGATACCTGCCTTGTTACCCTGGCACATAATCTCACACATCTCTCTCTCAATTATCCACCCATTCCAAGACCTTGAGTCTGTCACTGCTACTAGGAAGCACTGATAACTTGGTACCAGTTAAACTCTGTGGGAAGGAGGCAGCCCTGTAAGATTCTTTTGGTGACACCTCCATATTGGGCTAAAGTTTTCTTTAAAACATTTTAATTCTTATACTAGGTATTTCACACTGTGAAGTATCTGCCTTATCATTTGCCTTATTATTCAAATCTTTTTTCAACTCCAAATCCAAGAGAAAACAGTAGAGGACATAACAAGGGCAAGATGTGCAAAGGAGATGAATCTGTTGTTTTGAGATCTCACTGTGCTTAGAGAAGAGCAAGAAAATCACTAAAACAGAACTCACCCAAAACAAAGGGATGAATGTCTTTCCCCTGACCTGAAGACCTATGCTCTACAGCAATAACACCAGCAGATACCTTTTGTTGAACATGTGGCATGTGCCTGGCACTCCACTGGGCACTTTACATTGGCTCATTAACCCTCACAATAACTCCAGGAAGTTAAGTATCATCACCCCATTATGCGGTTGAAAAACTGAGTCCCACAATCAAATAACTAGATCCATAATTCCAAGTATGAATCAAGACTTCTCCACTTTTCAGCTCTGTGATATGACTGCCCTGGGTCCTGTTTCTCACTTATAACAGGGGGACAATAACAATCTACTTAGGTGAAACTGTTGAGGAGATTAAATGAGTGGAAAGTCTTTATAATGGAGCCTTGCGCCCTGCAGGTGCTATACAAGTATTAACTACTGCTGTGTTTAGGAGGCAGGGCAACAGTGTCACATACATTGACTGATGCTTTGTAGCTCCTTTTTCCACCAAGCCTACCATCTCCCTCACTAGTCAGGTATGTTGGTGGCCTAATACATAAATTGGGATACAAATTTAATAGCAAAAGGATAGATTTTGGGTTTCCTCACGATGACTTTCAGCCTAGCTTGTAATATTGTGGAGATGCCAGTTCAAGATGGGCTGCAATCCTGTTTCTGTGCACAACAGATGACAAGACTCACCAGACAGATGTCATGTTCTTTTCAGATTGCACCCTCCATGGTTTAGAGGAATAGATGGCCTCCCCGTTGATGTGTAGCCACTTCCCAACTGCAAGTAGCCTTTCTTGGAAGATGGGAACAATCAGTCCGTCTTTAGTTGGTCCAATGTTGAGAAGATAGTTGCCTCCTAAGCTCACTGTCTCTATCAGTTCCTGGAGAGGGCACAAACAGTGAGATCTTAGCTATGAAGACCAAGCCTGGCACGACACTCAGAACACACAGACGTGAGAAGAAAAAGAATCTAGGGCATATTCTCTGCTTTGTGAATGTCCCTTTTGAAAATAGTCACTATTTCTGCCATTATAAAAGCAGGACAGGCTTGTATCAGAAAATTGAAACATCCTGATACAAGATGGAGAAATATATTAAATTGAATCCCAGGCAGTGATGATGGGTACTTCCCTGCAGGACCGCACTTCTCATGGTGCTGTATACAGCGGGGACGGTCGTGTATCAGAAGCACCAAGTGTGAGCAGGGAAGCTGGGAACAGAGCACTTGGCAGTGAAGGAATCAGAAGGAGCCACAGAGAGGGAATATAGGGATCAGAGGGGAGACATTCTGAGTGGGTGTCATGGAGCCTTTGGGGAGATGAAGAGAGATGAAAATCTTTGGGACACTTGGTATTCAATGGACTATGTAAATATAAATGCTGCTCTTTTGGGAAAACATGCTGTGAACAGATACATTCTTTAAGGCTTCTGGAGTGTGGGGGGGGTGTGTGTCCTCAGATAGGTGCACTTCAAAGCAGCTTGGAAAAATTAAGGTTACATACAGAAAATTTTTAAAAGGAGAATTTACAACATCCTAAAGACACCACACCACCACTAACTTTCGTTTCCTTCTGTTTTTTTTTCTGTGCAGTTAATTTTATATAGTTGCTATAATATATGACTATTTTTTTCACTCCACCCCTAAGCATTTACCCATATTACATTCATGAACATTTTAATGGCTAAGTAAAATCCTCAAATCGACTTTAATTATCCTCTTATGGTTGCAACAAATTGAAACCCATATGTCTAGCTGAAAATAATCCTGGGAAGAACATCTCTGTACATAAAACTTCCTTTTGCAATTATAATTATTTCTTTAATAATTAAAAAGTAACTTGTTTCTATGAGTATGTTTAGTAATAGCCCCAAAGGGTTCCGTCAGCCTGCACTTCCAACCAGAGTGCTTCCACCACTCTTAGGAGGCTAGCTGGAAATAATAGTTAACAAACAATGAGCACACAGGTGCTCTTACTGAAATTATTTCAGCTTCACTTGAAATGCCAGACATCTTCATGTTTCGGCGATAGCCCCACGACAGCTTGTCTATCGAGGTGCACATCTCCCACTTGTGATTTGGCAAAGTCTGTGGCTTGAATTTATCTTCACAGTTGTAGTATCCTCCATGCCGACAGATGCAGCTCTTACACCATCGGTCATTTACCACTACTCCATTCTAAAGGAAGAAAGAGTACTGTGTCATCGGGTAAAACCACTTAGCTTCCTTATATAATGCAGTTTTATGAATTAAGTGTCTATTTGGAAACAAGGAACTGACTTAGTCTAGAGCAGTAGTTCTTATCTGGGGGCCACTTTGTCCTGGAGGAGTCTTTTGGCAAAGTCTGGAGACATTTCAAGTTGTCACACTGGAGTGGTGCTACTTGCATCTAGTGGGTAGGGACCAGGGATTCTGTTAAACATCTTAACATATAACGACAGCAGCCCCCTTACAACAAAGAAATACCCAGCCCTAAATGTCAATAGTAATGAGACTGAGAAACCTGGTCTAACGTTATGTAATGTCAGAGTTGGAAGAGTCTGTTTTAAAGATCATCTAATAAACCACTGATTCTATTAGAGGAAGAAAGGGGAAGAGAAGACTTGCTTGAAGTCATATCCCTAGGCCGAGTTTCAGAAAGCTGGAACTATGAATCATGAAACCAGCCCCAGATGCTTTCCACAACATAACCTGTCTTTGCAGGTAAAGAAAGTCAGCAGTCAAATACTCTTTTCCTTCTTTCAAGGTTTTGTTGAACTCTGAGAAATCATTATGTGGAATACCTTAATGTTAATGTTTAATGCTACCATGAGGCTCATACTGGGGCATCGAAGGTTCTTGCCTTCCGAGACCCAGCAGAGATCGGCTAAGGAGAAAGATCTGTGGTACTTAAAATAAGACTTCACATCAGAGTTAATTACCTAGGGGTTAGAATAAGTGGCCACGTTATTAAAGGAGAGTTTCTTTCTTGTTCAGGGAAGGATATAAATTATCAGGAGCCAGATTTAGTTGACACTGGACCAATATTATTGCCTAACTAAGCCAAGCACTGTTCTCAGCATTGGGGGTTTAGCAGTTGTCAATTTAGGGCAGACTTCCCTGCCGCCCTGCCTAGAATTACTAAGTAAGGTGAATGGTATCTCAAGTATGTTTGTCCAGGTGACCGCTAAGGGAAAAGGAGTCGGGGAAGGCATACAGTTGTGACAGGACATGCTGCAATTCTAGGCAGGGTGACAGGGAAGTATGCCTGCCCTAAATAGACAACGGCCTCTTTAGACCTACAGAAAGCATGGGAGTGAGCTACGCGGGAGTTACAGGCAGAATGAACAATATGGACAGGGGAATTTTTTTCCTAAAAGCACTTCCCTAATGTGAGTATAGCTCCTAAATAACACTCTTTCCTCATACGAGAAAACCTTCAGGACAAGACTGGGGAGAGCAGGGTTGGCAGCATCCGTGTCTGCGCGGCCCCAGCCTAAGTCCCCACACAGTTAGCAAGTCCCAGAAAATCGCTCTTAATGTCTCTTTTTGGCACATAGGATCTTTCCTTTTGTCTTTCTTCCCATTTTCGGAGTTTAGTACTAGTTACCCAGTAAGATCCGTAGAGGTTTATGAATCTACCAAGAAGATAGCTCAGTTCAAACTGGTCTTGAATTTTTCTTTAAAATCCACAATGAATCTAGATTACATAAAATTTTTGTAATTTTCTATAGTGAAGTTTAAGACTTCTACTTCGCAAGTATACTGAAATACAACCTGTAAATGGGCGGCTATTATACGGTGAAATAGTGTTGATCATGGGGAAGAGGAGGAGATAAGCAAAGTTCCCTCAATAATTTGGATATAAGGGAAATGAAATTTCTCCCTTGAGAGTTAAATTACATAATCAGCACAAAGTAGGTGAGGTCACAGATACTCACATTTTATCCCCATCATTTAGTTTGGCATGTTTTGTGTATTAACTTTTTGGGTGTTTTTCGCATTTATAACATTTGCCTACTAGTTTATTTTATTTTCTCTATGGTGATCTGAGATTTCCATATACTATTTCTATTCTACTACTTAGATTTAACAAGATCTAAACCTATGTTGTCAAAATCAAGAATTAAAGGAGAAAAAGAAAGTATATACTCCAAGGAAGGGGGAAATAAAAGAATTAAAGGAGAAACCTTTAATGTCTATTAAGTCCCCTGGTCCCTACCGCTCCTATGTTGATATGACATATTATTGCTGCCGCTGTAATTGTCATTACTCTAGATCTTGGCTCCTTACACGTTTATCATAACAGATAAATAAGAGGTAAGTCATGTAACCACGTACTTTGACTGGGCTATCATTGTAGAGCCAAGCAAGAAAGGCTGTAGAGTTCCAGTAAGACTCAGGAGCTTCCCACTGTCCGTCAGACCAAATCAAGTCAGGTCTGTACCTGCAAGACATTCGGTTAGAACCAAGTTTATTACCTGAATCCATTCATAGGAAAATCTTATGGATCTATTTTGACAACAAATACTTATAGATTAATCTTCTACCATTTTGAAATTACCATAAAATTATCATAGTACAGAGAATGTGGAAAACTAGAGACAACATACACACACACACACACACACACACACACAAACTCTTTGCTAACATAACCACTGTTAATACACAGAATTTTGTTATATTTCTTCCTAATCTTGTTTTTTTAGATATCTTCTTTTTTTTTTTGTGTGTGTGTGTGTGTATAGTATAAGGTAGGGATCCAATTCCATTTTTAGATATCTTTTTAAAAAATAGAGCTATAATTTATATACAATTTAATATAATCACTTTATATACAATTTGGTTTCCTTCCAGCAACTACTTCTAATTAAAAGAGTGGTACTCTATAACTAGAGAATTAAGGCTTCTGCTTTTAAGATGTATTAAGAGATGAACTGTTCTACATTTTTTTTTTTGGACAGCCCAAAGATTTGACTATCAGGGATCTATTGAATCCACTTGAGCCACAGCTGCACTTTTCACATCATTATTACTCTGAGACGTATGAGGTGTGTGCATGTGTTTGTGAGAAAGAGTGTGTCTACCTCTAAGGTGCACATTATTCTTTAGAGAGGAAGAATCTGAGGCCCAGCAGGGCGATTTGTTTTAGGTGACAAAGTTTTTAAGCAACAGGAGCTGGAACTCAAATGAACAATATGGACCAGAGTCCTGCCTGATGCCTAATCGTCTGCTGTACTCCCTAATTAAGGGAGCAAGTAGACACCTGTAAAAAGGCTGCCTGTTTAAGAGGCAAGAAACAACATAGATGGTCTGTGTTTTACTGTGCATGAGAAACTCTTCTAGGCACTTGATACCATTACCTCATTTGTTCTCAGAATGACTCCATGGTCTGTGTTATTCCCATTTCACAGATAAAGAAACTGAGACCTAGAGAGATCAAGTAGTTTGTTCAATGCCACACAGCCAGTAATAAAGAACTGGATTTCAGATCCAGTTCTGTCTGAGTCGAAGCCTCTGCTGGTCTCTCACAACTGTACTTTTTCCTTAGAGAAGTCATCTGGATGCAAGGACATTTTTTATTTTTTGTTCTAACATGAGAGTCCAGGCAGAGATGGCAGCCCCTTAAGCTTGTCCAGGTTCCTCTAAGCACCCAAGGTTCAATAAGGACAAACCAGGAATAAAACATGGTGAAAACTAGTGACAAATCCCAAAGTGAAAGTGGTCATTTTAAGAATAATGATGACAATAAAACCCTTATTCTGTACCAGACAAGGTGACAGATACTTTTCACATATTATTCTGAGCCCTGTATGGAAGGCATTATTATCCCTATTTTATAGCATGAGAATCTGAGGCTCAGGTAATCTGTTTAAGTTTTGCAAGAGCCAGGATTCAAATGCACATCTGCTTTGATGCCAAATTCTTTGCAGGGTCCAGCACCATGTTGCCCCTCTCCAAGGTCCTGACAAAACAGTATGTGAGGAGGGAACCAAGGTTTTCACTTAATTACCATCCTCGGTTTTGTTTGATTGTTTCAATTTATAAAGGCAATAGGACCACATTACAGAAGTCTTGAAAAGTAAGAGGGAAAAATATAATTTGTCTTAATATAATCACGACTTTTATTATTTTGATGTCTTTTTTCCCTATTCCTCCCTTTCCCTCTTCCCCCAACTTTAATAGTATCATATTATAGGGAAGTCTGATTTCATTGATAAAAGTCATAGTGCCAGAAACATTTTTTTTTTTTTTACCTGTCAACAAGGTCGTACAGCTCTGGCATTGTTTTTGCATTGACAAAATACTGTGTTTTGAAGCCATTTTTCTTGTCAAGTAGGTAGAGTGGATGGAACCATTCTAACAGTGAGTGATAGAGTCCATAGCGCATATTCCTTAAACAGAAAAACAGGACAGCAGCTGTCATCGAGCAAAGAAAAAAGCATTTAAGAAAAATCAGTGGCAGCATTTTTTCAACTCAGTGAAACTTACACGAAAGTACGTACAAAGGGGTGGGACCCCAAACCATTTCCTTAGATACCTCTTATTACTCACTTAAGCAAAATGATTGTGTTTATTATGTTTTTGGTAACATACATAATTACTTTTTATACGTGAATATCATGACATCAATGTCATTTAAACCATCTTTTATCTTTTAAGTCAATTATCTCAGTAACGACATACTGTCTTATTAAAAAGTTTTCTGTCAATTGTAAGAATACACATTGTAGAATGCTCATGTGAAACCTTCATAAGAGTGTATGTGAATGATACCACCTTAATATAAAAAAAAAACAGGAAAAAAAAAGACTACACACTGTAGAGATATTGGAAAATAGGGAAAAGTATAAAGAATAAAATATCCAAAATCTTATCACTCAGAAATAATCATTAGTAACATTTTCTCCGTTGTTAAATTAATGAATATAGGTTTGTTTCACTTACCTAAGATTTACTAATAGTTCTTAACATACTTGAAATGAAAAATGGCT